>NC_133916.1:3552045-3856391 GCF_964199755.1 Larus michahellis
AAGCCCCGGGCTGCTGGGGGCAGCCAGCTCCAGCCCCCTTCCCGACTCCCCCCACCGCGCTTCAGCACACATGCACTGAGCGGGCTGGGGCTCAGGTGGGTGGCGGGTGGCTATCAGCCCAGCCGGGGTCCTGCATCACCTCGCTCCTGCTAGAAAGGGGGTGACATAAATCAGGGGACCACCAGGAAGGAAGCTGTGTGCCGTCCCCGCTCCTGCAGGAGCCTCCGAGCAAGGATGTGGACGATCCATGGTGGGGTCTCCAACACCTTCCTCACCCCGGGGCTCCTCATCCTCAGCAGACCAAGGGCTCCCCACCACTGCTCCCCAGTCCCCCCCGGGGGCACCCAGGGCACGTGCCAGTGGGTGAGAAAATACCTGCGGTCCCTCCCCAGAGCCCCTTTCCCACTGCAGCCCCAGCCTGGGGCTGGGGGATAACAAAGAGGGGGGGGAACAAGGCCGGGGGGAACCGCTGTAAACCATTAACGAAACGCAACGGAAGAGAATGCGAAGGGTCATTAATTGAGGACTTGCGTCTGGCTCGCGGGGGAGTCTGGCTGCCTTATTTTTGTTTTTAATCAAGGTATTTTATTGCATGTGGCACATCAAAACTAAACAGGGCAGCAAAGGAGCCGGCGGCGGCCGGCAGCGTCCCAGGGAGGGGCAGGAGCAACGTGGGAGGGAGGTGCTGCAAGGGGTGGGGGGCACCAGGGGCAAGGGGTGGGGGGGTGCACTGCAAGGGGTGGGGGATACACTGCAAGGGGCTTGCAGTGGGGCCGGAGGATGCGTGGCCCAAGGGGATGGGGGACACGCGGTGCAAGGGACAGGGGACACGATTTTCCTGCCCTTCCCAGTCGAAGGGCTGGCTCCTCCGGCCCCTGGAGTCTCTGCGGGCCCCGTGCGATGGGGACGGACCCCCTGTGATGGGGAAGGACCCCCTGCGATGGGGAAGGACCCCCTGCCCTTCTCCCCGGCCAGATGGCAACTCCGCTGCCCCACGTGCAAAGGCCGCCCCGAGCTGTCCCTGCTGAGCACCCGATTTTGTGCGGGGGCATGTCCTGAGCTCACCCTCCCACCCGGGGCAGCACCCCAGGGGACCCGCATCAGCCACATCCCCGGTACCTCTGGGACAGGAGACCCAGCTCTGGGGACGGTCGTGTCCGGAGCCGCTGCCACTCGCTGTTACTTCCATATTCCGCCCCCAGAGGGGTGTCTCTGGCGCTGCCCCCCATGTGAGCACGGGCACCGTGTACTTGTTTGCTCGGGGTTGTGCTCACTGATGGTGACCCCGAGTTCACTGTGGCAAAGGGGACGCGCCGGAGAGGCTGCTCGTCATCGGGGCTCCAAGAAAACACTTTTCCCAGCCAAATTCCTTGACACTTTCCCTTTTACTCAGCTCCGGTTGGAAAAGCATCAGGGACAGAGGGACTTCCCTCCGTCCCGGTGACTCAGGTGGTGGTCACGCCTGACTCAGCTGCTGGCAGCGTCCCCCCACTCCGGAGGCGTGCGGGGGCCCGGGGTGACCACAGAGACAGGGAAACGGGAGGAGGAGGCGATGCCGGAGGTGACGGGATGGGGCACGGGGCCAAGCTGGCTGCTGGTGTAAAGGCGGGAGCCGGAGCAGCCCTGGTCTCTGCTGTGGATGCTGTGACTTGTGTCCCCGTCCTTGGGCTGGGGTGTTTAATTAACGGGCTTTGAGGGCCATGGCTGACGGCGGGCAGGGGGTGCAGCACCTTATGGATCAATGAATAAGCCAAGAGGCAAGCAGGGCTGGGTGGGACGGGGCACCCTGAGATGTAACCGGCAGGTTTTCCTGGGGGAAACGCTCTCCCAACCTTGCCAAAGTGGGTTTTGGGGGCTGGAAAATTGTTTTCTGGCAGAAGGAAAAGCTGCTAGCCCACCGAGCCGGTGGTCCCAGCGCCAGCGGGCAGGATGCGGCCTCGTCCCCCTGGGGCGGGGAGCTGCGGGGGCCGGATCCAGGCATCGTCCCCCCCCGCCGCCAGCATCCCGGGGCCGCTGCCTGCAGCCCGGCGGTGACACTGCGGTCCCCTGCTGCCACCTAACGGGGAGAGGCCTCCCGGCAGCGGGGAGGGCCGGGGAGGGGGAGAACCCCTTTCCCGGGGCCCTCCTTCCCCGTGGGGTGCAGGTCCCCCGAGGGCTGCACCCTCCCCGCAGCGGTCGAACACACCGGGGCAAAGGGAGCATCACTCGGTGGGGTGAGGGAACCCGAGCTTCTGCGGTGAGGGGAAACTGAGGCACGCAAGGCACTGATGGTTGGAAAGGGACCCAGGGGGTCCTGGTGCTCAACCCAGCCCACACGTGGCTGCTGCTGGGGGCCCTCCGTCCGGGTCAGCTGCACCCAGTTTGGGGCTGGGGCTGTGGGAGCAGCGGATTGAGCCCAGCTGGGAGCCCACGGAGGTGTGAAATGGGGCTGCGCCTGCAGCTGGTCCCTGGCCTTCAAAGGCAGAGTGGGCAGGAGCCACCTCTGGCTAGTCCTTGCCCTGTAGGGCTTCACACCATTTCCCTGTCCGCAGGCATCCTGTCCCTGTGGTGAGTCTCAGCATCCCTTGCTGGGAAGCAGGATGGTGCTGGGGTTGGGGGTGAGGGTGAGCTGCTGGGGTGGGTTTGGAGCAAAGTGGGGCTGGGCAGGGCTGAAATGCATCCCTGCCTCTCCCAGCAGGCAGCCTGCCTGTGGCGGTCCCCAAGGGGGCTTTCTTGGTCCCCTGGGGAGGGGAAGGACAGGGGGATGCTGGTGACCCTGGCTGCAGGGCTGAGCCCTCCACACGCTGCTTGCTTTGCCCCCCAAGGACAGCAGGGGCAGCATGTTTGTCCCTAGCAGGGGACACCCAGGCACGTGGCGTGTCCCTGACCCTGCGATGTGGCTCGCCCATCCCTGGCAGGGTACGTGACATCCAGCCCGGCCAGAGGATTAGGGCCAGCTATAACAGGCTGGGTGGTCACTGGTCGTTCCTGTCTCCGGTTACGTGGCGCCAGGCCTGAGCGATGCCCAGCGATGCCGGGGGGTCATCTTTCAAATGGCACAGACGTACCGGCATGGCAGCTGGGGGGGTCACGAAGGGAAAGGGTGAGGGGTTGGGTTCCACAATGCTGGAAGCCACCATGGGGCTGAGCATCCCACCCCTCCGTGCCCCAAAACCCATGAGGGTTGTGGTTACCCCCATGGTCCCTGCCTGAGAGGGGGGGTCCCACATGGCGCCTGCCGCCTTCATGGCTTCATTGCTGGGGGGCAGGAGGCTTCTTGCATGCTCCGGTCCCCCTCCATCCGTCAGGAGAGCAGCTCGGTGGGAGTTTGCAAGGCTGTCACCCACCTTCCCGGCGCGCTCCGGGGGCCTGATTAATTGCTCGCTTAGCAACTGCTAATCTGTATGTAGGTGCTGGAGCCAAACGAGGCGCGCGCGTGTCTCCCCTTGGAGGGGAACGTCACGACGGCGCGGGCTGGGGGGCGGCTCGGCGTGACTGGGAGCCGGGGGAGGACAGCAGCATTCCCGTTCCCGACGAGAGGCCCCAGGGTCCCTGCGGAGGGAAAACACCCCTCAAACAGCCCACCCCTGGGCCAGCACCCGCATGTCGCCCTTAAACGAAAGGACAAAGTTAATGGGTGCCTGCAGGGTCCCTGCTCCACAGCATCCCTGGGGAGAGCGCGTGGGGTGCATCGGCTGGTGGGGGGGATTTTTCCCTGGAGACTTAGGGAAGGCTCCTGGGGGGGTGTTGAGGACATGACTTGTGTTTCACCCACTGCAGGTGGGTGGTGGGAGCTGCGTGCTAACACTGAGCAACACCCTTTGAGCGTGGGACAGGAGGGGAGGGTCCCTGTCCCCACCACAGCTGTGTGTACATGGGGTGTTAGGCCAGTGAATTGCCCCAAAATCCTTCCTCCTCTCCGCCCCGGCCTGAAGGGAGCCCAGCGTGGCCGGATCCGTCCTGCCGCACGGCTGCAGTGAGGACGGCTGCCACAGGAAGGCACTGGTGGCTTTTGCTGGAAGTCCGGGGATGTGAGATGCTGAGTCCGGATTTGGGACTGGAGCTTGGTGTGGGGAGCGTGGCCATGAGCTGGGGCGTGTGGCAGCCTGTGGCTCTGGTTGGGGGTCCTGGGGGGCCGGCTGTGCTCCTGCGGGATCCATTCATCACCGCTCCCGGCTCTGGCCCAAGGCTGGCTTTTGATCCTTTCTGCACGGGTTTCTCCAGGTTGTTTTTCACCTCTCAGTGAAAACCCACCCATTGTGCCGAGCCCCCACCCCCTGCCCTGTAAACCCCATCCCCTGCTGCTGGGGTGCCCGCTCCCCCTGGGACACCACAGCCCCCTCCTCTCCTTCCCCACCACTGAGACCCCTCAGAGCTGAGTGATGCACCTACGTCCATCTCCCCCCTTGTCCCAGGGGATGGGGGCTTTGCTGGACCTTGCTATAGCATGGGAGAACCCCCCAGGACCCCTCGCCCAGGGTGCAGGGAGCAGTGCCACCCTGGCATGGCCAGAGCACCCGGCTCAAGGTGAGGTTTGGCTGCTGAAGGCAGGCTTGGTGGCAAAGGCTTTTTTATTTTTAATTGGCTTAGGGTGTGAGGAACCATGAAATCTGGGCCATGTTTTATTAGAGCGCATATTGCACCGGACAAGATGGGAGTAATTAAACGCATGCTGCTGCTTGAGCATGGGCTTGTCCCCAGGTGGTGGCAGTTAAAGGACCCCTCTGTCACCCAGGCTGGGGGCTCTGTTTTGGTGCGGGTGTCCCCTCCATGCCAGAGGTCCCCAAACCCGCCTACCGCAGGGGTTTGGTGCCCAGCAGCTGCTGAGCACACCTGGGTGCCAGACCCTCCTGCGGGAGCCTGGCCTGAGCGTGGGCTTGGCTTATTGCCTGGGGATCGATCGGGTCATGGGCGAGAATTCGTTATTCGTTAATTTTAATAGCTAGGTCAGAGCAGCATCTCTGTGGGAAGCTGTTCTCTCAGCAGTGAAAGCACCTTTGGCTGATGGCGCCGTCCCTAAATCGGATGCAGCGCTGCCGAGCACCCCGCAAGGGCTGCGGCTTTGCCCGCTGTGGCTTCAGCAAAGGCTGGTGCTGAGCCGCTGCCAGCCATGGAGAGAAGCGCTGCCGTGGGGAGGCTGTTCCGTGCTCCCCGGCTGCTGCCAGACTGAGCACCAGAGCCAGCAGGAGCTGATGCCGCTCTGTGCCATGTGTGGGGCCCTGGGCTGGGGACACGGGACATTTGCTGCCCCAAAACTCTGCTCAGAATGGAGCTCCTTCGCAGCCGGCTGCTCCCTCCATAGCATGCCCCCCCCCCCCCCCCCCCCCCCCATCCCATGCCATCCTGGGCTCTTGGGACCGGAGCTTGTGGTGCCGCCCATGCTGGGAAAGAGAAAAAGCAAGCAGCAATAATAATAATAATAATAAAGGGTTTGAATATTGTGCAGCCAAACAGGGCTGGGGCCCCCTGCTGAACTCTGCAAATGGAGTGAAATATGAAGGAGCTCTTAATTAATTGACCAGCAGCCCAATAGTGAGCAGAAAGAGGCAGGTGGGGGGGCTGGGGGGTTGCCATCCGCAGGCGTGTAATTATCGGCATGTCTTTCTGTGCCTGTGCCAGGCTCGGGGGCGCGGCTGGGATGGGGCTGGATGGCATCCGTGGCGATGCTGGGGGAGATGGTCCCTTTTGTGGCGGCTCTTGCTTGTGCAAAGCGATGCAGCCACGGGGACGGGGACCTCCTGGGACGCACTTCACCGTGCAGGAGCCGTCCCACCTTTTCTTGAGCCTTTTTACAGCTTTTCCAAAAGTCACTTTCTTGCGCCGGAGCTACAGACCGATACCGGCTGGGGGGGCCCCTTCCCAGCGCAGCCCCTCTCATTGTAGCCCCTGATCGATGAGGAACATAATTACTCTTGCAAAGACAAATCCGTGCCGGCATTGACTCTTTGGTAGCGCTCCAAGGAAGACAGTGTTTCCTTGCAAAGTATGAGGCCATGAATATTTTATGCCCGAGGAGGATATTTCTTGCAGGAGGTTGTTGCATGAATTATGGAAAAGTCGGGAGGAGAAGACGGGTGTTATTCCGACGGGGTCAGCTCTGTGGTGGAGGATGCCCTGGTGCTGCAGGGCTTCGCTTGCCTGGGGTCCCTTTCCCTGGGTGGGGGGCATGGTCTGCCCCTCACCCCTGGCCTTGGCAGCAGGCAGGGGGTGCTGGAGGAGCCCTCGGTGCAAATCCAGCCCAGTTTGGGGCAGTTTGCCTCCCAGCAGAGCAGGCTGGTGCACGCGGAGCGAATGGGGCAGGTTTTGCATGGGGCAGGACGCGGGGCGAGTGTCTTCGCTGCTGGCTTGGAGGCCTTTGAGGGGGGTACGGCAGGTTTTCCGGGAGCTTGGAGAGGGGAAGCATGACAATGGCAGCCTCGCTGGTCTGCTCCATGCTCTCCTCCGTGTCATGTATGTCCTCACGCCTGGCTGGGGACTCGAGAGGCCGATGCTTGGTGCCGGACCCTTCTGGCATCCCGTGGCTTTTCATTGCTGGTCCCTCCCTGGTGGCTCAGGGCTGTTTCTGGCTGGGAGCCGGCGAGGTGCTGCTCTCCCGTCAGCCCTGTCCTGCATCCTGCTGCTCTTGCTGTTCTGCTCCGGCACAGCCAGCCGGGAAAGACGAGGGAATAAACTCTCCGCACCATCAGTGACTTTCAGGTTAGTTAATACATAAAGATTTTCCTCTAATTGTCCTGTTGGTGCAGAGGGAGTGTGTGCTGCCTGGCCATCACAGTTAATTTTTACCACCAAATGCGCTCTGTTCTTCATTTTCCTCCTTTTTCTTTCTTTAAAGAAAGCATTTCCAGCTGCCCATGATCCCTGCGGGTGGAAAAAACCCGTCCTGCATCCAAATGGAAATGCAGATAGAGCTGTCTGACCCCCTTTCTTTGGGACCCCCCCCTCCCCCCCCATGCCAGGGACGGGACCATGTCCCCAGGGATGTTGCGCTGGGGACAGGGGGACATCTCTGGATTTAGAGAGAAAGTTGCAGGGGGAGAAAAGGAATGTTAGTCCAGGGGAGCAGGGCAGCACTGCCAGGACACCCGGCACCTCTGAGCCTACGTGGGGGGTGACTTCTGCGCCGTGCCAGCTCTGCTTGGTGCAATATTTAGCCGAAAAAACACAGCGGCGCTAATGACACCAGCATGGTCAGCGCTGCCGGCTTGTCAGGCAGCTCCATGTCTTGGGTCCTGCCCTGCGTCCCTCGTCGGCTGCGGGTCTTCTCCATGGCAGCAGGATGGTGGCTTCGGCAGAAGCTGCACCACCCGCATCCCCAGACCCGCAGTCCTGCGGGGTGATCTGAGCACGGGTGTGATGAGTTTGATCCGTCTCTGCGCCAATTCAGGAGTTGGTCCTGTGCTCTCCGAAGTGCCAGTGATAAAAGATGCTGAAGGTGCATAACGAGAGATTTCCGATGTAATAGTGTGTCTCAGCTCTTCGTGTTTCTGCATTGTTTGGACCCAAAATCCGGAGTAATCGCTTGCCCAAAATAGCCTCTTGCTGCTCAGCTGCGTCCTTGGGCCTGTGCCACGTGAGCACGCTCTGACACAGAGCAACTCCTCCGAAACCATTGAATCCGTCACGGCTATTTTGTTTTTAAGGTCTGTTTAAAGGGTTTTAGCGTTGAGGAGGGACGGCTGGATGTCAGCGGGAGGTGAGAGCAGGGGGGTGCTGGGGGGTGTTTGCTGCTGCTTGGCGTTAGTCGATGGAGCATCGATGACGCTTCGTGCCGGGGCCGGATCTTGCCGCAGAGAGCTGCTGGTGGGACGAGAAACTTGTCTTCTCCCTCTTTCCTTCTTTTCCCCATCAGCTTTCTCAGGAGGGTGGGAGCAATTTGGGAGGGGAACAGAGCTGGCTCTGGTTTCCAGTTTTCCTCACCTCTCGGTGAGGGCTGGGATCTTGTTCAGCCGCGAATCCCGGTAGGGAGTGGGAAAAATTAAATCAATGTCTTTTGTCAAAGTATTTGTGTGTGTGTGGACAACTCTGACACTTTCTGTTGGAGATGTCCCAGCCTGTTCCACACAGATAATGGGTAAAATAACTCTGATTTTTTTTTTTTTTCCTGCCACCAGCTTGGCTGCTGAGCCCTTGGGTTGGCGGCTGGGATTTGGGGGAGCCCTGGTGAATTAGGCAATGGCTGCTTTTCAGCCTCGTTTATAAGCAACAGCTTCTCACCTGGATGGCACCAATTGAGTGGGTCAAACTGGAGATGATGGGTCTCCAGCGAGCAGCAAAGTGGGGTGCAAGCCTGGGGTGCAAGGCTTCCGAATCCCCTCTGCCTTCCCGGCGCAGCCGAGCCGGAGCAGCAGCCACAAGAGGGAAGCAGGACATCGCCCAGAGGATGGAGATGGCTGGGAGCCGGAGCAGTGGGGTGGAAAACCCCCATTTGTGGGGGTTATGGCTTTCCTGCGGCTCCCTGGGGAAGGGGGAACTTGGCCCCAGATGGGTGTAACGCAGGGATGCAAGTTATGGGTTGTGCGGGGAATAAACGCAGCCCGGGTGATGCTGGGGGTGACAAATAATTGCAAAGTGTGTAGTGAAATGTCACGCTGCCCAGGCAACACTCGTCGGATTAGTGCATTTCGATCACAAAACTGGCTTTTTTTTTTTTTTATTTAATCGAGGAAAACTCCCCATTGCTGGAGCCTCCGGTACCTGCTCACAAGGTCTTTTCCAGCTTTTCCTTGACTGGGGTCTGAGCCTGGATGGATCCATCGGTGCGCTGAGCTCTGCCGGCCTCTGCTCAACGCCTGGGGGTGCGATGTGGGTGCCGAGGGGCCGTGGGGTGGGTGGCCCTGGTGCCGTGGGCTGACTCCTTGCCGGCGCTCTTGCCGTTAGGTGGAAGTGTTGCAGAGGAGAAGAGCGCTGGTGCTGCCCGACTCCGGGCTCCGAGAGCGGCCAAAGCCAACCATGACTCCTTTGTCCTCCTGAAACGCGAAGGCGGTGAGGTACAAAGGGGAATTTTTAGGCTGGATACACCCAGGAGAGAGGAATAAAACGCCAACAAGAGGCTCTGACATTGCAGCTGGAGGGGGTTTGGCCGGGGATGGGTACTGCCCCGAAGCAGCGGTGCCTGCTGCTGCCCTGGGCTGCTCCTGGAGGATCCCCAGGGCTCCCTCCGTCCCCTCAATGCTGGCATGGGGGGGGTGAGAGAAGCCCACAAACCCAGGGAAAGTCACCTCCTTAGTGGCCTCCAAGCGGCAGGTCTGGCTGCTTGCCCTCAGGCAGGGTTTTCCTGGGGGTCCCGCACCAGCCGGGTGGGATGCGGGATGCGGCAGGACTCCAGGCTGTAGGAAAGCCACTGGCGGGGGCTTGGCAGCCCCCAAGGTGGGCAAGAGGCAACCAGGGGGGCTGCCAGGGAGCTGGCATGGCCGCAGCTCATGAGGCGGAGAAGGAATTGTCATCGCTGCAGCCGAATCATCCCTCTTTCGTTGCTAATTCCTCCCTGCAAGCCTGGATGGGCTTTTCTTTCCCCCATTTCTTTAAAATGCGACTCTTCCCGTCGAAATCTGGTTAGTCATGAAGCGTATAATGAGTTTTATATATATTTAAAATGGTCTGACATTCGGCATCCCATTATCCTCACTCCTTGAGAGAAACATGGACTCTATGTGTGAGTGTTGATCCAATAAGAGCACAGTCAGTACCATTTTTGCTCTCTGAAATATCCGTATCTATTACCCATATTCATGTGCTGTTTGTGTGTAGGAGTCCCTTTCTTGTGGAAAGAAATCCAAGGATGTGGGTTTTTTTGGTGTGTTGTCTTTTTTTTTTTTCTTCCCCTCCTTGGGCCTGTTATTTAGATATTTTTTGGGGGGGCAAGTCGACTTATTTTGTCGCTTGGCTTTATTTTGCAGTTTTGTTTCTTCCTTTTTCCTTCAGTAAACCTCGTCCCTGCCTCTGATTGCCCAGCTCAGTGGCTTTTTGCAAGCAAGCTGTGCCGTTGCAGCCGGCGAACCGCTGCGGGGGGGGGACTGAGCTGGGGTCACCCCCCTCGATACCCAGCCTGAAACACCGGCCAACTTCCAGCAGAGACTTTTTCCCGTTTTCCCCATCCTCTTGCTGAGGCTCTTCTCTGCCTGACGTCAGTGAAAACTTTCCCTTTGCTGCAAAAACCCTCCCCAGGGAGCAGGACAGAAGTCTCGACGTGTTCTTCTTTCTTTCTTTTTTCCCCTCTAAATTGTTCTCCTCCTCTTTTCTTGCAAGCTGGCCTTTCCCTTCCTCCTGTGTCACCAGCACCAGGCAGGAGCCCTTGACCTGCCGGAGCCCGTGTCCCTTTGCTGCCGCTCCTCCCGGACACGTTTTTCCCCCCAGACAAGTGGGACACCAGAAAAACATCCCCAGCTCCCCCCTCCTTACACTGCAAACTTATTTTCCTTTAAATACACATGAAAATAGCTCTTGCTGGGACTCCTGCTTTTTTTTAAATTGTGTAGATATTACAGCTAATTACAGTTCTATTAATATTTCACTTTGAATTAAAGATTTATTTTCCCCCACCCTTCTATCCAGGAGGGAATTAAATCCACACCCAAGGCAATTGCAGGCGCTGGAAACGCAACCCACAGCTGAAAAGGACCGTGCGTGGTTCCCGGGTCTGTGTCTCTCTGACGCGAGTGACCCGTGAAGAGGAAGGAGGAGGCGGTGGCTCGGCCATAAATTATTCAAAGCCCTTCTGCAGAGCTGAGCCGGAAAGTCCAGTCCATAAGATGCGGTTTCATGTTTTGTATATTTAAAAAAAAAAAAATAAAAAAATTGCAAGCAGTTTGTCTCCCTGGTGGTGCTCAGTGGCTTGAGCAGTGGAGACGGTGACCTTCCTGGCTGGATGGGGGCTGGCGGGAGGCTGGATGCGACATGGCTGGAGCTGCATCTGTCTGGGGAACAGCCATGGGCTGAATGGGCTTGGGACACACCAGAGCCCCCCGAGCCCTGGAGGTTCAGGGAAAAGCTTCTGGTGGCCCTGGAGATGCTGGAGCACCCTGCAGTCCCTGGATGGATGTGAACACGGAGCCGGGAATCAGCTCGGGGTGTACCTGTCTCCGGGACAGGAGAGGCAGCGACTTCTTCAGTTCTTCTTGAAGCCGTATCGATCCTGCGGAGGACGGTGCTGCATCCATTTGCTGATGGTATCGAACTATCCTGGAGCACTTGATCGTCTCTTGACCCGGGTGCCAAGGAGGAGCCCTGGCCGTGGCAGCAGCGACCTTTGTGGGATGTGCTGAACTGCTCTCCGCGTAACCATGTGTATGAGCTGCTTCCCTGGCATTGCTGGGGCATCTCCCGTCCGTCCCCGTGCCCTCCTACCGGTCCCCCTCAGCCACCATGGTGGGGGAAGCTCGGCAGCATCGGCCTGAGCCGTGTTTCCAAATATTAATTGTGTTTTGACATTCTCAACGGTGACATGAGCACTGTAATGAAATTTTGGCTGATGGCGGGGAGAGATGTGTGAGAAGGGGAGACGTGAGGTCCATGAGGCTTGGAGAAAAGAAGAGAGACACAGAGAGCATCCCCTGGGACTCGGGTCCCCAAGACTGGGTGTGTGGGGGGGGTGGGTAATGATTATTTTCCACCAGAGCCAGGGGAGCATCCCCGGGCGAGCAGGCTGTTGGAGCAATTCAGGCAACGCTTCAGCCCAAACTTCTGCATCCTTCATCCCAGGCGCCTTCCCCCGGTGATTCCTCGGTCCCTGGGGGAAGCAGACGAGGATGGGCTGGTGTCACCTGGCACAGCCCTGCCCTGCTGCTGTGGGACCCCAGGCTGTGAGCAGGATGCCCTCGGTTCTCCTGGAAAGCAGAGCACATGTTTTAGAAATCCCCCGGGGAGGCGAGGGCATGACCTTGGGGTGCCTCTGAGAGCTGCTTTTGGTGACGGGATTTGTGCCCGGCTTATCCGGCAGGGGCTGGACCTGGCTTGTGGGTGACCCGCGAGCATGGGGCACGGTCTGGTGTCTCTGGTGTTGCCCAAGGCTCTTTCGGGCTTGGGGCAGGTGTGGGGCTCCTCTGGGGCTGGCTCCTCTCCTCGCAGGGGCTCGGTGGCCCTGGGCACTGATGGGCGCAGATTCCCCCCCCCTCCCCGCCATTCTGCCCATGAATCTCTGCTCTACATCATGCTGGTCCAAGTAGCCCCCTCGGGTCAGCCGGTGGTCCCAGCTGTGGGTCCTTGGTTGGCTCCTGGGGGTCACCCCCAACCCTGCTGCAGTGTTGCAGCTGCTGCCTGTGGGAGGGACAACGTGGCTCCTTGACGTTCGGGATCCCCCCGCAGAGCTGCCCTGCTCCCTGCGCAGAAGGGCCTGGGCGAGTCCTCACCCCCCTGAGAACCTTTTGGAAATAACCGATGGACCCCCAAAATGGGCCGATGCCGGGTGAAAGCTGCTGCCTTGGAGCCCTGTTTGGGGACAGGGAGGTTGCTCCTGGTGGGGCAGATGGCAGCTAAGAGCTGGGCTGTCACCATCATAGAATGGTTCAGGTTGGAAGGGACCTGAAAGCCCCCCCAGTGCCACCCCCTGCCCTGGGCAGGGACACCTCCCACCAGCCCAGGATGCTCCAAGCCCCGTCCAACCTGGCCTTGAACCCCTCCAGGGATGGGGCAGCCACAGCTTCTCTGGGCAACCTGGGCCAGGGGCTCACCGCCCTCACAGCAAAGAATCATCCACCCCTGTGTCCCCTCCCCATCGTCCAACAGTCCTTGTACTTCGATTTGTGGCATCAGTGCTGGCATGGATGGGGTTGCGCACCGTGTACGTGTGCATGGTGGGGGCTGCATGGGACCGTCCCCCTCCCGGGGCTGCCCTCCCCGCATCAGACCAGAATAACAACGAGAACCTCTCCGGCTGTAAACAAAATCCCTGCAACAGCCTGGTCTCTCCGCAGGAGACAGCGCTCTGGGCATGATCCCGTGAGCATCTGAATCCATGGGAATATCGCCACTTACTTTAATGGCAGGAGGGCAGCCGGCCAGCTTTCCAGGGGAGTGCGTCTCGCCGGAGAGCACGCAGCTCCTTCAGAGGCCTGGCCAGGGCGTTGAGCTGGGAGCCGGGCAGCCCTGAGTGCTGCTGCAAAACCAGTTCATTTCCAGCTTCCAGACAGGATCTGGGCGCCAGGGCTGCGACGGCAGCGCCCAGCCCTTCGCACCGGCACCCTCACTGCCCGGGACCTGGCTCATCCCGCACCAGGGCTGGTATTTCGCTATTCCAAACAAGCACAAATCAAGCCTTAGGGAAAAATGAAGCTGGAAATGTGTGTTGGGAGGGCTGCGCTTTGCTTTTTGGTGCTCAGAGGGGCAGGTGGAGCTGCAGAGAGCCCTCCCCCCAGCCAGGCTGGGCACCCACCCGCATGGGCTGGGTGTTCTTGCAGCCCCGGTGTGCAGGCAGGTGTACCTCCTAATCGCTCCGGTGACCGATTATCTCGCAGTCATTACCGTGATGGATTGGAGCAGTTAATGTGTCAATGGCCATTACTAGGGGGCTGTGTTTTCTCTGGATTAATGAATCGACACACCACCACCACGGGCTCCTCAGAGCTGCCGGGGCCTGAGGGGGGGTGGGGGTTTGATAGCAAAAGGTGGCGATGCATGAGCTGTGAGCGGAGTGTTGCCATCATTTTGTGGGAGGCTGAAGAGAAGGGCGATGGCTTGGGGTGATGAGCCTCATCGCGGCCCTGGGGAGCTGCTCCCACCATGGGGAAGGAAAATTTGGGGCTGGCTGTTAGTGCACGCAGTGGGAGCTGCCCCTCAGTAGGCGGGTGTGGGGGGACCCTTCCTGACCCCCGCCGTGCACCGTGCTCCTTACTGGGTCTTGCAGGGCTTGGCAAAGGCGGGTGTGTTTGCATCCGTGGGGGCTGTTGTGGGCCTTTGCTTCTGCAAATTCTGAAATTAGAGGATGTGACCCACGGGAACCGCGGGATCTGGAGGCCCCAATGCCTGTCGGTCCTGCTGCTGCCTTCATGGCCGTGATGATGGCTGTAGGTGATGGGAAGGGAGACAAGGACAAGTACGAGCGAAATATGTCTGGATGCTAAGGACGAGGAGGCGAGAGGTGCTGGGGGCAGCAGGGCAGGAGAGGGGCCATGTCCAACCCGCTTCCCACCAGCCGGGGCTTTTGCTGCCCTTCATGCCCGGCGCTGCTCGGCAGAGGGGGCTTGCGGGGCTGCAGCCGTTCCCCCCGTCGCTGGGAGCCGGGGGGCAGCCGGGGGCGGATGCGGGGGTCCCCCCCGCCGCCTCCCCGCCGCCGTGCGCTAGTGCTTTAAAAGGCTGGCAAAGCCGGCGGCGGGCTTCCCAGCGCTTCTTCATGCAAAACTTCCCCGGCCCCGGCCCTCCTCCTCTTCCTCCTCCTTCTCCCCCTCCTCCCCCTCCTCCTCCTCCTCCTCCTCCTCCTCGTCGCGGCTGCGGTGCGGGTCCCGCCCGGCTGCGGCTCGCTCGGCTCCCCGGGCCGGGGCCGGGGCTGGGGGGGGGCGGGCGGGTGGCAGTCGGGCTGCCCCCGCCGCATGCCGCAGGGCCCCCCCGGGGTTCCGGCGCCCCGCCGGAGCCGGAGGCGGATCTCGGTACCGGGCAGCGGCCGGAGACGGGGTCGTCGGCGCCGCCAACTTCGCGCTGCCCGCGGGTAAGTGCGGGGCGGCGCGGGAGGGGCGCGGAGCATCCCCGGGGCGCCCGGTCCCCCCAAAACCTTCCCGCAGGAGCTGGGGTGCCCCTTCCTCCCCCTCCCTGCAGCCCCGCTGCTCCCCCTCTTCCCCTCCGCAAAGCTCCAGCAAATTTTCTGCCTTTTCTTCTTATTTCTTTTTTTTTTTTTTTTAGGGGGGGCTGCGACAGCGAGGGCTGCAGCAGGAACACCCCCCCACACACACCCCGTTTGGCCCCCACCCTCCCGCGGCAGCTCCCCAGCTCCCCCCTCTTCCGCTCGTTCCATTATTCACAGTTGTGGGGCTGCGGAGCGCTGCCCGTCGCCACCCCGCTGCATCCCGCCGTGGGGGGGGGTGGGTTCCGGGGGGGACATCCCCTGCCCCAATCCCCAAGCTTTGCCACCTTTGTCCCCAGAGGTGCCATGAGCCCCGGCGTAGGCTGGGGGAGGGCAGCTGGGGGGCTCGTCGGGCTGGGAAGGGGCTTGGGGCAGGAGGCACCGGGCAGGGGCTGGTGGCCGTGGCCGAGCCGCAGGCGGGTGGTTGCCCTGGGCTCGCCTCGCCGCAGCGGGCAGGGCCCGCAGAGCCCGCCGCAGGGCAGGGCAGGGGCAGAGAGAGCCGGGGCTTTGCCCGGGTCGGCGGGGAAAGGGCTGCCCCTTCGAGCTCGGAGGGGTTTGGGGGGGGTAAGACCCTTCCCCGGAGCCCCGGAGGCACCCCCGGTTCGGGGCAGGGAGCCCGGCTCCTTGTGCAGACAGAGGTTCCCGGGGCTGATTTCCTCTCCGGAGCCTCTCCGGCTCCTCAGTGCTTTTTGGGAGAGTGGATCCGTGTGGCTTTGGGAGCCGCTGGGGAAGTTGGCAGCCGTGGGAAAAAAACGGAGAACTCTCCCACCGTCTGCCCGGGTGCAGCTCTGCTGCCTTCCTCCTCCTCCTCCTCCTCTTCCTCTTCCTCCCGGCGTGATGAGTTTGCCATGCTCTGCCAGCCAGGTTATTTTTCTGTGGGCTGCTTCGGGCTTTGAGGGGGATGCCCACTGCCTTCAGCGGTGGCTGCGACGGAGACGCTGCGGAGTGAGTCATTGCCATCGCTGCCGCCGGGTGACCTGTGGCTTGGGGCTTGTCGGAGGGATGGCACAAAGCCGGGCTGGGGTGACCAAAGCCAGGCTGGGGTGACTGGAGCAGCTCACCAGCACTGGCCGCTCACCCGAGGCAGGGCCCGGGGAAGGAGGGAACTGAGCTGATCTGTTGAATGCAGCGAGGAGCTGCATGAAAATGCCAAGAGAAGTGCCAAAAGAAAAAGCTCATTTCCTTCCCTGCCTCCTCTTTCTATAAGCTGGGCTTTATCTGCACCAGGGCAGCAGGCAGGGGGTGCGGGGGGACGTGCTGGGCATGGCTTTGGCTGGGGGGAGAGCCAGGGCGAGAACCCCCCTCCTTGTATCCTGCCGCCGCCTTCATGCTGAGAGCCGCCGTCCGATGGGATGTGCAGAAATCCCGGCTGCTTTTGGCCAGCCTGGCCGAGCCGGGGGGAAGCAGCGCCGGGGGCTGCGGCAAGGGTGGTCCATCTTTGCGAGGGTGGTGGGTCCCTGCGGGCAGCAGTGGGCTCCAGCTGCCCCTGGTTGGGGGGGGCACAGGCAAGCCCGTTTTGGGCAGGGCAGCAGGCGCCGGGCTGGTGGTGCTGAGCTGCACCCCGGGGTGTCGAGGCAGCAGAGGGGGAGTTTCAAGGGGATTTTACAGCGGGAAGCAAAGCTTGGGCACAGCCGTGGTCCAGCCCCACATCCTGGGGGCCAGCGTCACCCTGCGGAGGAGCCCGCCGGCTCCCCGAAAAACGGCATCACGTGCTTCAACTTTGGCATCAGGCAGGAGGAGGATGGATTTGTCAGCTCAGCCACCCCCTTCCAGCTCTTCCCAGAAAGGCAACGGCTTGAAGATGTGGCAGGTCCTAATTATAACATAGGCGAACCCACTCCCGCCGCCCTCCCCAGCTTTGCGCCCGCTGCGGGCACCGTCTCTTCCTCTCGGGCTTCGTGTCTAATGGAGGGGTTTCCTCTGCGGGGTGGTCCGGTTCCCCGTGCCCCTGTACTGCGGATGGCCCTGCACAAAGCCTGGCTCAGGACGGGGGTCTCTGCCCCACCCTGGGGCTTTCCCAGGCTGGGTACGGGCAGGGGCTCGTGCTGCCAGACCCCGGTCTTGGGCCGTAGGTGTGATGGGGAGCAGAAACGCCGGGCAGTGCCGCAGGCACCGCCGGGGACCGGCAGTCAGGCTGTGCTCTTGCTCCAAGCCAGCGCCGTCCCAATTTGCAGAAGGTGATCAAAAATTAATTGCGGGATTTTGCTGCACGTGGCAGGAGCGGGGATGAGTGCCGGCTCCTTCCCTCCCTCCGGCCTCTCCCGGCTGGAGCTCTGTGCCTTGGCTGCTGGCAGAGACCCCGCGCCGCCTCCCGCAAGGTGAGCCTCTGCCATCTCCGCTTGTTCCGTGGCCGGATCCTGCTCGCCTTCCCCTCACCATGCCGTCAAATCCTTCAAAGTGAGGGATTAGCGCTGGCCTGCTTGGCAGCGGGGAGGGGGGGGGGAAGGAGAGAGAGCTTGCCTGCAGTTAAGGAGAGATATAAATATATATATATAACATGATAAATATTCCCTGGGTCTGATCCATGCCCAGTGGGAGCCTTTTTCTTCCGACTTCAGCATCCTTTGGGGGATGCTCTGGAGCAGCCAGGAGGGTGGCGGTACCCGGCTTTCCCTCCCTGTGGGGCTCTGAGCCAGCTGCTGGCAGGACCCCGTCGCAGAGAGGTTGAGTCGGGACCCTGGTGATGGGCTTGGGCTTATGCAAGCGTTGCGATAGCGGTTTGTGCATCGATCGAGGGATTGCTGGGGCGGGGGGGGAGCTGCATCTCGGAGCATGTCGGGTGGGTTTGGATGGTAAAATCTGGGGTCTCTGCTTGCCGCTGCCTGCTGAGCCGTGGCCTTGCTTTTCCTCCGAGCGAGCGCTGGGGTACTTGACCTGAATACTTAAGGTTTTCCCTGTCGAGAGAGAACTTAACCTGGCGTCCCTTCCCTCCGTGTCTAAATTCTGCTGTACTTCACGGAGCTTTTGCAATTAAAAAAAAACAACCCAGGAGCCGAAACGAAGTTCCCTGAAATCGCTTGCAAGTGGGGAAGAGTGAGCGTGCGCTAATTGGGATATTGTGCTGCGTGCCGGCTGGCCCCGCTTGCCGAAGGAATAGCAGGTGGGGAAAGAAACAGCCTTGATTTTCAAAAAAGATGCTGGCGAGCTCGCGGCAGCCAGCGTGGCAGAAGCCGGCACAGCCCTCCCAGTGCCGGGGCTGGGCTGGGGAGGTCTCTTTGGCAGTGGGCTGATGGGCGGCCGGCTCCTTGGCAGCCGAGGACGGGGTCGTGCAGGTGAGTGCTGGGCGCAGCCTCTCAGCCGTTTATTCCTGCATCTCCTGGACCACGTCCCTGGCTCGGCCTTTGCCTGGTTTAACAATCCCCATGCAATTTAGCGCAAAACCAGTGAGTGCCCTGGCTCTGAACTCTCTCCTGCACAGCCAAAGGAGCCTGGTCCTGCTGCAGGCAGAGCTCTGCGGTCCATGGGAGCAGGGGCTGCTCGGAGAGGGGTGGGATGCTCGGGCTGCCCTGCGATAAGCCCTGCCTGGGACCCGAATAACTCGCCTCTCGGCTTCGCCCGCTGCCGGTGGTGATTGATAAAGCCGCGGTGATTAGCGTTCAGCCATCGCTTGGGTTGATGGCACATGAGATGTGAACTCGCCTGCCTGCAGCGGCATGGGCTCCACGGAGCTAATGGCAGTAAAATGACTTGGTTTTGACTGGGAGTCCTGCAGGGAGCGGAGCGAGGGAGAGAAATGGGCCGTTTCCTTCTTTATTTATTTATTTTCCCCTCCGAAGGAGCGTTTCCATTGCTGCAAAATCCCTGCATCGAGGGGCAGGTCTGGGGGGCTCCAGCGAAGACCCCCTCCCCCTGTGCTGTGCAGCAGCGATGGGCCAGGTCTCCTCTGGCCCCAGGGCTCGGGCTATCGGGCTTGCTCGCTGTGATTTGGGGGTCCCTCCGGGCCGTCTGTTCCCGGAGCTGCAACAGCACCAGGCTGGGGAAGGGAAATTTTACAAACAAAACCCATGCAATGCGTGCGGGGGGGCTCCAGCTGCCTCTCCTGGGGATCCACCAGCCCCGGGGAGCGACGGGGAGCGCTTGCCTTGGCCCCAAAGTCCTTGACCCCCACGACGGGATGGGCTGCCCAGCTCCGTGGCTGTGTGTCCCGGCGCCTGTGAGCATCTCTGGGCTCTGCGGGACGCGGCGAGCCCGGATTATGTCTCGCTGCAGCCCCGGCTGGTGCGGCGCTTGCAGGGATGCGCGGAAGGAGCTGTGGGAGAGGCAAAGCCCAGGATGGTCCCTGCCTCTGGGACATGATCCCTTCTCCAGGCGCTGGAGATGGTTTTGCAGCAGGAGCTCTGCCCGGCGCAGGGGAATTTTTTAATCAGCGTTTGATTTCTCCTGCCCAGCTGCGCCCTCGCTCTGCCCCATCCAGGCGCCTTCCTGGATGGTGATGATGGTGATGCCGGTGTTGGCCGGTGGCTGGGCCACCACTAGAGGGGGGCAAGATGCCACCGTGCAGGACTGGCCCCATGTCCTGGGGTGCTGGTGACCCGCAGGGCAGGGGCAAAGCCCGGGAGCCAAATGCTGCCCATGGCCCCTTTGGCTACCCCTGTCCCGGGGTGGCAGCAGCCCCAGCACCCGCTTCTGCAGCTCCGGACCCTCGTTAGATGAGTCTGGCTCAGGCTGGGCAGTGACCCGTGCCCGGGGTGTGGAGATCTGCTGGGTTTGATTAGTCCTCGTGCCGTTTTTCAGATGGCGGATCCGGCTGCGGCATGGCTGGGATGAGGGCGGTGGAAAGGCTCATTTCCCGCCGACGATGTGCTTGTGGGAAGTGGGAGGAAAGCAGCATTGCTCCTTCCTTTGGAGCTATGAGAAGTGCCACGCTGAGCGTTTATCCCACCCTGCACCTGACTTGTTGCAAATCCGCAAGTATTTCTCCCCCTGGGGCGGTGCGGATGGGGCAGGAGGGTGGCTCCATCCCCTCGCTGCCCATAGCGCATGGATAAGGCTGTTCTCCACTCCGCCAGCACCTGCTCTAGGCAGGTGTCTCCCTCCAGATGTGCGTCTCCCTCCAGATGTGCGTCTCCCTCCAGGTGCGCGGGACCGGCTTCATGGTGGAAGGGCTGCTTTGGGGAGGTGCAGGAGCTCCCTGGGGATGCAGAGGCTGCTCCCACACCTCGGAGGAAGGATGGGTTTCCCTCCTCCTTGCTCCTGAGCTCTAAGGTCCGGGTTCCTGCCTGCTCGCCCAGCCCCGCACGCTGCCCACCCCTCCGGGCGCATCCCCGGCACGGTGGGACCATGATTTGGGCTGTGGGGGGAGCAGCGGCTTGTGTGCGGCCGTGGGGATGCTCGGGGCAGGTGGAGGGTGTTGGGGAGAAGGGGATGCTCGTCTCCTGCTCCTTCGTGACGAGCGCCCAGGCCTTTTGCAGCACAGGCACATCGAGTAATTCAGGCTGCATCTCCCCTAATGATTCAGCGAGGGATTCAAACCAGCTCCCCCCTCCCCTCCCCATTATTTGCGCTTTCTTCTTGCTTGCCGTGATATTTTTACCTTCAGTTCGTTCAGATTATATGATCAAAGGAGGCACAAAGGGGAGAGAACAGAGAGGAAAAAGCTTAAAAGAAGAAAGGGAGAGGCTGTGGGCTCTGGGGGCACCGCCAGCTCCGTGGGAGCTGCCGTGGTCTTGGAGGATTTTCCTGGGAGCGGGTCCACGTGGTGACCCTTCTCCGATGGGCAGAAATGTCGCGGCTCCTGGGGTAGGATGCGAGAGATGACCTGATTTCAGCTGGCGGGGGTAGAGGCGGGGTGCTGCAGTGTTTGAGCATCTCTGGGTCTCCCCATCACCTGCCTCCTCGCCACGGGCAGAGCCTGACCCGCTTCCAGGATGCAGCAGGAGCTGCTTTCCCCGGCTCTGCTCCCTCTGCCGATGGGAGGGATGGCTCCTGCAAGGGAGGAGACGGGACCGTGCGGAGGGTTGATTCCTGTCCTTGATCCCCATCCCGGCGGCGGGGCGGGTGGGTGTCGTGCCGCAAGCGCTCCCAAGCTCCTGCCTTTTGAAGCAAAGAGCTCGGCACTGGGTAATTCTGGTTGCTTAAAAGCCCCGGCTGTCAGAAACGCTTTGGAGATGGGCCTTCAAGTGGCTCCGACGGGCAGGGATGTGCATAATTTATGGAGGTGAGTTGAGGCAAGGGCCCTCCTGGCTGGGGCGGCTGCGGAGCTGGGAATCTCCTCTGCGGTGTAAAGGGGCTCAGCTCGGCATGGCCGGCTCCAGCAGGCAGCACCCCTCGGGGCCGGCTCAGGATCCGGCCCGGCTCGGATGCCCGGGCTCTGTGCTTGAGCTGAGATTAATTTAAGCTGTTTCTTCGGTCTCGCCGTTGCAGCCCGTCCAGCTTGGGGAATGCATTTGCCTGCTCAGCTCTCCTCTGCTTTTTGGTGCCTTGCATTAATCATGCGCTGCCCTCGCAGCATCCATCATCAGCGGCTGCTTGGAGACAGCAGGGGTGGGATGCAGGGGAGGGCTTTCCAGAGGGGAAACTGAGGCAGGGGGCTGTGCTGCTTGGGCAGGGGCAGCTCCGGGGCATGGGGAGGGGGACAAAGGGCTGTCCTACAGCAATCCTGGCGCACCCTGTGCCCACTCGAGAGGGTCCGTGGTGAAAGCAAAAGAGATAAGGTGAGGGCACAGGGGGTTGCAGGAGGATGGTGATAGGTAAGACCCCCCCGGGCTCCCCCCCAGCTGTGAGCAGGAGGCTCCTGCGAGGGTGCGGGGCCGGGATGGAGGGGCTGGGATGGGCTGAGCACCCTCTGCCATCTCCAGCAGTGGCTCTGGGGGAACCGCCACCTCCAAGAGCCGTCGCGGGCAGTGGTGTGCTGGGGCAGCGGGGCAGGATGGCAGTTCCCAAGAGCAGGTGGGGTTTTTCCACCCGGTGAGAGGACCAAATCCCACCCCGAGCTGTTTGGTGGTTAATCGGGACCCAAGGGTGCCTCCTCCCCGTGCTGTGCTGCAGGACAGGGCTGCTCTTCGGTTGCTGCTTCTGGGGGAGAGCAGCTGGCGATGCCGAAACGCTCCCCACGGGCCGTGCTTGGTGCTGGGGCTGCCGATAACCCGTGGCCGTCGGGGAGGTTTTGGGATTTGGTCGGGATGCAGCGTGTGTCCCTGGGCACAGCCTGCTGGCATCGCCCAGGCGCTGCTCCCAGTGCCTTCCCCACCCGTTTTGCCCTCATTCTCTCCCTCCTTCCTCCCCCGTGGACACCCAGCTCGGGGTCCGATGGCTTTTGCAGCCCGATGCGCTCGGCGCACAGCTGACCATCCATCCTCGCTGTTTTCAATTTGAGCGGACCCTCGGGTTGCTGGCCTGGGGCAGCCAGACAGCCAGACTCCCCCCGCGGCTTGGGCGAGCCCTCGGTGCTGTCGGTATTTGCTGCTGGAAGCCGTCGGTAACGGATGCTTGCAAGGAAGCAGCTGCTGGTTCGGAAATCAGTGGCCCGAAGGAAAAGCGGCAGGAGCAGCAACGCTTCGGGTAGTGATTCAGATCCGTAACGCCGGGTTTCGGCAGTGCCTGGCCGTGTCGGCTCTCGCTTAACACACGGATCAGCTCTGAGCCCGCGTGGTTTGCAGCGCGGTGCTCCAGACGTGGGGGACTCGTGGCAGGCGATTGAAAAACCGGTTGAGAAACAGCCCCCAGGTCCTTTGGCACATTGTGCCGGGGCTGGGGGGAGGCTCGTGGCTCTGACCCCCCCGCCGTGCCTGGCGGACCTGGGAGGAGGCTTGGGAAGATCTTCAGCCTCAGTTGGGGGCAGGAGCTTGGGTCTGGCTGGGCCATCGATGGGAATAAGGAAGGGGCAGGTGGGCACAGCAGGGGATGCTCAGGAGAGGAGGGGACTTGCCGCTCGGTAGAGGGGCTGTTTAACGAGCAGGTTTCTCCCCCAATCAGCTCCCCAAATTGAGCTCAGCTTTAAGGTGGCTGCCTGGTTCCCATGCCCGGCTGTGCCCTGGGGCAGGAGAGATGCTCTAGGGCGGGCAGGGCTGTGGGTGCATGTGAGGTTTGATCCCCTCTGAGATCCTGGGGCTTGTCCCACTTTGGAGGCTCCCCGAAGAGGGGATGGGTCCCGGCGTCTCCTTCCAGCCCCAAGCTGGCCACCGACCTGGTCCCGCTCCTTGGGGCAGAGTGGGCTGGGGGCCCCTGCTCTGGTCTCTCCACCTGGATGCGGTTTGGGCTGAGCCAAAGCAGCTGGTGGGAATCAGAAATCAAGTGAATCCCAAATCTTTTTTCTTTTAAAATAACCCGCAGTGTTAATTTCTTCTGGGCTCCCCAATGAAAGCTCGGAATAGCTGATGTCCTCTTCATCCTCCTGCTTAATTTTCTCTCTCTCTCTCTCTCTCTCTCCCTCCTGTTCCTCCCCTCCAAAAGGGCTCTGGAGAAAGGACCCGAACCTTTGCTTGGGCTCACATCTCTGCCGCCACCTCTTCTCCCTGGTGTAGCCATGCAGACCCTGACACCGTCCCGCAGCCTGGCTGCCCGCTGCTCCCCGGGGGACGGCATCACCGGCGGGAGCCGCTGACGGTGCCGGGAGCCCAGCAGGAGCCCACCGGGAGCCATGCCGCCCACCCGCGCCGGCCTCGCTCCCTGACAGCCGCCGGGTTTCGGGCCGCGAGCTCTGCCCCAGCACGGCTTTGGCGATGAGCGGGGGTTATTTTTGCATGGAGCGTCTCTCCTTCTGCCTCCTCCTGAGTGCCTGGAGCTGGGGGTGGGCGCCCGGGGGTGCCGCCAAGCCCAAGGGCCAGGGCTACCCGCACATGAACTCCATCCGCATCGACGGGGACATCACGCTCGGGGGGCTTTTCCCCGTGCACGGCCGGGGCGTGGAGGGCAAAGCCTGCGGGGAGCTGAAGAAGGAGAAAGGCATCCATCGCCTGGAGGCCATGCTCTTCGCCCTGGACCGCATCAACAACGACCCCGACCTGCTCCCCAACATCACGCTGGGCGCCCGCATCCTGGACACGTGCTCGCGGGACACGCACGCCCTGGAGCAGTCGCTGACCTTCGTGCAAGCCCTCATCGAGAAGGACAGCACTGAGGTACGCTGTGTCAACGGCGGCCCCCCCATCATCACCAAACCCGAGCGGGTGGTCGGCGTCATCGGCGCCTCGGGCAGCTCCGTCTCCATCATGGTGGCCAACATCCTGCGGCTCTTCAAGGTAGGGCTTGGCGAGGGTAAAAATAACCGCTGGGCAAAACCACCGTGGGTGTTTTTGTGGTGTTTTTGCAGTTTTTCTCCACGCGTGCCTCTTCCTCCATGGCCGGAGGTAGCTGGTGTCTTTAAAACCCTTCTCCTGCCTCCCCCGGGTCCCCCGGGATCCCTTCCTCCATCCCCCTCCGGTGACGACACTTTTAGCAGGAGGATATTTATCTCTTCTCCCCCGGCTTCATGGCGACGGGGGACGCTGACGCTCCTGGCGTCAGCGGGGCTGTGGGAGGGAGGTCGCCTTGCAGGGGATGGATGGGGAGGTGGGCTGAGGATGGGGGGGAGGTGGGATAACTTGGGCTGGAAGGGACCGTGGGGGGCTCAGCCCACAACCCGTGCCCACGGGGGCCATCTCTGGGGTCAGACCGGATTGCTCAGGGCTTGGTTGTGGTGGATCTTGAAAACCTTTGAGGCTGGAGAGGGTCCAGCATCCCTGGAAGCTCCCCGCGGGTAACTCGCCCCCCTCCCCGCCTGTTACTTGAGGGGGTTTGGCTGGTCTGTGGGAGCGGTGTCACCTGGGGGGCTCATCTTGGGGGGACCCTGCCTGTCCCGCTCAGCACCCTGGGTGTAAGATACCTTTTGCCATCATTTAAGACACGCCGGGCATCTCCCTGCCTGTGGCTCTCACCTGTAGACTAACGCTCTGACGTGCCGGCCCGCGAGCGGCTGAGAGTCGGGACCGTTCCGATACGCTCCACCCTGGCACCAGTTCTGGGGGAGAGCTCGACAGGGGGGTGTGGGTTATACCCCCACAACGTAAGGTCACACCGGGGCCAAATGGCTGGGCGGCCGCAGGGGTGCTGCGCTGGCTGCGGGTATGGAGGCAGCTATCGCCAACGGGGGGGCGAGGACGGCTGTGACCGGCCAGGGGACGTCAGCCAGGCTGGGGACATCGGTCCTGTGCCACCGGCCCTGGGTGCGCAGGGGGGACTGGGGCGCTGAGGGCTGCGGTGGGACGAGGGCTGGCTCTCCCTCCCGCTCTCCGTGCCAGCTGCGGGAAGGCTGAGGAGTTTATAATTACTTTCCCCCTCGTTGTGCATTTATTTATCTGCAGCGATGTCCCTGAGCTGGAGAGAGTGTTTGAACAAGAGCCCCCTCTGCAGCAAATGGCAGGGAGAAATGTAAATACTCCGCACGCCCATCAGCGCTGGGAGCCCTGTGCTGTTCCCGGAGGGGGGGTCCCAGCTCTGCCTCCCCTCCCAGCACCCCGAAACCCCTCGGTTCTGCAGGGCTGGTGCCGTTTTCCTTTTTCTCTTTCCCTCCTCCCCTTCCTCCGCCGGCCCGGCACGCTGAGCGCACCGGGCGCCCTCCTGGGAGGGCTGGAAGCTGTTAGCGAAGACGGAAAAAACAGCGTGCTGATGGAGTTTGATTTTTCTGGTTTTTTTTTGTTTTTTTTTTTTTTTTAAATGTGTTAATGTTCCAGGCAACGAGTGAGAGGGCTATTCAATAATTAAAATAATATAAATTAGAGGGAGCGGGAGGAACTTAAAAGCTATTTGCCGAGACAAAAATGATTGAATGCTTGCCTCGGAGAGGAGGAGGGGGGCAGGCAGCGGGGAAGGAGGCAGGAGAGTGACAGTCGGAGGATGGAGGGTACCTGCATCCTTTCCAGGTTGTTATTATTTTTCTCCCCCTTCTCCTCCAATTTTGATCCTTGGGCAAAGCGGCCGTGACCCGTGCAGGAAGGATGTCACTGGGCTCAGATGCATCCATGCCCCAGCCTTGCACCGGGGACATGTCTGAAGCCCTGGGTGTCCCCAGCAGCTTTAAAATCCGGAGCTGATCTCAGCCCGAGGTGAGGGTGAGGAGGCAAGTAGAGGATGGAGACCTCAAATCCCCCGGGGAGGGGAGGATGCAGGACGAGCTCAGCCCTTCCTAGACAGCAGCGAATCCCTGCGTGGGGGTGAGAGGGTGTGAATGCCGGGGGGGGGTGTGTGTGCAGAGTGGGTGCGCTCCCCGGCGGTCCCCAACATGGGGACATCATTCCCACGGGACGTGGGGGTCTCACCCCACCCTGCTGGGCACAGCCGTGTTCCTGCAGGAGCCCGGGGGGGGGGGCTCTTCCCCGCCACCCGCCCCCGCCAAGCCACGACCTGAGAGCTGCTGCCGCTCTTTGTTATTCAAATAGTGGGTTTATGGCAGGGACATGCTTAAAATGAAAATAAGGCAACTTCCATTTCACGCCACCGCTGACCTTTAAGCGCGGGTGACTCCGCTCTGAGGTTCAGCAAAGCGTTTGCCTTCCCCCGGCGCCGCTGTGCGGGCGGTTGCCTTTGCCCATTCCCGGGGGAATGATGCTTGCTGGAATTCTGGCTCCAGCCATGGCATGGTGGCACCAGGCGAGTACTGCTCACGTCCCCCTCGGCGCCCGCACCGGGACCCCTCGGTGTTCCCCCGGCGAGGGGCTGCGGGGGTAAAGTGCTGGGAGCCGAAGCAGGGGCACCCATCCCCATGCTGGGGGGAAGCACCGGGGGTGCCTGCCCTGGACGGGGCTCAGTGCCCCCCTGCCCGCAGGCAGCTGGTGGGGGAAGCGTGGTGGTGGTGGGGGGTGCATTGTAAATGCCCTGTAAGTCCATTGATTTTTAAATCGCTGAAGTGGTTCTCCAGGAGGGCTGCAGCGCATCCAGCGAGCGGCACCGGCACGAAATCAATTAGAAAGTCCAACAAGGCGAGGAGCAAACAGCTTCCCCGCTGCCCCCCCGCCAGCGCCCGGGTGTGCGCTCACAGCCCCGTGCCCCTCGGGATGCGGGCAGGAGCCCTCCCTTCCCTTTGCTTTTCACCCAGGGCCCCCCTCGCCCTGTCCCGGCAGCCGGAGGTGGGTCGCAGCAGGTCTGCATCCCTCCCTGCAGACGCTGCAGAGCCCTCGCTGGGAGGGGGTCACAGCAGTTCCCCCCCCCCCCAGTTTATCCCTGGGAGCTTGGAGCAGCCCCATCTCTATCTCTGACCATATGCGTGGCGGAGGTGGCTGTTCCTGCCCCGGGGTGATGCTGTGTGTCCCTCCCTTGTGGTCCCTCTCCCCATCCCACACTCCTCTCCCTGCTCCATCCCCGCTCCCCTCGCACACAGCCCACTATCCCCCCCTCCCCCAGCAGCAGCAGTGAGCCCAGCCCCTCCCTGCCAGGGGTTTTGTCGCTCCCGCGCTGCATAAATAAATAACGTGTCCTTCGTTAGATGCCACCGTCTAATTAAAGCTGTACATCAGCGGAACAACTTGCAGATGCGGCATCCTCTGTCCAAGCTGGTTTCATCACTCCTCGTAGCTCTGCCTGCAGAAAAACCTTCCCCCAGATCCCTGGTCTCGGCTCCGTGTGATAGCATCTCTCTGGCGTCACTGCCAGAGCTTTCTGGCACGCTCCAGCTCCTTCCCACCCCTCTCCGCCAGCTTTCCAGCCCCAGCTCTACCCACTTTCTCCCGAACCACCGCAGCGATGATGGTGTGAAAGGAACCGGGTCTGTCCCCTGCAAATGCGATCCCCAAAAAGCCGCGCCAGGGGCTGGGGCACATTTTTCAACCCCATCCCGAAAAAGCTGGGACGTGATGAAGGCCAAGCGCTCAGCCGGGGTGAGGAGCATCCCTGGTGAGAGGATGGACTCCACGCACGCCGGACGCTTTGAGGCGCTTGTTTTCTTCGTGGCGGCGAGTGCGGCAGCTCCTTTTTAGCGCAGGGGTGTTGTACAGCATGAATAATTCACCTAATGGAGGACGATGCCCGTTGCCTGCGCGGCGGGAGCCGGGGGTGCTCAGCACCTGCAGGCACGCGAGGGTTTGAAGCCTGGGGCTGGGTTGCTGCAGCCGGGAGGGCGCAGAGCTGGATCAGACCCCGGGTGTGACCCCCCCCCAGGCTTGTGTCTGCTCCCCACCATGGGGGGATGCCCCGAGGCTTTGGGGGGGCGGTGAGACGGGAGGGATGCTGCACTGGGCACCACGCTTCCCCACTTAGTGGGTAGATAACCTTCATGAAGCCGGGAAGGTGGAAGTGGGCCGGGGGAGCGCTCTGATTAATCACCCGCTCCTGCCACTTCGTTTCCTTGGTCTTCACCGGGTTTATTAAAACAGATCACAGCTGCCTGGTTCCCGCGGGCTGCCCCGGCTGTGGTGGTTCCCCCCTCGGTGCCTGGGCACGGCATGGCGAGGAGGAGCAGGAGGCCGAAGGCAGGGGGTATGGCATGTCCAGCGAGCAGCATGCCCAAGGGCAGCATCCTCAGCTCTCTGCATCCCGTGCTTTGCTCTCAGACGGGATGGGAGCTGTTTTTTTGGGAAAAAGGGCTGCAGCCACCCTCCGGCAGCACTGGGGTTTTCCACTGGAGCTGCCTCCCCGGCGTGGGAAGCTGGGTCCATGAGCAATAAAGAAAAAGGTTTTTTTTTCTCATCTCTGTTTTTACATCCTCCGGCACCCCTGGATGAGCATCTCCTTTCGGCGTAAGCCCATGCCAGGGCTGGCCGGGAGAACCTCCCACAGCTGCCGCTTCCCGGCGCTTTATTTCTTGACAAGAGCCAGATTTATTGAAGGGACGGAGCAGGCAGTGCCCGGCCGGCATCAGCCCCAGCGTAGGAGCTGCCTGATTTACACGCTCGGTTTAACAGGTTGCGGCAAAGGAGCTGGTGGGTCGGGGAGTCCATTGCTCCCTGCCCCAAGCTGTGTCCCCTCGAGCATGGCTGGCGTGTGTCACCCCAGAGCGGCTGCTTTTTGGTGGCACCGGAGCTGGGAAATGGAGGAATTTGTTATCGGTTTCGCGTCGTGTCGGAGCATCACGATGCCCGAGCGGTTTGTCTCCCCTGTGCAGTAGGAGCAGTTCCCCCCATTTTCACCTGGGGAAACTGAGGCACGGAGAGCCGGTGAGCAGCCCAGTGTCTCGTCTCCTGGTTGCGGGATCTTAATCGCTCTCCGAGGAGATGCTGAGGGCTGATCCTCTCTTGGCACGGGGGCTGATCGTGCCCCCTGGGGAAGGGGCAGTGGGACGGGGGGGCTGCAACTCACTGTGCTCCGATGACAAGGTGTGACCACCCCCCCCCACTCAGCCCCTCGCTCCTCCAGTCCCTGCAGTGCTTTACACTCTCCCTAATTAAAAGCTGCCGTCCAAATGGCTCGATGATGGAAATTCTAATTAAATCAATTCCATCTTGTCGGTGAACCAGAGGTTTGCATAAGATATGCATGAAATTAATAATTATGGTTAGGGAATTAGCTGCTCCCGACCCTGTTTCTGGCAGGGGGGGGTCGGTGCCGAAGCCCCTTCTCGTGGGGATGCTCCCGACCGGTGTCTGTGGCTCTGGCTGTGCAATGGCCCGTGTGTTTTTTGGCTCCTTCCCCCCTGGCTGCTCAGGCTGATGTTCGGATTGATGGTTTAAGTTGAAGCATCGCAGGCCCACAAACCTCGGCTGGGGCCGTGCCGAAATCAACGCTTTTTGCCTAATTCTCCCCAATCTGGAGGAATTTCTGTCTGCCACTGGTAGAGAAAATGCCGCGCCAGCTCGTAAGCTGGCAGTAATGTAATGGGTACGGAATCAAGGCGTGTTTGTGGTGCATTTGAGGTCGATCACACCAGTCCATTGACCCAGGGGCTGGGGGGAGCAGGATGACACCCCCAGCCCCTGCTCCTGCCGGCTCTCTCACCCTGAGGGACATTTCTCCAGGTTGGGGGTGCTTCTGGATGATCCCGACTCTGTTTCTGAGTTCAAAAAAAGGGAAGAAGGAGTTTTCACCCCCTGCCCTGCAGTTACTCCCCACTCTTGATGGGACAAGGAAGCCTTGGGGTGCAGGAGAGCTGGTGCTGCTGATTCCCCCCCCTGGTATTTATCCCGGGCTGGAGATGAGGCAGGCAAGGTGCCACCGATGCCCAAATACGCAGCTGAGTTAAGTTTCCAGCTTCCCCTCCCCACCGCATCCTCCTTCTTTCTAGGAACCTTGAATTCCCTGCCTGCATTCTGCTTTTATGGACCTAAAAGGACTTTTGTCTTTTATCTGAGAAAATAGCTGGTGCCAGGAGTTGGGCTATTGTAGACCAGGAGATCAAAAAGGCAGAGGGGGAAAAAGGCAGAAGTCGTCTATGAAACGGTCATTTGGGAACTAGTATTTTATTTTCACTTCCATCCAAGGCAGAGGAGCGAAAGAGAAAAGCTCTTTCTGTTTGTTTATTAAAATCCAGCTTCCAGCTCGTACCCTGTAGATCAACAGGTATTTTCTAGGCTTTGTTTTTCCAGCAGGGCCTCGAGCAGGATGGGCAGCCCGGGGGTGCCCCGGCTGGGATGGGATGCTCGGTGGCACGGGGAATAGCTGTGAAATCTCCATCAGGGAGGAGGCAGGGATCCGTTTAAACTAAAGTACTTGGCAAAGAAAAAGAACATTGGGAAAGGATCTTCTGGAAAGGCAGTTTTGCATCCTTGCCCCTAAATCTCCTTTCACGTGAGCGCCGCTGCTTCCCGCGCCCTCGTCGCATGGGCAACGCTGCATCCCGTCGCCTCCCTCCCAACCCCCCCGTGTCCATCCTTTGGGCAGCCGCTGCCGCAGGCAAGGCAAGGAGGGAGAGCGGGCACGGAGCAGCCCCCCCGCCACATTCCCCCCCCTCCACCCCCAGGATGAATGATTGCCAGCCCAGCGCCTTGCCTGCTGAGCAGAATTTTAATTGAGTCTCACGCACCGGCTCCCGGTCACAGATACCCAACGAGCAGATCACAGCCCCTCGGAACGGAGCACAAAGCAGATTGTCACAGAGAGTAATCCTATTTGCGCCTTGATAAAGATTCCTTCCTTTCCCACTCCTTCTCCATCTCTCCCTTTTTTTTTTTTCATCTTATATTTTGCAGGTAGGTGGAAGGGTGGCTGCTCCTTTCCAGGGGCCTTTTAGCATTCAGGTGGAGTCGTGGGTTTATAACACCGGTATCGCATTTAATAGCGCGCGCGAGAGAGAGAGGGGAGTGGAAGAGGGGAAAATAAGGGAGAAACAAAGGAGAAACTGTGAGATGCAGCCTGGGAGCAGGAGCGGGGGAGGATGGAATGGGTCGTGGGGGCTGGAGACCAGGGAGGGTCCGGGGTGGCTCCGGTGCAAGTGTCCCCATCCTTGGGATGCCGCTGCCCAACCAGGCTCCCAGCAAGGTGGCTTGATCTTAGAACACAAACTAGGCTTCCCACAGACCCCAAACCTCTCCCTGGCTTCTCCGAGCCCACCCAGGTGTCTCTGCTGCTGGGAATTGGCTGATTGCTTAATGGGGAGTGGTGACGGGGGAGGCTAAAGGCAGCCTGAGCTGATTTGGGTATCCAGCAGCACCCAGGTGTCGGCTGAGCCCGGGCGATTACTGGGATCCAGTGCAGCCCCTTGTGGCTCCGGCAGCCTTTGTGCTCCTGCAAGCTGCAATTACTGAATTATTCCTAAACTGGATTAGAGGGAGCAGGAGAGGCGGAAAGTGCTCTAAGAGCTGGGGATGGCTGCTCTGTACCCGCTTGTCCCCAAGTTACGGGGTGGTTTGGGATGGGCGATGCCCTGGGCTGTTTCTCCTCCCTTTGCTCTGTCCTGGCAGCAAAGCAGCATCTGGGGGACAGCGAGAGGGTGGCCGGACCCTTCCCTGGGCCATGACCCGGCTCCAGGTGGGGCGTCGCGGTGTCTGCAGCGCTGCTGCCCTGTAGCTCCAGCCCCTGTGATTTTATCGCTGCTGAATTTCAAACCTTGCCCAGGTTTTGGGAGAGCTCTGCCAGCCCTTGTGATGTGCCGGGCTGCTCCTGGGACAGGCACCTGCTCGGGCGTGGGACGCGGGGACGATGGATGGGACTGTCTGGGTATTGGGTGTGTGTTTGGCAGGGAGCTTCAGGCGGGTGGGGAGAATCTGGGCTTGATAATTTAATAAGCCTTTTCCATCTTTAAGATAAATTAACATCTGTGGTATGCTTTGGAGATGTGAAGTGATGTGTAAGTGTTCAGCATCGCGTGATCCTGCGGTGCTAAATCATTCTAATGTACCGTGCGAGGTGCGGCAGCTCTGGTTAATTTAAAGGGCTTATTTACGGCTTGGGTGGACAGGACCTGGTGGGGTGAGGTTGGATCTGTCCTTCCAGGGGCAGGAAGTCAAAGGGAGACCTTAGCCATGCTGTCCAGGGCAGAAGCAAGGTTTTCTCTTTGGCCTCTCCCATGATGGGCAGATCGGATGCCCAGTAAACCCTTCTGGGGTCCTGCTTGGTGTCCCTGAGCTTCAGGTGGTCCTAACTCCACCAAGGGCTGAGTCACCAGATCAAAGCCTTTGGGTTTCCACCAAGTGGAGCTGATGACCCTCCGCTTTGTGGTCTCCCCTTCATGAGTTGCTGGTCCTGGGTGCTGTGGAGCATCCCATGTCTGTCTGGTGGCTCACGCTCCCACCTGACCCATGGTCTTCCTTGATTTCCACCTCCCTCCCCTCCAGAGCAGGGCTTTGGGAGCATGGGCAAGGCGAGGGCATTGCAGTGGGGTGCAGAGCACCTCTTTCTCCTGACACTTTGTCTTTCCCCCCTCCATCCCAGATCCCCCAGATCAGCTATGCGTCTACCGCGCCGGACCTGAGTGACAACAGCCGCTATGACTTCTTCTCCCGCGTTGTCCCATCCGACACCTACCAGGCCCAAGCCATGGTGGACATCGTCAAAGCCCTCAAGTGGAACTACGTCTCCACCTTGGCCTCTGAGGGCAGCTATGGTGAAAGCGGCGTGGAAGCCTTCATCCAGAAGTCCAGGGAGGATGGTGAGTGGGTTTCTCCTGGGATGGGAGCTCGGTGTGGGCTTTGGAGCAGCTGAGACTGGAGGAGAAAAGGCAATGGATGGGGATGGAGAGATGCGTCTGGTTGGACTTCTTGGCCAATCTTGGGATGATGGTGCATGAGCCGGGGTGATGGCACGGTTTGGAGGATGAAGCTGGGGTGGTGCGTGTTTTGGGGTTGCCCTGCTCATTGCAAGGACAACGTGGTGTCCAGCAAGGATCCAAGCTCTCCAGCAAGGATTGGGACCCGCAATCCCAACCTACCTCTGCTTTCCAGAGCAGGCTGCTTTATTGCTGCCAGCTCTTTTCAGAAAGCATCTCGAGATCCCGTTCCCTGCTCACCAGGAGACCTCGGATGGCTGCTGAGCCATCTAACCCCCTCCCTCTGCTGCTGAGCCACGGCGCTGGGCGCGTTTCAGAAGAAAAGACTTTTAGAAATACTCCCAGGTTTTAACAGAAAATAAAGTTGGCACCAACGTGCGCTTCGCCCAATTTTAGTGGAATTATCCCCGAGGGCAGGTGTTTTAACTTGTCTATAGGCTTTGGACAGGCGTAAAGTCCCTGCTCAGCAAAACTCTTTGTGAGGATTTGTCTGGAGCCAGAAAATGTTTTGCTGACGGGAGCGGTGGGATGCTTAGGGGGGGATTGGGAGCCGCGAAGGAGCTCATGGGTACGCGCTGGTGGCCGACCATCGATCCTGGGACTGGCTGGGATGGTGAGGACCCCGGGATAGTGCTGTCGTGGGTGCTGTTACCGTGAGCCCAGGGCTGCCCCGACACCCCGCGGCAGAGCACCGGGGTCCCTCCTCGCTCTGGCATTGCTTCGCCTCCGCAGCATCGTGTGCACAGGGTGAGACGGGAGCTAAAGAGTGTTTTCTGAGGCAGTTAAAACCCCGCAGCGCGCAGGCTGCTGCCTATTACTGGCTTAACTGTATCTGAATGGCACATTAAGTTCTGGCAAAATCGGTGGGACACCAGCCGATCTGGAGCTAGTCAAACTGCGTTATGGCCTTATAAATGGATAAAAGGAATAAAAACTTCTAGGTGACGAGCTCCTAATCAAAGCCCTATAAATAGGAACAGCGTTAATTCTGTCTCGCGCGCGCGCCCTGGCACTGGGAACCGGCTGCGCTTTTAATATGCGGAGAAACCCATCTGGGGATTCAACCTGGAATCTGCTCTTCAGGATTTTAACTTGAAAAGCAGAATATTTTCACGGGGCTGTGGTTTTTTGCAAGGAGGAGTGCGTGGGGATGCTTCGGAGTAGGCGGGTGCGATGCTTGTTGTACGGCGGGGCGTGGGACGTGCTGCCTGTGCGCCCCGTGATGGGGATGCGGGTGTGAGCGGTGCCGGGGTTGTGCCTGCATGTGACAGGTGGGATGGCGAGTGGCTGCAGGGGACGCAGGGGGCTGGAGGCGGGGAAGGTGCCGTTGGGTGCCTGGCAGGTCTGGGGGAGCTGGATGGGGTACACCGTGGGATGGGGTATCCCACGGGATGGGATGCTCTGTGAGATGGGGTGTACCCCTTGGGGTGGGGTACATCTCAGGATGGGGTACCCCACGGGATGGGATGCCGTGTAAGGTGGGGTGCCCCACGGGATGGGGTGCCCCTTGGGATGGGATGCCCTGTGAGATGGGGTACCCCTTGGGATGGAGTCCGTCTCGGGAGGGGGTATCCCATGGGATGGGATGCCCTGTGAGATGGGGGTACCCCTCAGGATGGGGTGCCCCACGGAAGGGCTGTGAGCAAAGGTCTGGGTTCATGGCTCTCTTAACGGCTTCGCCACTGACCCGACTGGGGTTTGTGAGTGCTAACAGCAGCCCCATCTGGCTAGCGGTGCTAATGAGATTCTCATCTGAATACAGGAGCAATAAGGGAAAGCAGCCTTTTATGGGGGCGGAGGGGCATTTTTTTGCATTCTCAATTGTTTTCCCACCCCAAAAAGGGAGTTTCCTTGCCCGCCTTGGGCTGGCAGGTCCTGCCCCGTGGGGTGCCCAGAGCAGGGCTGATGGGACAGCTGGGTGACATGGGGAGGTGACGATAATACTGGGTTAATCAGCTTCGTTAGCCTGTGCCTGGCCCTGTTGTGCCCTTACCCCGTAGCAAGCACGGCTGGAGGATGCTCTGCCATCCCATCCACAGCTGCTGCTCCCCTGGGATCCCGGTGCCGGAGGAGCGGGCTGATGGCACGGGCACGATTCGAACCCACGCTCCTCCTCCATTAAGCACCAGTAAGGAGCGGTTGTCGTGACTGGTGGTCCCGCTGCAGCACGAGCGCTTCTTCTTCGAGATACCTGTGGTTACCGCAAATTCCTCTAACCAGATGGTTAATGATATGACGGTGTAATTGCAGAGTAAACGAGTGTACATGGAGTCGAAATGCACGCGTATTAATCTGGGGCTGAGGCAGTCCTGTAATTTGTGTATCCACATAACCCAGCGATTATGTGCATTAGTGATAATTTAGTTATCAAAAAGCATAATTCCACTGTAATTGCGGTATAACAGCGGCGTAAGTGCAGCCCGTGCGTTATCAGCAGTAACGCTGCTCCTCTGCTCGCGCTGCGGGAATACGTTTATTTACAAGAGCCGCTGTGCATCAGCCCGAGCGCGGCGCCCTGGGGCAGCAGCTCTCCCCGGGGTGGGCTCCGAGCTGCTCCCTAAAGCATCGCCCCTGGGAGGAGGGAGCGCTGGGGGTCAGCCTCATTCCTTCACCCTTGGAAAGTAGCTCGGCAGGCATGAATAACGGCATGGTTGGACCAACAATGTGCTTTTTCTTTCCTTTTTTTTTTTTTTAATTTATTTTTCTTCTTTTTTTTTTTTTTTTTATTTGAGAATCCCCCAGCCTTGCCCCCTGTGGTGGCACCTGCAAGGCTGGAAGGAAGAGCCAGCCTGTGCCTGCTTCACCTTTCAGTCTTTCCCCCCCTAAAACCACCAAATACCTTTACACCAGCGCAGACCCACTGGGAACAGGTGAAGGATCCGTCCCCTTCTTTTTTAGCCCGTTTGTCTACGCCTGGCTCTCATTTGCACCTCTCCGGCAGCGTAAAGGCTCCTCCGATTTATTGCTGCTTCAAGGTGCCTCCAGCCTGTCCAAGGGAATGTAAAACGGCTGTTGGTCGACTCAGGATCTGGCCCCCGCGTTGGGCTTGCCAGCACTTTACCCATGACGGGGTATTTATGCCGGGGGGAAAGAGCCAGCCAACGCCGGGCTCAGGGCGAGCATCTCCCTGCTCTCCTCCGGAACGGCGCTGCGCTTCATTTTTCATGCCAAGCTTGAGTCTTGCGAGTCGGTTTTTATTTCCATCAGGCAATAACGCTCATTGCTGTAGTTAGCAGTTAGCAGTCAAGCTGTTTGCTTTCTGATGCATTATCAACTTGACCTTCAGTTTCAATTCTTAGCGAAGCTTCGCGTTGAAGCCTTCGCCGTTGCGGTGGAAAGTGGTTCTGCTCAAAGCGACCCCTCCGCCGGCGGGGGGAGAAGGGACTCGCCCTGGGGACAGGTTATTCTTGCAGCCAGGGCTGGCCCTGGGCTACCGAGACAGACCGACCTGGGTGGGCCATTATATCTCATATTATATAGTAATATATCTTTTGTATATATTATATCTTATTGCAATTATACTGTTGGCCCCTGGTGATTGTTGGGGGTGGACAGTCCTTATTCACAAGGGCGAAGGGTTTTCGGGTGGTAGCGTTGCAAAGATGTTGTGTCTGCAAAGGGTGACTTTTCTTTGGCCGTATTTAAGTGTTTTAAGTGCTGCCCCCAAAGCATCCTGCAAAGGCAGTGTGTCAGCTGGTGTCCCCAAGGTGCAAGGCGGTGTCCCCAAGGTGCAAGGCGGTGTCCCCAAGGTGCAAGGCAGTGTCCCCAGTGTCCCCATCCCCTCTGGTACGGCATCTCTCCATGGCGTTGTTGCGGTGGATGGCCCTTTGCCTCTGCGTGCGTTGACGTCTCCGCTGTCGCCGAGCTCTTGGAGATGAAGGATTAGATTTATGTTTATGCAATTTAGCTGGTGAGCACGGCACGTTATGCCGCACGCCGTAATGTGCAGCGCTCGGTTTTGTGAAGAGGGTAATATTTCCAGCCAAACGCAAGACTCCTTAGTCATGTGTCTGGATCAATTTTACACTGTCATCCCCCCGCCCCCCATTGTCTTATCCTTCGCTGAGTTTTCTATATTTTTAGTTAAGAGGCTGATATATATTTGTGATGCATTTGTTCATCCCCATGTAACATCCCTGGCTGTGTCTTTCTGGTTTTAACTGGGTTCATTACTTTTGGGTGATGCATCAGGGTGTCACCCCCAAAAAGCCGTTCCCGTGTCTTCAGGCATAAGCGAGCATCAAACGTGACTTTACAGCAGATTTGTATATGCAAACCTGCACGTTGCTAATCCTGGTTATTTGCTGGCCTTGGGGATCGTCCCATCCTGCGCCCTGCGGATGCCGTCCCCGTGGGACAGCTGGGATGGACGGGAGGATGATGCTGGTGGGTACCTGCCCCCGGTACCTCCCAGTGCTGTTTGCGGGGAGTTTTCCCCCCGCCATCAAAGCGTGCGGGAGTGACCTTCAGCCCCGCGACAGCGAGGTGTGATGAGCGGTAGGGCAGAGCAGGGCTGGCGATCCAGCTCCCTTTCATCCCCGAGGACGGCTGTTCTTGTGCAGTCAGCACTCAATTACCGTGGCTCACCGGAGGGCTGTTATTTGCTGCCAGCGTCTCGGCTCCCCAGCCAAATCCTCCCATTCAGCAGCCGCCACAGAGCTGCGTGTTGTTTTGTGGCACGATGCCGAGAGCCCGAAGAGTCCCCGCTCTGCGGGAAGGCTGGGGTTTGGGTGAATCTTTTCCTGGGGGGGGTTTCTGGCATCTCTTTTTCCCTGCGGGGCTCAAATGGAGCATCTCCGAGCATCACCTTTGACGTCGCGGCTCAGGAAGGGTCCCTGACACCCACTGGCCAAAATCATGGTTATACCCATCCCCTGAGTTTCTGTGCTGGTCTCTGCCATCGCACCCCCTGCCCAAAAATCAGCGCCAGCTCTTGCTGGATGCGGCACCTCTTTGTGCTGGACGGGGGCAGCCGAAGGGACAGGTCTGGTCATTGAGGCCCCGCTGCCATCGCCACTCTGTATCCTGAAACTCTTGCAGGCTCCTCGGAGGCAGAAACCGCATTTCGTGGATTATTTTCCAATTTCTTTCCCCCCGCTACTTCTTTTCTTTTTGCTACTGTCTACATTGTGTACCCCAATACAGCCTGAAGGGAGGCGTGCCTCAGTTTCCCTGCCCTCCAGCTGTTGGCTGGTGGGTGCAAAGTGTCCTGCAGGCTGAGACTGGGGAGAGCCAGAGCTGAACTGGGGCTGCTGGGCTGGGAAAAGGCTCCCTCTAGCCCCGTGGCTCGCTCCATTTGCTGGCTGAAATCTGCCAGTAAATAATGCTGCCCTGGCTCTTTGCTCTGCTCCCTGTTTTCCCATCTCGCAGCGCTCCCTTTGTGCGCTGGAAGCCGGGAGGGAGGCGAGCGGGGCCGGACAAAGAGGAGCTATTAGTTGCGGCCGAGGTTGGCGCGCGGGCTCTGGCTTGGAGCCCAAACCTGGGCTTTGGAGGCTGCCCGAGTCGATATCTTCCTCTTTAATATTTTTGGTGTGTGTTTGGGGGGGGTGCCCGCGGGCTGATGACATGGTCTGGGTCATGCCGGGGAGATGCTGGTGGCTCCGCGCAGCTCCCAGTGAGGTCCAGTCTGAGATGGGAGACGCAGCCCTGGGGGATCGGTGAAGCAGAGATTAGGAGTGATAAGCTAAATTATTATGCTAAACGAATAGAGAAGCTGTCATTGCTTTTGAGACTCATCTTGCGCTTCACGCCCCAGCTCCTGGACTCATGTGGTGGTGGTGGGGGGGGTCTCTGCTGCAGAGAATAAACTCTGACTGCAGCCGTGCTCCCTTCGCAGAGCAGTAGATGGGGGAAAGACTGTGAAGTCTTGCTATAAACCTCCCCAGGAATCCCAAAGTCTCCTGGCTCTTCCCAGTTCAGGGCTGGAGCAGGTTGAGGGGGAAGGAGACGCAGGCCAAGGGGCAGCTCGCCCGCAGAGGCGCCGGGGGGCTTGACTCCCCTGAGTCCCTGATTAGGTCTTCAGCAGAAGATCCTTCCCACGGACACCGTCTGTGGTGTTATTACCTAAGTGAGAGACTTGATTTTTCTGCTCCTTGGCATCCCACTCCAGGCCCTGGGTTCGAGCTGAAGACTTGCTTCCCCCCCCGCTACTTCTTTTCCCCCATTGCGAATTCATTAATTACTGATTTAGCCCGGCAATGCAGGCAGCTGAAAAGCAGGCGCAAATTGCTCAGATTCATAATGTCTGATGAGATTTCAAAACACTGAAGAGCAGCGTCTGAGCTGGTTCCACGGATGAGGCAGGCGGTGAGTGCCGGGAGCCTCTGGTGACGGGGACGCGTGGCGCAGAGCCCAGGGCACCCAAGGAGGGACCCGCCATCCCCGAGGTGGGACCAGGCTGTGAAAACACAGGGTTCAGGGAGCTGCCATTGCTCCCTGCCCTGCATTCCCAGGCGGGAAGGGGCAAGATGCCCACCTTGCAGTGCAGTGCAGTGCAGGAGTCCACGAGCTGAGATGCGGCTGCACCAGGGGATGCGTCGGAGCTGGTTTTGGGTGACAAAGGCACATTGGTGTCCCCAGGCACACCTGAGCTGGTAGCAGAGGCACTTTGCCAGTGGTGGAACTGGGACTGGTACGATTTTGCAGTCTTCGCGCTGGGTAATCTGGGAATTGCTCTCATTAGGGCTCTGCCATGACAAAGGAGACTTTTCTTTGGCCACATTTAAGATTTTAAGTGCTCCCCCAAAGCATCCTGTGAAGGCAGTGGGTGTCAGCTGGTGTCACCAAGGCGCAAGGCAGGGCCAGCAGCGGGGTGTCGCCAGCGTCCCTGTCCCCATCTCCTCTGGTACACATCTGTGATGGGACCCGGGCAGCTCCTGCCATGCCACGGGGACGTTTCCCCATCACACCTGGCTTGTGTGCAGTACCCGTGGGACGTAGGGAGCCTCCCCCAAACTGCAAAGCCACTTGTTGCTGCGGTGTTGAGGATGGATAGGTGGGTGGACGGATGGACGGATGGTGCAAACCCTGGCCCTGTGCAGGACATCCCCTGCTGCGTGATTAGAGCAAAGCACACCGATCCTGCGATGGCACAGGAGCTTTGCCTCTGCGAGGCCACAGAGCCATGTCCCTAATGACTTCTCCTCTAATGAGTCGGTTCCTGGAGGCTTTGAAGTGACATGAATAATGAATCCCGGGGCAGGGGAGCAGCCAGCCGCTCGCCAATTAAGACTCTGGGCTTGGGAATCTCATTTAGATGGCTGGGGTTAGGCAGGGGAGGCCAGGAGCTCGCAGGGGAGCCATTGGGTGCTGCTTGCAGGAGTGGGGCTGTGGGGAGCCCCATCCCCTCCTCGGTATGCCCCGGGGGAGCACGTCGTGGTGGGGGGGACTCGCACGTTGCTGTTCCCAGCGTGGTTGAGCCGGGCCCGTGCTCATCCAGTGCTTCACAGCCGCCGGCACTGCGGGGAGCCCCGGCAGAGCGCTCCCTGATTGATGGTGTACGTTAGCGCCAGCAAAAGCTTATTATCTACCTGCAATCAAGAGGGCACTTCAGCATCGCGCTTCCCGGAGCAGCTGCGCTCCCACCGAGCCCGTAATGGTGGAGATTAAACCCTGACCTGTGTTTGACAACACGCATTAACCCCACCTTAATGAGGAGAGTCCCCGAGGCACCCATCGAGCAGCCGGGGGGGTGCCGGGGGAGGCTGCGATCCCGCCGGGCTGGGGGCGATGCTGGGGGGAGGGATGGGGCCGTGTGCTTGAGGGGGGCACAGGCAGCGGTTTGCTCCCAGTTTGCCCCCAGTTTGCCCTGCCCGGGGTGGGGGTGGTAGGCTGACAGGCAAGCTTGGCAGGGCAGGGATGGGTACACGGGGCTGTTGGGTGGCACTGGGTGCAGACCCCTGTGGTTTTGTCCCTGGGGCTGAGGTGGGACGCGGGTGCAGACGTGTCCCCGCTGGCCTGGCTCCCCGGGGTTGTTTGCTGGAGGATGAGTATCTGTTCCAAGTCCCGCCTGGGTGAGACAGGGTGGCCGCCACTTATTAACCGGGGTGGGCTCGTTACAGCGAGCTCTGGCAGGCGGCAGAGAAAGGACTGCAAGTGGCCATGCTGGGCACGCTTGGCCACCTCCCGTAATTACATCCCCACCATTTCACCCTCCCTGTCGGTCTCCGCTTCCCCGGATGCGGGCTGCTGATCATTTCATCCTTGGTTCTTGCAGCAGCCTCCCTGCGAAGCTGCTGGCTCTGCCGTGGTGGGACCGGGCTGCCACCGCTGCAGGGGCTCGGGCCAGGAGCCGACAGCAGCTCTGGGTGCTCCCAGACCCTGGGGCTGCAGCTCCGGGTGCCTGGTTGCTGCCCCAGCCCATGGGAGGTTTGGAAATGGGTTTGAGTTGGGTTTTCAAGGGTGTTTCTTGCTGCAAGCGCCCTGCATCCTGCGCTGCCATCCACCAGTGATGGTGCGCACGGGATCTCATCTGAGCATCCTTAAATTGGGTGCCAGTCTCCAAGCTGTCTCTGGCAGCTGGCTGTGGGGTGCTGCCCTGGTCCTGGAGGCTTTCCCCACTATTCCCGCTCCTCTTGGGTCCTTTTCCAAAGCTAAAAGAGGAAAGGGGTCCCTGTTCCTCACCTCCTGGCTTCTCTGAGCCAGCCTCTGGCCCGAGTCAGGGAGTGATGCTGCTCCGTCCCGCAGGAGGAGGGAGAGCAGCCGCCTCCTCCCCATCGCTGCCGCCACCACCTCACTGTGATTTCTTGCTTTAAAGAAGTGTTTTGACTAAATGGATTTTTGTGCGAAGGCAGTAGGAGCATCACTTGGCAAATCCCCCTGCCCGCTGCGGCGCCCGGGGGCCATGAATAATGCAGGCGCTGGGAGCCTGGGCTGCTGGAGGTGAGCGGGGCTGCCCCGAAATGCCCAGCTCTGCCCACCCCAGCCACCTGCCCCCGACCCCCTGACCTCTTCTTTCCTTCCATTATTGAGAAGATTTCATTAATTAAGAAGATAAAAACGTTCAGTAGTGGTGCCAGCATTGGTGCATGGGCTGGAGGAGGGTGCTGCGGGAATGGGGGGGGCACCCCAACCCTCCGAGGGCTTTCAGCTGGGCTGGGTTTGTGTTATTTTTAAGCCTGGAGAGACCCGATGGGCTGGAGTAAACTGTAGGGTCCAGCCAGGGGTTGCAGACATCCATGTCCATCCTTGAGACAGTTTTCTCCCAGCATCCAGCCACTTTTTTGGGTCTTCATCCCCTCTTTCCCCTCCCACTGGCCTGGCCGCATCCTGCTCGCGTGCTCCACGCTCTCCAGCCGCTGCGTTAATAAGGGTTTCATTACGTCCTAATTGCCCATATCCCTTTTTTGTTACATTCCTCATTAGTTTGATTTAATGGGGCTGCCGAGTAACTTGGTCATTTCTGAATTGGCATCGATTTAGTCTCTTTTCTTATTTATTTATGGGCCCATCTCCTCTGCCTCCCCCTCTTCCCGTGCCTACAAGAAGACGGTCCCTGCCACGAGCTCACCCAAGGCCACTTGCTGCCCCTGCAAGTGCCACGGGATCCTGGAGATGCTCAAAGTGGCTGGTTGGGGCGAGGGGGATAAAACACTCGCGGAGGACCCCAATGCAGAGCCTTGCTGCTGTGCCGGGAAGGTCTCAAAGCTGGGTTTGCCCTGGCCGTACTGGGATGGAGCCGGTGCTGCGTGCCCAGGACCCCAGTGTCCCTGTGCCACACACTCGTGGGCACCCATGTGTGCGGGTGCATGTGCCGTGGTGGGACGTGTGTCACGGCGTGTGCCCTCCCCGTGGCCACACGAGCCCGGAGCAGAGCACACGCAGCACGGGAGCCTCGCGGTGTTGGTGGCCAGTGGCACGTGGGTGTGTGCTTGTGCCAGCCCCAAGCTGTCCCTCGCCTGTGCACGCACCCGCCTGCCTGCGCCGGGGCTTTTGGAAAGCTCTTGTGTTTGCAAACTGCTGCTTTTGTTGGATTTTTCTCCTTTTATTGCCATGGAAACTGTAATTAAGCTACACCGGCTCCTTAGCCAGAGCTCTCGTCCCTGGCGGCACAGCCGGTGCCACCCTGGCCTGGCCGGGGGCTCGGTGGTGACTGGAGCCGAGTGTCCCCCCGGGCAGGGATGTGCCCGTCCTGCCGGCGCTGCCTGCTGCTGCCTGTCTCGCCTGGCTGATCTGTCTGTCCGGGAGTCTGTTTATCCAACTCCCTCCTCTCCATCCATCTGGCTCCCCATATGGGAAACAAACAGCGAATTGGCCCAATTTCTTACCACAGGAAAAAAAAAAAAAACAACCCATGATAAAATCCCCTCTCCACGGCTGGGCTGGGGGGCGCTGGGGGCGATGCCCCCCCGGCCAGCGGGTGTTATCCCCATGTCGTTAGGTTCCAAGGGGTCAAATTACCCCAATTTTCCTCCAACCACGTGGGAGGGAGTGAACCCTCCCATCCCCGAGGCCTCCACCTTGGTCCCTGTCCCCGTCCCATCCTGCCCCTGCTCCTCTCCAGGGCCATAAGCTGGGAAATCTCTCCCTGCCACCGTGTGCTAATTACTCTGACCTTTGCTTAAGCGGGGATCTTTTAGTGGCAGGCGAGGTATCAGCTGTGTCATTTACTATGCAAATCGAGACCATCAATTACATCCAGAAGGTCCCGCAATGTTTAATTTTCTCTCCCATCTCTCTTTTTATTGGCATCTGCAAAAATGCAGGAGCAGGAGGGCTCTGGCTTTTCGGAGCTGGAGGCTGGGAGCCCAGCAGCCCTGCGTGGGGACTCTTCCAATTGCCAGCTTCCGCTTGTCTCTTTTAATTTTAATTAGCTGCTTTTGCAATCACCCCGTGGAAAACTGGGCTGGGAGCTTGGCCGGTGCCACAGGGATGGGAATAAAAGCCTTTGCAGGGCCAGGCTGCTGTCTTGGGGACGATGGGCTCGTGCTGGGGCTGCAGCCCATCGTCTCCTCTTCCCGCGGGCTGTCTGTGTGGGTATTCGGCCATTGCGTGTGCAGAGCCCTTTGGAAAACCCAGTCCTGGGCTGGGGCGGGGGGCTGGCGCTCGGAGCTGGCTGGAAAATCCTCTCCGAGATGTCGGGATGGGACGGAGTGTCTGTCCGGGGGCCGGGGCGTGATGTGGTTGTGGCTCGAGATGACAGGTACTCAGTGGAGCGGGTGGGAGGGAAGGCGATGCAGAAGGGCTGAGCTGTGGGGGAGAGGAGGGATGAAGGCAGCGACCCCGGAGAGGAGGTGTAAGGAGGGGACTCAAGTGCATGTCCTGTGGGGCTGAATGGTGGCCAAGGGGGCTCTGGGATGGTGGGCTGTGGGGATGGCACGGTGCCGTGGGAGATGATGGCAGCGGGGCCAGAGTGTGGGTGAGCTGGGGAGCCCCCGATTGCCTGTTGTGGGGCTGAGGAGCCCTGGGAGTGGGGCTGTCCCCAGGGCATGGGGACTCGCGGGGGTGTCTCAGTGCCGGGGCTCTCTCTGCCGCAGGGGGGGTGTGCGTGGCCCAGTCCGTCAAGATCCCACGGGAGCCCAAGCCGGGAGAGTTCGACAAGATCATCCGCCGCCTCCTGGAGACTTCCCACGCGCGGGCCGTCATCATCTTTGCTAACGAAGACGATATCAGGTGCGGAGAGGCAGCCTGGCTGGGAGGGGAGGTGGGGGTGGGGGGGCGAGTAAATGCACTTCAGGGCACCCACACCGAGCCTGACGTGTGTGCTCTACGCGTGCTGCTGGCCGGGACTGGGATGCGGGATGCTGATGGCAGGAGCTGGGCACTGCAACGGAAGCCGACCACGGCTACAGATGTGTCTGCAACGTGGTGTAGATGTGTCACGCAGTGTGGCACGGCCACGTCTGCAGCGGGGAGAGGATGCACCCCCCAGCGTGGCAGGGACACGTCTGCGGCAGGGACCCACCAGAGCTGACTTCAGAGCGGCCACCTGGCACCGTGCTGCCGTCAAACCACAGCAACACAGAGCTCAAAGGAGGAAAAATCCTCTTTCTCTTGCCTTTGGAAACCCCCGCTGTCACAACCTGGCTGCTTCACGCCGCTCGCGGGTGGGTCGGAGCTGGCGTGGGGCCTCGCTGAGCAGGATCCAGGCGCCAGTTCTGCTTTGCTCTGCAGCTTCAGCCCCCAGCATAGAAGAAGAACGGGTCTGGGGGGGTCTTTTATGGACCTCCCCCTTGCTGCCATGCCTGCCCGGCGGGGCTGGGGACGCAGCCACATTCGAGGTGATGAGCTGCTCCGCAGGCGAAGCGACATCTCGCAGCTCCCGTTGTTTATGGAGCAGAGTGATTCACATGGAACTACCCCTGATTTCCTAAGTATCTAATTTATTAATCAGCAAACATTATGTAAATGTGGGTAAACTGCGATTTTAAATCAGTTTACATCAGATGTGCAAACGCTCCGAGTTTCTTTTTTCCTTCCTTAATAGAAATGTCTGCAAACCTGACATTTACGCGGGCGTGTGGTGAGAAACGGGGGATTTACCTCGCTGTGTAAATGGCAAGCCCCATTAACTGGGGTTTGTAAACATTTACCCATCCGAATAGGATTACGTCCCGTGAACAGTGGTTTACACACACCCACCTCACGGCGGGTAAGCGTGGATTTACCCTGGGGCACAGAGACTGCTGTGATCCCCACCCTCGTGCTGGCTTGGGCTGCGGAGCCGGGAAGATGGTGTGCTGCCTCTCCCGAAATGTGCAGGGCCGTGCTGCTGGGATGGACGGGTCCAGGGATGGAATTCCTGCCTGGCTCGGATCGGGTGTAAATCACCCGTCTCACAGGAACATCCTCGATTTTGCCCTGGGGAAATCCTGCCCCGCACAAGGATCACGGGCAGCTGGAGGTGCTGCTTGTGCTGGGAGAGGGACAAGGACCGCCGGCATCTGGAGATGCTGCGTGTGTTTGGAGTGGGACAAGGACCGTGGGCATCTGGAGATGCTGCGTGTGTTCGGAGTGGGACAAGGACCGCGGGCAGCTGGAGATGCTGCGTGTGTTCGGAGCGGGACAAGGACCGCGGGCATCTGGAGATGCTGCTTGTGCTGGGAGATGGACACGGACCGCAGGCATCTGGAGATGCTGCCTGTGTTCGGAGTGGGACAAGGATTGCAGGAAGCTGGAGATGCTTCTTGTGCTGGGAGTGGGACGTGGGCTTTGCTGACCCCCTGCCAGGAGCTTGGGGCGACCCGGGATGAGCACGGAGCAGCCGGCACGGCTCCCCGGCTGCTTGCTGGCCCCCGGCTCCCAGAGCACGCCTGCCTCTCCCTGTCTTGTCTCCGCTCGATTTGTATGGTTTGTTTTTTTCCTTATTATGCGTTTCAAACACCATCTGGACTTGAAATGATCAGCTCCCGATGGCGGGGGGTGAGTCACAAACCTGCCTCCTCGCTGAACGGGGAGAGGGGGAGATGAAGCTGCCCCGGGCCCCGCTCCCACGGGGCTGGGGACCCACACAAGCCCCCGAGGGGACAGCGAGCCCTGGGAAAAACGAGTCCGGAGGGCCAGATCCAGGAAAGCTCCCATCCACTGCTACGGATTTTTCTGAACTGGCTGACGCTGGTGGAGCGTGCAAGTGTGTGTGGCTGAGCGTCTGGCCGTGATGAGGGATGCTCGGCAGGACGGATGGCTTCTCCAGCTCCCCACTGCTGCTCAGCTGCCCAGTTGAGCCCAGTTTAGCTCTTGCCTGGGCACTGGTAGCACTGGCTGGCTCTCTCCCGTGCCTTGCAATGCTGATGGGAGCCCACGCGCACTTTCCAGTGCTGCTGCTTTTCCTGCCTGCTGCGGCATAACCTGATTTTTTTTTTTTCCCCCCTAATGTTGGGTAATTAAGGGGGAAATTCAATTACCAGTCAGCAAATATGCAAATGAGGCAGGAGAAGCAGCCTGTGTGCTCGGGCTGGGGAGGACAGAGGGTGTGGGAGCACCATGGTTTGATCTCATGAATCTGTATGGACCGGGTTGTGCCTGGTGCCGGCTGAGTGCCTGGAGCAGGAGATGCAGGCGGTGCCGAGCCCTGCCCCGTGCCAGCATCCCTGCTTCCGTGGGGCCAGACACGAAGCCGGTGCCCCGGCGAGCGCCAGCGCCTGTTGCTTCTCTCGGCAGAAGGGTGCTAGAGGCGGCCAAGAGGGCGAACCAGACGGGCCACTTCATCTGGATGGGCTCGGACAGCTGGGGCTCCAAAATTTCCCCCGTCCTGCACCTGGAGGAGGTGGCCGAGGGCTCTGTCACCATCCTGCCCAAGCGGGTCTCTGTCAAAGGTAAGGGGCTGCGCTCGGTGGGGTCCCTCTTCCCTGGGTTGGCTGTCCCCCGCGATGGCATCCCCTAAACCACAAGGTTTTGGCTTTGAAACACTGTATTTTGCAGTGGGCCTTTCCTGAGTGGGTTTTCCAGCCTGCAGCTTTGCCCGGGTGGCAGCTGGGACACGAACCCACCGTACCTTTGTGTGTCCCTAGACCCCATTGCTCACGAGACCCTCCTTCCCCTCTTTTGGGGGGTTTTGGGCCATGTTAAGCATCTCTCTGCCATCCCAGAGATTTGTCCCCTCTTCCCCGGGCAGGTTTCGACCGCTACTTCTCCAGCAGGACGCTGGACAACAACCGCCGAAACATCTGGTTCGCTGAGTTTTGGGAGGAAAATTTCCACTGCAAGCTGAGCCGGCACGCGCTGAAGAAGGGCAGCAGCATCAAGAAGTGCACCAGTAAGAGCTGTGGGGATGCTGTGGGCGAGTGGAGCCTCGCGGGGGAGGGTGTGCTGCTGTATCACACGGGGTGCAGGGGGACGTGAAGGCGATGGCAGAGAGCCCAGGGCAGGCGTTAGAAAAGTTTCGCTTTCCCCTTATGGCCTTTCAGCCCAGCCATGTCCCTATTGCTCCGGAGCTGCCAGCCCAGCTCCAAGGCAGTTACGTGACAATTAATGCTCCGTGCGTGGCGGTCTCGGTTGTGAGTGTGGTTTTTTCGGACTAAGCATCAAAGGCAGGTGGGAATTTGGGGAAGGCTGGAGAAACGCCGGGGGCTTCCGCGGCGTGGGGAAGGTGGGCGATGCAGAGCTGCTTGCCTGCACGGGCGCTCGGGTGTCTGCTGGGCTCGTGATGGCGGTGAGTGGCTTAAAAGTGGACCGGAGTGCTGCACAAAAATGCTTTTGTGCATCCCAATGCGCTGTGTGTGCTTGAGGAAGCGTGTGGAGCCTGGGTGGTTTGTGTGCGTGCAAAGGCACCGTCCCCGCGCAAAGCTCCCAGGGCTGCTCCCTCTCACACGTGCTTCTTGCACATCGCCCTTCCCTTGGCCTCGTCTTCTGCGGGTACAAAGCCACCCAGAACTGGGGGGTTTGGGACTGAGTTCTGCGTTGTTTCGCAGCATTTGGACTACTGCTTCTTCATAAAATCACAGAACGGCTGGGGTTGGAAGGGACCTCTAGAGATCATCAAGTCCAACGCCCTGCCAAAGCTGGGTCACCCAGAGCAGGTTGCACAAGAACGTGTCCAGGTGGGGTTTGAGTATCTCCAGAGAAGGAGACTCCACCATCTCTCTGGGTAGCCTGTGCCAGTGCTCTGCCACCCTCAAAGTTATAGAATCATAGAATAGTTCAGGTTGGAAGGGACCTCAAAGATCATCTAGTTCCAAGCCCCTGCCCTGGGCAGGGACACCTCCCACTAGACCTGGCTGCTCAAAGCCTCATCCAGCCTGGCCTTGGACCCCTCCAGGGATGGGGCAGCCACAGCCTCCCTGGGCAACTGGTTCCAGTGTCTCACCACCCTTACAGCAAAGAATTTCTTCCTAATATCCAATCTAAATCTACCCTCCTCCAGTTTGAAACCGTTCCCCCTCGTCCTGTCATTACGCTCCCTGATCCCAAGTCCCTTCACAGCTTTCTTGGAGCCCCTTTAGGGACTGGAAGGGGCTGGAAGGTCTCCCCGGAGCCTTCTCTTCTCCAGGCTGAACCCCCCCAGCTCTCTCAGCCTGTCCCCACAGCAGAGGGGCTCCAGCCCTCGGATCATCATCAAAGTGACCCTCTTTCCCCTCATGTGCTTGGCAGAAGCACTGTTGTCCTGTGGAAGGCATGAAGCCACCGGTGCGTCCTTGCTCCCTGGCAAGCAGCTCCTCTCTCACCTGTGCAGGCTAAAAGTGGGGTGCTTGCAGAGAAGTGACCCCAGTTGATAGCGCAGGGTCAGGGTCCAGCTCGTACCCGTGCCTGCAGGGAAGGTGCTGCCCCACGGGGGGGTGCGGGGGTGCCCGGAGATGGCAGCGGTCGCCCTGGGGTGTTGCTGGAGCAGTGTTTGCCCGTGTCTCCTTCCAAACTGCTTTGCTGCCACTCCACGCAGGAAACCTTGTCCCAGCAGAGCCTGATCCGGGCTCCCTTTTCACCCCCCAACTATGCATTTTTAGCCATTTCCAGCTAAAAGAGACTTGTAGGGATTAGTGCAATAAACAAGGCAACCAGGGGATCTGTCTTGCTGACAGCGCTGCTGCCGAGGTGATGGTTGGAGGCTCCAGGAGGTGACATGTTTACTGAGAGATGGGAGAGATTTACTGCCTGCCTGGCACCGCCTGAAGACTGATAACGCCGCGGCGGCTCGCAGGCTGCGACGTGGCAGGACTTGGGGACATTTGCGCGTCCCCCCCCCCCGTCCCCTTGGGAGGGATGTCTGTGGAAGCCGTGGTGTGCCAGCAGGCGGATGGACCTGGCCGTGCCTGGAAAGTTTGATCATTAAGGAGTTTTTTTTGTCCCCATTTCACTGCTGAGGATGAGAAGGAGTAGGGAAGTGATTGTGCCTCTGTGAGGCCTCACCTCGAGTGCTGTGTTCAGTTCTGGGCCCCTCTGTACAAGAGGGACATTGAGGTGCTGGAGCGTGTCCAGAGGAGAGCTACCAGGCTGGTGAGGGCTCTGGAGACCAGGTCATATGAGGAGAGGCCGAAGGAGCTGGGCATGTTTAGCTTGGAGAAGAGGAGGCTGAGGGGAGACCTCATTGCCCTCTACAGCTCCCTGAAAGGAGGGTGCAGAGAGGTGGGTGGTGGCCTCTTCTCCCAGGTGAATAATAACAGGACCAGAGGAAATGGTCTGAAGCTGCGGCAGGGGAGGTTTAGGTTAGAGATTAGGAGGAATTGCTTTACTGAAAGAGTGGTCAGGCACTGGAACAGCTGCCCAGGGAGGGAGTTGAGTCACCATCCCTAGAGGTGTTTAAGAAACGTGTAGATTTGGCACTTCAGGGCATGCTCTAGTGGCAGGGATTGTAGGGGTTTTTTTTGTGTGTGTATGGTTGGACTCGATGATCCCGGAGGTCCCTTCCAACCATGAAGATTCTATGATTCTAAGGATGGTGCTTCCACATCCTTGCCCTTGCAGGCATTTCCCCAGATGTTCAGCTAAGGATCTGGGGAGACCTCTCTTGTCCCCACAAGGGCTTTCCAGCTTCCCCAAGTAGTCTTGTGGCTAATGCATAGGTGTGAGCTTGGTAAGCAGCAAGAAAACTTGCCCGTGGCCATGGCCTTGGGTAGCTGAGAGCTCCTCATCGTCCCTAGTTGCATCAAGAAATCGCCGGCACCAGGAAATGCATGAGCAGGTCCTGCAGAGCACTGATCTCTTCATCTTCATAGTAATGTAGCATTTAAGCAAGCAATATTTCAGGGCCAAGGTATTAGTGGAGGCAGCTGAAACCACGACGTGGCAAATGTCCTAGGAACTGTCTTTAAATTATCTGAATTTGTCAGCAAATAAATTATCTCCTGAATGTTTGCTTGGCAGATAAACGGAGAGGGGAAATAACGCACGATGAAGCAAATAACCTGCCTGGGCAGATCCATGAGCTCCTGTGCTTTGCACGGCTTATGCAAATGTCCTGTTTGGGGCTGGTTTATAGAGGGAACTGTACTGACTTCCCCCATGGGCTTCAGGTTTGGGTACAGCCCAAAATGCACCGAGAAATGCTGGCTTTTGCATCCCAAAAACCAAAACTGAAGGGTCCTGTCACCAAACAGGACAGCTCATGGCTCTTGTTCCTGTATGGGAGAGCTGGGAGGAAGGCGATGGGTGAGGGCTGGGGTGGGCACCAGGTTTTGGGGTGATTCCTGCTGGCAGCTGCCCACGTTGTCCCCGAGACCAGTCCTAGCAGCCATCAGGATCTGTGCGCTCCATCCCCAGTTTGTCCTGCTGGGACCAGGATCAGGCTGGGACCTGTCTCCCGGCTGCTTTTGCAGTAGGATCTCCTCAGCATCCTTCTCCGCCCCCGAGCTCCCTCCGCCGGGCTGCGTCCCCGACCTCCCTGGGTTGGGCAGGCTCCTGGGGGACAGCCAGCCCCTGCTCCTGCTGGAAAGGATCCTGCCAGCTGCCGCTTCCTTAATAATTCACGCACGTGCGGATGCAGACGGGGAGGTGCTGGGGTGCTGCACGTGGAGACGGAGGAGCCGATGGCAGCGCTGGGTTTGCTGGGCCAGTGGGGTGACAAGGGCAGGAGGACGGGGCACGGCTCAGGGCTGTGTCCCCTACTGTGACCCGCACGGGGACCGCAGGGTGCCCTACGGGCTACTCGTTTTCCAGAAGAGCTAATTAATGGCCTTCGTTTCGCAGGGCTGGATGGTAACTCTGCTTTGAAGCAGGGCTGGGGATTTCTCTGCGCGCTCACCTCTGCGGATAGATGCAGAGCAGCAACGTGGGCGGAGGGGAGAGGAGCTTTTATTTGATTTTCCTTCTTTATTTGTGAGTCTTCATATTCTTTTCCCTTTTTGTTTTGCTTCTCTCTGGTCTCTTCTTAGTATGGGGTTGGTTTTTTTTTTTGTGTGTCGCTGATTGTTTTCCAGCACAGCGTGCCCCAGCGAGGCCAACGGGGGAGGATTTGCACTGCTGGCCGGGTAGTTAAGATGATAAAGGGCTCCTGTTGATGGAGGCTGGGTCTGAGCGGGCAGGGGTGTCCCGGCAATGCCTCTGCTCGGCTTTCCTTCGGACCCACCGCCTCCCCAAACGGGCACTGCCAGCCTCGCTGCATCGAGCCCTCGTTGCAGAGAGATGCTTGGAGCGAGCATCCCTCGTGGGGGGACGGTTCCTGATCCCAAGATGGGCTCACCCTGCCCAAAAACACGACGATGTGCACCTGGCTCCCATGAGATTTGGACACTCAGAGGCAACACCATCCCCCAGCTCTCTGGAGCAGCACTGTGAGCGATTTTGATTAACTTCTGCCAAAAGCCAGCGCCGACGATGTGATGGGAATTGATGCTAATCCTGTCTCATCCACCGCTTGAGAAGATAGCAGCGTCCGTCCTCCGAGGGGTGCCCGCAGAGGCTCATCATGCACTTGAAAATTAATTATCAGCCCTGTAGAACGATGCATGACCCTGCTATTATAATCAGCCGGGTCACATCCCTTTTGCGGCCTTAATCTACTGTGAGTTTGGTGGAGATTTATTGTCTCCATGTTGGGAAGAAGCCTCAGCTTTCTGCTCCGCGTTGACCCTCTGTGCACCAGGCAAATTCCCGTCTGGAAAAAGCAGCTGGGGCCTGGGGCAAGGGGCTTCTCCCACTGCTCGCTGCAAGCCGGAGGGGTGTTTGGGAGGAAAATCCAGCCTCCGCAAGCTGTGTTATCGTAGCGGGTTGTGTTTTACTTGCTGGGACCTGTGTGGGATTTGAGGTGCCTGCTAGGAAGCCGAGGAGCTGGGAAGGGATGTGTCCTGAGTCCCGTGTGTCCCCTGGGCTCAGCATCCTCTGCGGGGCGACAGGACGGCGCCGGGGGTGGCAGTGGGGCTGGGACATCGCCATGGGCTCAGCTCCCCTGGACAGTCTATTACACCTTTTTTTTTTTAATGGGTAATTATCTTGACAAGATAGAGTGGCTTGTCTGCGCCTTGAGAGATGAATGCAGGGAAAGGCCCAAAGTTGAGGGAGAAGATTAATAGCCCTTGTCAATAACGTGGAAGAAAGGATAACTTGACGGGTTTCGCATGAGTAATCTCCACGTAGTCCAAAAGCATTTTTATAACTTTGAAGGATGGGCTATAAATTCCCCTCCTTGATATCATCTTTTCTTGCTGGTCAGTTCGCTATCAATTTGCTTTAGTGTCTCGTCAGTGGCACGTTTCGCTCTCCGTCCCGGCCCAGGGATGTCACCGCTCAGCGGAGACCTGCTCCGCATCCAGCGCTGGCTTCGTCCCACCTTCCTGCAGCGGGGAGGGAGGGCGTCAGCGACCCCAGCTTCTCTGTGCCTTTTTCGTTCCCATCTGCACAGGCTCTGTGCTCTGGTCCCCTGCGGTCACCGTAAAACCCCGCCTTGCATCAGGGAGCATCCGTGCACGGCGGCGCCAGAATTAATTTTGGAAACCCTTGGATGGCTTTCTAGGTTGCTTCTGCCTCTCCGGAGGGTGATGGCCATGCCTTCGGCTCCCTGAGAAACCCTCCTTCCCTTTGGCTGTTGCCGAAGGAGCTGTGGCCTGGCGGGGTGCCCGGCCACGCCGCAGAGACGGTGATAGCGGTGCAGAGGCCGTGGCTCCCTGACGCGGTGTCACCCCATGGGAGACGCTTTCTTAGCTGTAATTAACAGCGTGCGACATTAATCGGTGTCTTTTGCTAAATGATTAACATGTTTCTAGTCCCATTAAGGGTGGTTATGACAGGAGAGGCAGGCAGCTGTCGCTGGTAATTACCAGATCCTTGCAGGATCCTGCAAGCCAGGATGGCTGCAAAGGGCTGTGGGGTCAGCAGGGTGGGAGGGTGGCAGGGGGTGACAAGGGGCGCAGGGTGACAGGAGACAGAGGACACACAGCCAGTGTTGGAGGACACACAGCCAGTGATGGATACTGCCTGGGCGGTCTCCTGACACCGCTGATAGACACGGAGCTGGTGGGAGCTCCCAGCCAGATGGAGGAGGTCAACCCACGGGGGTGAGGGTGGGACATCGATCACAGCCCAGCCCGCATTCTGCTTGGGGACCTGGGAGCACAGGGATGTCCCATGGCACTGGGATGTGACATCCCAAGGGCTCTTGGAAGCACAGCTGGGTGCCAGCACCCACATATTCAGAACTACATTCCAGGGAGGTTGGTTGGGAATGTCCCCAGTGAATGTTTCTTCGCTGCACGTCACCTTCCTGCTGCCCGCGGCGGCCAGCTCGTGTACCCCAAACCTTCCTGGTGTGCGCTCAGAGGGGCTCGGGTGAGAGCCACGGCGTCCCCATGGCTGTCCCTCCTGACAAGGGACACACAGGTGACGGGAGGAATTTCGGCTAGCGGAGAGGCGGGAGCCCTGAGCCCTGGCAGTACAGACGCAGCCGATGCCTCGGGCTGGCACTGGGAAATACATCCGCAAGGTGGGGGGTTGCTCTGGGGGGAGTTTGGGCTTGGTTGAGATGCCTTTCTGCCCTGCTGCTCCTTCCTGGGACATGCCTCGATAGCATAAGCCTCCCGCTGGGACAGAGGTGCCCTGGCTGGCTGATGGGTTTGTCATTTTGGGAATGGGGTTGGAGTTTCCAGCCGCGTCGCTCCAGAGCGGGCTTGTTTGCAAGGGTTTGGCTGCAGCAGAAATGTCTTTGCGGGGAATAGCTGGGACGGCAGGGAGATGGCAGCCCTGCTTTACGTGTGCCCACAGACCGAGAGCGGATCGGCCAGGACTCGTCGTACGAGCAGGAGGGAAAGGTACAGTTTGTCATCGACGCTGTCTACGCCATGGGACACGCTCTGCACAACATGCACAAGAACCTCTGCCCCGGCAAGGTGGGGCTGTGCCCCAGGATGGACCCGGTGGATGGCGTGGAGCTGCTCAAGTACATCCGCAACGTCAACTTCTCAGGTCCGTCCGTCCCCGGGGTGGTGGGGAGGAACGGCTCCGTGGGGCTGGGTGTCGCAGGGTGTCCCCTGTTATGGGTCACTGCAAATGCTGGGTGCAAAGACGGGGTGGTTTTGCAGCAGATCAGCAGACGAGGAGGTCTGAGCTTCCACATCTCCTGGGAGCCTTTGGAGACCAACCCGTCAGCGATCCTGCCTTCACCCTGCCGTCCTGCCTGGCCTCCCCCCTCGCCCGCTCCCCCCTGCCGCCTCCGGCTCACGGCTGGCAGAGGTCCCACTGAATCACGCCGCTGTGTCCTTGTCTGTCTTCAGATCTCCTCTGGAAATGCATCTTTTCCTCTGCCCTATCTCCTTAATAAACAATTTCTGTCTTGTCCTCCTTATTACTTCTATTTATCTTCACTCTGTGATCTGCTCTGCAGTCTCTTATTTATTTTTCCTTCTTGCTTGATTTTTCTCTTCCTTTCTTTCATTAGCATTTATCTGCACAGTTCACTTGATTTAGCTTTAAAGCTGCTTTTTCCCCCTTTCTTAAAAGAAGTAGTAAACCAGCTGGTGTAACGGCCCTTGGTGCCTGGCATCGCTCCTGGAGAAGTCGGTGGATCGGTACCATAAGGTCTCTGCACCAGTTTGGGTTTGGGGTTGGTTTTCTTTTTCCCAGTTGCTTCCTCCACCCTGTGCCTGTGCTGGCATCGTCCTGGCAGCTTGCGGCATTCCCAGCAGTGAGAAACCCCACGCCAAGGGGGAGGCATCAAAGCAGAGCCCCCTTTGACACCATCACCCAGGGCACCCCGTGCTGTGGGTGCTGAGCCCTCCCTCTCTTCCAGGCATCGCTGGGACTCCCGTGACGTTCAACGAGAATGGAGACGCGCCAGGGCGTTACGACATCTACCAGTATCAGATCAGGAACTCCACTCCTGAGTACAAAGTCATCGGGCAATGGACTGACCACCTCCACCTGAAGGTAAAGCTGGGGGCTGGCTGGTGCCGGCAGTGTGGCCATGCCAAGGGGAAGGTCCTGCAGATTTCTCCTGCACCCATTGAGGCCACGTAGGGTGTAGTAAACCTGGCTGGGAGCCAGGGGAGCCCATGGGTGCAAAGCAGTTAGGGAGCCCATGGGTGCAAAGGCAGGCAGCCAAACTTGGGGGGAGTCAGAGGGGAGGGTGTCCCCCAACTACACACTTGTGGTTCAGCCATGGTGACCCTCCATCAGTCCGTGTGACAGTATCCCATGGGCTCTGGGCATCCAACTTGCAGCTCTGATAAGAGAAGGAGAAGCCAGAACAGAGGAGAGGGAGTTTTCCCAGGGAAGCGGGACTTTGTTTTGGGTTTCTGGTGGTGAATCTTCCCAAAAGGCCGATGGAGAGCTTCATCGCCTCCCTGGCCCCATGCTGGGAAGGGCTGGGGTCCTTCCTGGGGTGTACTGATGGGGCGAGGGGTGGGATCCGGGCAACACTGCTGCGAGCAGAAGCAGGGCATCCCCCCATGCCCCAGATGCCCGGCTCCAGCGTCAGTGGGGCTGGTGCCATCTCGCCCCACAGGTGGAGAGCATGCTGTGGCCGGGGGGTGGGAGCCAGCTCCCCAGCTCCATCTGCAGCCTGCCCTGCAAGCCGGGCGAGAGGAAGAAGCTGGTGAAGGGCATTCCCTGCTGCTGGCACTGCGAGCGCTGCGATGGCTACCAGTACCAGCTGGATGAGTTCCACTGCAAGCGGTGCCACTTCAACGAGCGGCCCAACGAGAACCACACCAGCTGCACCCCCATCCCCATCATCAAGCTGGAGTGGAGCTCGCCCTGGGCCGTGGTGCCCGTCTTCATCGCCATCGTGGGCATCATCGCCACCCTCTTCGTGGTGGTCACCTTTGTGCGCTACAACGATACGCCCATTGTCAAGGCGTCGGGACGGGAGCTGAGCTACGTCCTGCTGACGGGCATCTTCCTCTGCTACGCCACCACCTTCCTCATGATCGCTGAGCCTGACTTGAGCACGTGCTCCTTGCGACGCATCTTCCTCGGGCTTGGCATGAGCATCAGCTACGCCGCCCTGCTCACCAAGACCAACCGCATCTACCGCATCTTCGAGCAGGGCAAGAAGTCAGTGAGTGCCCCCCGGTTCATCAGCCCCGCTTCCCAGCTGGTCATCACCTTCAGCCTCATCTCGCTGCAGCTCGTGGGCGTCTGCATCTGGTTCATCGTGGACCCGTCCCACTCTGTCATTGACTACGAGGACCAGCGGACTACAAATCCCCACTTTGCCCGGGGCATCCTCAAATGTGACATTTCGGACCTCTCCCTCATCTGTTTGCTTGGGTACAGCATGCTTCTCATGGTCACCTGCACTGTGTATGCTATTAAGACCCGCGGGGTCCCGGAGACCTTTAACGAAGCCAAACCCATCGGGTTCACCATGTACACTACTTGCATTGTGTGGTTAGCCTTCATCCCTATATTTTTTGGGACGTCGCAGTCGGCGGAAAAGGTAAGGGAGGAGGGGAGAGGTCTGTTTGGTGGCCCTGTGGGCTGTAAGGAAGGGGGCTGAGAGAGGCTGACGTGTCCTAAGCAAGGAAGGGAGCTTCTCTGTGCTCCCACCACCTTGGGAATTGTGGTGGGAAGTGCTGATTTGCAAACCTCTTGCTCCACTGGGGAGCAGAAACCATTGCCTCCAACCCCGTTTTCCTTTTCCCATTTTTTGTGGATTTCTTCACTCCTTCCTTCCTGGCTTTCCTGTTTCATTTCCTCCTCTCCTGGTTTGCTGTGCCCATTGGTCCCACCGCCCCTCTCCAGACAGAGTAGCCATGGGCAGCACAGGCTGCTGCCCCGTGGGCTGGGGGAGGACGAGTCCCCAGGGCAGATCCAGGTCCCCCGTGTCATTAGCACCATTTCTACATGGAAAAGGGACCGAGTGCTGCCCAGCCGGCTCCTTTTCCTGGTGCTGAGTCAGTGATGGAGGCTGGAGAGAGGGATCTGTCCTCTGAAATCCCCGAGAGGTGGAAGCAGCAGAGGGCAAGGGCAAAGGAGAGGGAGCAGGACAACCCCTCGGTGTGTCCCCTCTCTTGCCGGGGCGGGCGGCAGCTTGCGGCTTCTCACTCGATTACTGTTTCACTGTGATTTTAATTAACACCTGTGTGTTTGGCAACACGGAGCTGACGACAAATGGCTTGGCTGTGGCGGACAGGGTGGCACAGAGCCGCGCAGGGAGGAGCGGAGGGGCCTGGAGTGCGAGCATCCCCCTGCGTCTCCGGATGCGACTTTGCACACAGCGTAGACGAGGCCAGACCAGATAATCCCAGAGGTGCAGTTGGGCTGTAAAACAACCTGTTTGTCTGTCTTCCTCCTCCTCCTCGGCCCCCTGGGTTTGGTGTGGAGGGTGGTCCCGGTGCCAGTACCCGTGGGAGCCTGGCTGAAGCTCTGTGCTCAACTGAGAGGGAGCAAGAACAAAGAAGAAAAAAATCTCATGAATGAGACCCAAATCCCCTTTGCCTGCCAGCCAAAACAAGAATCGCGTTTATGTTAAACGCGAACAGCTCATGCCTGCCAGCCCGGAGCTGCCTGTGACAAATAAACCTCGGTGCTGCTATTCCCTGGAAATCCCCGGAGTGACCCGCTGCCCGGATTCCCTCTCTGGATCCATCACGACTGGGATAATGTCCCCCGAGTGTGTCCCCCCATGCTGCTGAGCTGCTGAAGGCACGGCTTTTGGAAACACCAATTGCAAAAGAGCCACAGGTGGTTTGCTGAGAGCTCTTTTGCTGTGGGCACCGGAGTTTCGGATATATCCAGGAGACCTGGCTCTGCTCAGAGCATCAAACCCCGGAGCTCGAGGAGATCGGGTCTGTGCAGGCACCTTTCACCTTGGTTCAGCCCAAAAGTCTCTCCCAAGCCGGCCTGGCCTGGCTGGAAGTGTGAAGGAGAATTAAAGGAAATAAATGGAGCCTTTTGCAGCATTTCCATTTTGATGAGATGGCAGGGGAGATACTAACAAGAAAGCAGGTTTTTTAAGAAATTATTGCAAAACAAAAGCTCCCTTAAAGCCTTCTTAATGTGCTCAGCATACTGTGGGTAATAAAGATGGAAATGATAATGATTGTAGATTATGCGCAAGGTTGCTCACCTCTTCACTGCAGCTTGTCATGGGATAATTTAGGGCTGCCGAAAGCTGGCTGTCAAGCAGCAATTCGACAATAGGCTGTGCCTCACTTCGGGGGTTTGTAATGTGCAGGGCTTCTCTGTTATTAGGCTGCTAACAAGCTGATTAGAGGCGGAAAAAGTGATGTTCCCAACTCCCCTTGGACGCAGCTCTCTTTCTTAAAGCCTGCCGCTGCCGTGGCGTCCGCTGAGCAATCCCGGGAGGGGTTTGTGGTGTTTCAGCTCGGCGCTCGGCCGTGCCGCCGTGGGATGGGAGCTCTGAGCCTCTCCAGGCTGGGGCTGAAGGGCGATGGATGCGCTCGAAGGGGCAGCCGGAGGAATCTGGTCCTCAGTGCTGCCTCGATGCTTTACCTGCTGGTTGAGGTCTTGGGGAGCAAAAGGTCAAAAAGGTGGTATTCCGCAGCCTGCAGAGAGGATCTGGCTCTGAGCGTGTCCTTGGGGTGAAAACTGGGGGTGTTGGCATTGGCGTCACCCCGCGGCGGTGCTGGAGCTGCCCGGGATGCTCAGCAAGGCATCCCCAGGCTTCTGCGGATCCCGTCGCCTTTGTCCCATCGCTGCTGGGACCGAGCCCCGCTGGGCTCCGTGGAGGGTCAACGCATCTGGGAAAAGAAAAGCCAGGAGTGTCGACCAGGCCTTTGTTCTCCCCATAGAGCATGGCTGAAGCTTTGCTCACGTCCTGAGGGTGCCACGGGGCAGACCCACACCTCCAAACACCCCCCCAGCACCTCTGCCCGACCCCATCCGAGCCTGCGGCCAAGGCTGCCTCATGGTCCGAAGGAGCTGGATAAAAATCTCCATTTTTATTTTATTTTCCTTTACCTCGTGCCTACAACTTTGCATGGAGGTGGCATATTATTATAACAAGTCCCCCAAGCCTTTTCTCAAAAGAACCTCTTATCCCTGCCGATCCCAGCGGATTACAGAAATAGCAATAACAGAGGATCTAAAGAAAGAGACAATTTCCTGCGCTGATAACGCGGCAGCTGAACAGCGGTGTCATTGTCTGGTTCTCTGTTTATCACATTTGCTTTCAGCGAGGGAAAAGAAGGAGAGAAGAAGAAATGAGGAGGACTGTCCAGTGGTTTGAGCAGCTTTTCCCTTCCCTGGCACCCGTGGCGGTGCAAAACCTCTCATAGCTGGGTCAGGCCTGGATTTAGAGGAGGGGGTTGCTCATTAATGGCAGAGATTTGCTTTAGGACAAACACAACCTGTGCAGGGCTGTGCCCTGAGCCAGGGCTTCTCCCCCCGGGGCAGGACGGGCTCATCCAGCCCTGCGGCGAAGGCTGAGCCCAGCGCTGGGCCTGGGGACTCGTGCTGGGTCATTTAGGGTTGCTGCGATGCCTCGACGCAGCGTCATCATCCTGAGTCAGAGACAGGCTGTGTTCTTTGATCCCATCCACGAAGCAGCGGACGCTGCTGAACCCGGAGCTGTAACTTCTTTTATAACCCGCAGCGCGCACCTCAAAGGGCTCGGGAGGAAGCTCGAGCGTTGTTAACGGCAGGGCAAAGTGGGGTCCTGGATTGGAAACCAATTAAGAGAGTAAGAACGAAAATCATGAGAAATGGTCATTTTTTTGATGTGGGAAAAGGTTAACTGTGCTGTGCTTCATGGCTGTGTTTAGACTCCAGGCTAAAAATATTTCTCTCTGAGCTGAAAAAGGGGCTCGCTGTGGCGTGACGCAAAGCTGTTGAGGTTAGTGCAGAAAACGGGGCTGTTCCTGGCAACTGGATCATTAGGGTGAAGGCGGCCCCTTGAGACCCCAAAAGTGCTGCAGGGGTTTGAGGAGGATGAGGAGACGGGGGGTCCTGGAGCTGGTGCCACCCGGTCTCTCGGCAGAGGGGAGTCCCCGCTGGCGCTGGGGGCTGGAGTCCCGACCCAGGCGCGGAGGAGGCAGAGTGCCCGGAGACGTCTTGTCTGAGCTCCAGCTCAAGCTGCTCTCTTCATCTTTGCCGAAACGCCTCCGAGTCCCGAGGCACGGGTGGGAGTCGCTGCAGAGGCAGGAAATATGGAAATCGCTGGGTTGAAAAGTGAGCTTCCTCCAAGAGGCATCTGCGGAGGACCAGGAGGGTGGGCAGGCGGCAGAGCTGGGGGGGTGAAGGGCTGCAGAGCCCCAGCCGTGTCCCACAGGGTGTCACACTGGTGCCAAGCAGGGTTGTGCCAAGTCCCTGGGACAGGGCTTGGGGTGCCTGGAGTTGGTTTTCCAGCGCTGCCCTCTTTCCCGGCAAGTCCAGGACACTCACGGCAAAGTCTGGAGAGTTTCAGCAGGGGAAAAAAAAAAATGGAAGAAAAATAAAAGAAGAGCAGATATTCTGGCACAGAGATATGTTTTGACTTTCCTTGACGAAATGACATTTTTATTTCCAAAAACTGCCTAGATTGACTGCGCGCATATATAGAGAGAAGGTGGAACAAACAAACCCGCGCATGTGACAGCAATAGGTTTTATTCTGGGGACAAACAAAACTTTTCCGTTGACTCAGAGCAAGCTTTGGTGCTTTTTCTTTTTTCTTTCGGCTTGAGTTGAAACACTTTTTTGGGCATGTGTGCTTGTTTCTGAAGCAGGAGAAGAGAGTGAAATGTTTCTTTGCGTGGTCACACCTGGGACTGCGGGTCCTGGGGTGGGATGGCAGCTCTGGCCGGGAGCTGTTGCCTCCCACTGGCTCTCGCTCATGGCTTGGAGTTGCCTCCATGCACCTTCTCCCCCGGGAGCCGTGTGGAGCCGCTGTGCTCAGCTTCTGTCCTTGGTCACCTTTTTGCTCTATTGACACGAGAAAACGAGCCCCCAAGGAGGTGGGGAACCACTGCCCCCCCTGACGCTGCAGCCCCCTGGCTCCTCCAGGTCCTGCCACCTTGCCCGGCACTAAATCCCATGCAGGAAACGACTGCAGAAGAAACCCCGAACACCAAGCTGTGACTGAGCCATGGGGTAAAGTTCAGAAACTGCTTTAAGCCTCCTAAAACCTTGTTAACAACTTGCAAAACAGCCCCGGCATCTGTGCACAGCTGGAAAAGAAGAAAAGGTGCGTGCAAAGGCACCTGAAGACCCAGAGAACTCTCTCTGCTCAGCCTGGAGAGGCCCAACAAGGGACCTATGTGGTAGAGGAGATGATGGTGGAGAGGACAAGCCCTGTGCTGGGAGCAGGGACGCTGACGGAGCAGGGACGCTGACGGAGCAGGAATGCTGACGGAGCAGGGATGTTCGCGGAGGGGCTCTCCCGCCCGGCCTCCCGTGTTGCTCAGGGACAAGAGGTGGGGGTGGGCGGAGGGAGAGGGGTCTCTTCACCTCCCGTCGCCACCTGCTTCAGATGCCCCCGGCTTGCGAGGAGCCTGCCAAACGCTTTCCATAGAAAAATGGATTATTCTACAGTCAGATTAATGGGCTTTCATTTTGCAAAACATCTGTCACTGTTAGTCCTGGACAGTGAGCGTGAAATTAGTTTTGACTGCAGAAAGGCAGCGTCGGTGTGTAATATGTGACTTACATGACAACGGCCCAGGGAGCCAGCTGGGGAATGGGAATTACCTGTTGAAGGGAGACGGGGGAGTGGGGAGTGCCCTGGCTGTGCGTGTCCTTGCTGTGCCCATCACCGTGGCATCAGAGCTCCTGCCCTGTGGCTGGTGGGGTGCGCTGTGGGTGACGGGGAGGAGAGAGGGAGGGTGAAGAGGGCGGGGGGCTCCGTCTCTGGTGATGTTTTTGAGTCGGGGTGCCGGCAGGTTGCTGCCGGAGCGTGCATGGGTGCTGGGAGGGCTGGGCACACACGGAGGCTGTGCCAGGGTCCCGAAACGCAGGTCAGGGCACCAGCACAACCTCCCCGTGTTTGCAGGTGGGGAAACAGCAAAAGTGGGTCAGAGGCTTCTCCAGGTGCACCTTGATCCATGCAACAAGTTGAGTCTGATGTTTGAGATCCAATACTGCCAACATTTCCAGCCCTGTCTCCCCACCCCTTCATTTATTTAACCCCAATGTTTCCACTTCCCTCTGTTTTCTCTCCTCCTTTCTCAGCTGAACCTTTCTGGATCCTTCAGAGACGTGGTGGGTCTCAGCTCATGCCCTTGTGTCTTGCAGATGTACATCCAGACCACGACGCTCACCATCTCGGTGAGTCTGAGTGCCTCGGTGTCCCTGGGCATGCTCTACATGCCCAAGGTGTACATCATCCTCTTCCACCCGGAGCAGAACGTCCCCAAGCGCAAGCGGAGCCTCAAGGCGGTGGTGACGGCGGCCACCATGTCCAACAAGTTCTCGCAGAAGGGAGGTTTCCGCCCCAATGGAGAGGCCAAATCAGAGCTCTGCGAAAATCTGGAAACACAAGGTAACGTGGCTCCCCGTGGGGTTGGGGAGCTGGTCTTGCTGGGGACTGATGTGATTCCGGGATGCCCAAAGCCTTGGCTCACTGGTGGGCCGTAGCCATGCTGTCATCCATGGGCGCAAGCAATGCCGACAGCGCTGCTCCTTGGCAAAGGGACATCTCAGCCCCTCCTGCCCCATGGCTTGGCCCGCCATCCCCCAGTAGCGAGGGCGGGATGGGAAGGGCTGCATCCCACAGGCTGGGGGCCACTCTGCTCCCCGCCGTGCCCAAAGCACCCCGAGGAGGGAGGTGTGCTCCGGGTATCCAGCTGCATCACGTGTAGGGATTCCTGGCTCTCAGGAGGGGACAGCATCATCTCCTGTCTGTGGGCAGGGGAGATTCCCCCTTCCTTCATTTAACCCGAGAAAAGCTGTTTTCCATCGCAGCAGCCATGTGGGTGAGACAGGACGTGTCCTGCCTCCCTCTGATTGGGGTTACTCCTGGTGCTCCCATCCCTCCCCAGGCCCGTTTACATTATCCCGTGGGAAGTGCTGCCCGGTGGCTGGCATGGGAAGTATGCTGGAGACACGCTCACGCCGCTGCTGGATGAGATGCCAGCTGGGGCACGTGGAAATCTGCTCAAACACTCGGAGAAGGATCCTAATGTCAGCCCACCCTGGGTGCACAGAGCTGCTCCCGGGAGGGCTCTGCTGTGGCTGATGGGGAAAGGTGTTCGGTGCCTGGGGGCTGTTCCGGGGGCCGGGCAGGAGCTAAGGCTGACACAGGGGCAGAGCATCCGTCTCCCCTGGGAAGAGAGGCTGGGGGCTCAGAAAACGCTGGGAAAGTGGATGCATGGCTGTTCTGCATTTGTGTTTCCAAAAACAGAGCCTTGCAGGAGGAAGGAATGATTGGAGCCAATGCTGATGGGGTCCTTTAAGAAGGGAAATCCTATTTGGGCTAAATCTGAAGAAAACCTCACAGATATATAAGTGTTCCTCACGTACCAGCACAGTTTCTGGGTTCTAGAGACAGTGGGATGGAGACCAAACAGCACTTCCATGGGAAGCCATGATTGTCTTGTAATCCCATACTTGCTCTGTTTCCAGCCTGAGTTCTTTAATATCCCTTGGCATCTGTGCATAACCTCCGTATCCTCATCGCTCTCTGTAATGGCTCTCGCTGGCAGTCGCTCTGTACGCGATGTCTCTCCGTAGGCAGTCTCTCTGCATAATTCACTCTTTCATCTACCTATCTGCATTGTGAAGGGCAGCTGCACGGCCAGACCCCCCTCACCGCCCATGCTGGCGGTGGCTTTTGTCAGCTGCTATCGCAGATCTGTGTGGTCTGCGATCCTATCCCAATGTGGCAGTGGGTAAGGGTCCCTCTGTCCCCCCCATTTTGTCTGTGCAAGAGATGCTTCATGCAAGGCTGGGGGTTCCCCATGGTAAGGGCTTGCCAGGATCATGTCCAGTCCTGGGGAGCCACCTGGTGCCAGACCCCCCATGGCATCAGTGTCACAGGCTGCGATGCTGCAGGAGCATTGGCATGTGTGATCTTTTCTCCCTCCAGCCACACGCAGCTCCTGGCCAGGGCTCTGTGAGCACAAAGAGCTCAAACACCCTTTGCAGCAGGGCTTGGAGGCCCAGCTGCAGCGAGCACCTCGTCTGGGACCTGAACCCAAACATTCCCATATGCTCTCTGCTGCGTTGAGCATCCTTCTCCCCCGCGGGACTCGCAGCAGGACCCTCTGAGGATCATACATGCCGGGAGCAGGGAGAGCTGAGCCTCCCGTCTGCCGCATCTCCGGCTCCGATGTGTCTCGCATGGGGAATACGGGAGCTCGGCGCGAACGGGGCTGGCAGCGCGTTCCCAAGGCATGCCAAGGTGGGGAGCCGGGCATGGCATCAGTGCTGGTGGCAGGAGGGATGGTGGGGTTGTCAGCGCAGGACAGAGGAGCCGTTTTACACTCTGGCACTGGCGGGTCACGTATCCTTAAATAAACAACAGAATAAATAATTCACAGGGCTTTGATATGGGCAGATTGGCTAGGAAAACATTGCGGCTAACAAATAGCTCTGTCAGCTCTAATTTCTTATGGCCTATCTAATTGTTATCTGGGAATACCAGTCTGAAATCTGCAGCAAGGTTCATTTGTCAGCGAGGCACCGAGACGGAGGGAGAGCTGCTGGTCGTCCCCTCTGCGCGGTGCCGTAGGGATGGTCTCTGCAGAGGATGCATTTGTGCTGCTCGTGGTGTCTTGGGCTTTGCTGTCTGTCCCAGCACTTGTCCGTGTCCTTGGCTGGAGGGTGTCTGTGTGTCTCCTGAGCCCCGTGGTACCTGGGGATCTCATGGTGGCCTCTCCGCAGAGCATCATGCCCGGGCGAAGCGCTGAGACAAGCCAGGGTGTTGCAAGCTGCTGCTTCCACCTCTCCCTGAGCTGTGGCTGCCGCTAAAAGCAAGTGACATGCTGCAGCCTGCGAGCCTGAAGGCAGTGGTGCAGCCCTGCAGGGAGCAGGAGGATTTATTGCTATCTGGCGTTTTTCTAGCTCTGGGCCTTGCTGCGGCTCCCCCGGTGTCAGTGTGGGACGCGTGGTGGCTTTGTAGCCATGGCTGCCCCCTCTCCTTGTGTGTTCAGCCCCGTCCCGAGGGCTGGTGTGTCTGGGGAAGATGGAAGGTGGGCAGCAGGTTTGTGTCCGTGTTCTCCTCCAGCACCCGAGCGTGGGCACAGGGATCCCTGGTGAGGGCGCAGCCGGGCTGGCTGGCTTTGTGCCACCCGCTGCCGGCACTGCCTGTGCCCTGCTGCTCCGCTCCCAGCTGCCACGGAGCGGCGTCCAGGGGTGCAGGGTGCCCAGCTTGCACCCCAAATCTGCTCTTGCAGGGCTGGGGCAAGCCGAGCTTTTAGCAACATGGAGCATCTGCGGGTTTGTCTGTAAAAGGTTGCTGAAGGAAGTGAATGGGAGCCTGAAAGCACATCCCCTGTAGCTCACGCCACATCCCGAGGTGTCTCTTCGGGACGAACTGTCTTTAGAGAGCTCCCAATGGCTGCCGTGGGGCTCAGCCCCTCTGCCATGGCTCAGTGCCCTCACAGGGAATGATCCCGAGTGCTGGCGCTGCCTGGATCCATGAGCAAACCCCACGTCACGTCCCCACCAGCATCTCCTGGCAAGACTCTCAGGTCAGGGTGAGGGGACAGGAGCCAGAAAGGGAGCGTGGACTTCCTTAACGATACATGTGAGGTTTGTCTCTCTTTCCAGCACTGGCTACCAAACAGACCTACGTCAGCTATAGCAACCACGCGATTTAGCTCCAGCCATCGCAACTGCCTGGCGGAGAGGGAAGCTGCGGATGCCACGACGCGGGAGGGAGCTGGGTCGCATCGCTCGTCACAGGACGCTGGAGGGGCACCCGGACGGGATGGGGAGGTGGCAGCCGGGGTAAACGCTGCCGGCTGGGCCGCTGGGCAGAGCTCCCGGGGAAGATGGCAATCAACAGCAGCAAAAAATAAAGAAAGAATAAAAACAAACCACCGACCAACCGACCACCGTGACAATGCATGCCTCCCCACGGAGGAAGAGGAACAGTGGAGCAGGGGGGGACGTAGCGCGGGGAAGAGGTGACGGACTTCGGCAAGTCTTTGGGGTTTTTTTTTTCCCTGTATCTTGGCAAACAACAAAAAAATAGAGACCCAACATTTTCCCTTTTCTGGAATTTGTGAGATTGTTTGTGGTTGTGCAGAACCTTCTGTTTTCTCTTTCTTTTTGTTTCTTTTAATCTTCCATTTTCTTTTGTTCCTGTCTTCCTCCGTCCCTCTTCACTCTCTCTCCCGTATCCTACCAAATCCTATATGTTGCAAAAAGGAAAAATAAATAAAAATACATAAAATTTAAATAAAAAACAGACGACAAAATAAAATAAAATAAAACCTAGACTGTGTTCAAAGTGCTGATTTCTATAGGTGGTTAATTAATGTATGTGATGACCATATGGATTGAAATATGTCTGCTTTATGTACTGACCAGTCAAAAAACAAAAACACACAAAAAAAACAAAGTTCAGTGCCTGGATGTTTATGAATTATTCAATGACTGTGTAGAGCATGATCATTTTTATACGAGGAGATTTCTAATAAAAGACCATGGTTTTGCACTCGGCGTTTGCTGTCTCTTGGTGAGTGTTCGTTCCAGGCTCCAGGAGGTGACTCTAGGATGATGGTGCAGGTTTTGGGTGGCCAAATGCTCCAGGACACCACAGGGCTTGGTGTCCTCCCTCTCCAGGCCATCCTGGAGCAGGATGGTGAGCAGATCGAGGGAGGTCATCCTCCCCCTCTGCTCTGCTCTGCCCTGGGGAGGCCACATCTGGAGCGCTGGGTCCAATTCGGGGCTCCCCAGTTCAAGAAGGACAGGGAACTGCTGGAGAGGGGACAGCAAAGGGCCACCAAGATGCTGAGGGGACTGGAACATCTCTCTGATGAAGAAAGGCTGAGGGATTTGGGTCTTTTTAGTCTGGAAAAAAGACGACTGAGGGGGGATTTTATCAACGCTTACAAATACTTCAAGGGGGGGTGTCAGGAGGATGGGGCCAGGCTCTTCAGTGGTTCCCAGCAACAGGACAAGGGGCAACGGGCACAAACTTGAACATAGGAAGTTCCATCTCAACGTGAGGAGGAACTCCTTTCCTGTGAGGGTGGCAGAGCCCTGGCACAGGCTGCCCAGAGAGGTGGGGGAGTCTCCGTCTCTGGAGACATCCCAACCCCGCCTGGACGCGTTCCTGTGCCACCTGCTCTGGGTGACCCTGCCCTGGCAGGGGGCTGGACTGGATGATCTCCAGAGGGCCCTTCCGACCTCTGCCAGTCTGGGATTCTGTGCGCCAAACAGGGTCCTTGCGAGGGGATAGGACAGGGAGAGGAGAGCTCAGCATCACCTGGGCACATGCTGTAGCCCGTACTTGCCCCAGGGCTCAGGGCCTGGGGCAGGATCTGGGGCAGAAAGGGCTGATTGCTCCTTGTTTGCTCTTCTTCTAGGTGGGGATTGAGGCTGCAGGGATGGAGCAGGGAGGAAGGGACTTCCCAGGGCTTTCTTTTTCCTCTCCTTCAGAGGAAGGGCCAGCTCCACCCTTTCCCCTAGCCCAGCTCCACCTGGGCTAATTAGGGAGTTCCCAGCTAACAAAAGCAGCTCTGGCCTCCTGCTGGGAGGGTTTCTCTTCCTGGCTCCACTGTGTCTCACGGGGGACAGCACAGCCTGGGTACAAGGTATGGGGCTCTTTAAAGAGTCTTGATTTTTGCCTGTTTTGGGGAGGTTTGGTGTGTTTGCTGCTGGTGTCACTGTGCTCTGGGAAAAGGGCCTTGGAAAAGGGGGTGGCTGTGCTTGTTTACTGCTGGGTGAGGAGAGGGTGGTCCAAGCTTGTCTTTCTTCTGGAGCTCAAATGGGGGGAGGTTGGGAGAGGAGGCAGGGGAAGGTGGTGCTGCCTGCGCCGGAGAGGTGGGCTGCCCCCAGGTTTTGGGCAGGTTGTTGCTTTCGATACTCAGCAAAAGCTCTGGAGCTGGTGGAAGTGTCCTGACCTAGCAGAGGCAACGAGGGTGCTGGGATGTCTCCCCGTCCCTCTGCATGTGTTCTCCCAGGCCCAAAGATGCCCATATATTCCCTTCTCTGAGTATGAGTGATGTTACCCCTGTGTTTTGCACATTTCTAGATGTATTTGTGTATTAATCACAGCTCTGCTTTCGCTCTGATGGGTCGCCCAGGCTGTGTGCCCTGGGGATGGGAGATCTCGGCGCCGCTCTGAGCCCCGCGGGGAGCTTCAGCCATTGATCAGGGAAAGTGACTGTTCCCTGCTGGCATGGAGAGGACAGAGTGCGGCTTGGAGGCAGGAGTTAAAAAAAGAAAAAAGAAATATAATGAAAAGCTTGAAACTTTGATAAGATCATACTTGTCAAAAGAGCTTCTCGGGAGAAAAGAACCTGCTCTGTTCCCACCGCATCCATCACTGTCGGATCGGATGTGAAATGCCGCCTGGTTCAGAGGGCTCCCAGAAAACCCAAGTTGATGTCTCTGGTGCTGTTTCTAGCTCTGAGGTATTGCTCTGCTGTTTTTATAAGCAGCTTTCTACTCTAAACTCTGCCTGATAATGACTGGCAAGGTGGATTCTACCTTAATTACAGCATCTCCCTCCCTCCCCTTGCAGTGTCTGTGAGGAGGGACGCTCTGCGTCCTCCAGAGAGGTTGTGGCTGGGAACTGACCATGCTGCCACCAAGCAGATCTTCCAGGCCTGTCTGTCCTCTGATGGTCAGGGGAGTTCTGCAGGGCATGGTGCGGGCACTGGAGCTGGATGGGGTGCAGGAAAGAGGAGACCTCTAGTAGCGAGATGGTCTGCCTGGGTTGATGCCTCCTACCAGGCAGGATGCAGAGAGCTGTGCTGATCTAACTGCTTCACTAGCTCGAAGAACTATATTTTTTTTTTTTTTTTTTTTTAATGTGCAAATACTTCTTCAAGGTGTTGCTCTCTGTCTCTCTTGTCCTCAGACATTTCTGCCTTCAAGCTGCTTCCCTAGACACGCAGCCAGCCCTGGAGCGCGTCCTGCCCGCCGCTCGGGCTGCCAAAAGGCGTGCAGAAGGGAGGGTTGTGCTCACGCTGTCGGCAACCAGCAACGCGCAGCAGCTCCGAGGAGGAGGAACTGGGGGGGTCTGGGCTTCAGTGGCTGGGACGGCACATCCCCAAAGGGGTGTTTTTGCTTGGTGTTCAGGGAAGAAGTCACTCGACTAAACTTCGAACATGGTTTCAGGTAGATTCATGTTCCCCTCCTGCATCAGACCCTTTTTAAACACAATAGCTACCCCGATTTCCTGATGGATCTGGTGGAGTGTTAAATCAAAAGAGTCCTCGTGTGGGTACTTATTTTGGTGTAAGTGTGCTTTAGAGCGATTCAGTCTTATTCCTTACAGACTTTAGCTTAAATGATATAAAGATGCTCTTAAGCAGATATGCAAAATATTTGCACAAATCCAACCTCACTGGTCTCAAAACGGAATTTTAATTGGCCCCACTTTTTTTTTCTTTTTTTTCTTTCCCCTCAGCTAAAAACTACACTTACTGGCACCGTTCCTGCGCGCTGCTAAATAGACCTGTATCCCTCCCAGTGCCGGGTGCATTTCGGCGGCAGACGCGGTGACCTCCGAACATGGCTGGTTAATTTTATACGGCATTTCATGATAGAGTGCTGCTTAATTCTAGACACTTATTTGATTATGAAAGCTAATTAAAAGGGAGCAGTCTATAAGCAATTGAGATGGATGTAGAGCGAGGTGGATCTGGGCAGGCTCTGGTGCTGGTATCTGCAGAGAGGTGATTGCTGCTGGGGCAGTTTTGGGAGGGAGCTGGTGTCTGTTAGGATCAGGTTTCTGCTTTGCTTCGTATTTTTAAGGCTAATTCTGCTGCCTGTGGCTGAGCAGAAGAGTGGAGTAGACATTGTCTGATCTATCGAGGGAATTCCTAGGGTTTTTTGTACTTTCTCCTGAAATCCGTGCTGTCGTTTCTCCTCCTCGCCTGCCTTACAGCCTAAAAGCACTTGTCTGATTTTTCCCCTTATTTCAGTGAAGAGTTGTTGAATTTAAATAGCAATAATTGCCTGAGTTTCCTGAGTGGTTGACCTTTGTGTTTTATACTTTTTCTGGGAATCTGAGAAGCGGGGGGAGAAACCCGGGCTGGTGCCACCTCCCTCCCTCGCCTGCTCGGATCTCCCCCCTCCCCGAGCTTTCTGTTGGCCTTGGGCTGCCGTTCCCAGTCCCCAGCTCTTCTCCTGAGCTCCCTTCTCCAGGGACAAGCAGGAACTTTTGGGCTCCCACTGTCCTTCCCGTGGCGCAGCCGGGGGCTGGAGCGGGAGGCTGTGTGTGTGCTCATCGCCCCAGCCCTGCGCAGAACGGCGGCGGTGTGGAACCTGTCATTAGCTCTCTTCTGTGAGAGGCAAATTACAGACTTTAGCCTCGCAATTAGGCCGACTCGATAGGAAATGGAAAAACAAAATAATTTCTCTGCAAATTTCTCGGCCTGCCCGCCATCTCGTCCCTTGCTCCTGACTGGGGGAGAGTTGCTCCCCCACAAGGTGGATCTGGAGACCTCCTGTTGTTGAAGCCACAGCAAAGCTCCTTAGTCAGCAAATCTGGAGGGAGGGGATGGGAAGAGCAGGGCTGGAGTATAAAGTGGCTTGTTCCTTGCTCCGAGACAGGTCTCTATCCAGCCCCTCTCCTAGAGGGAGAGCCACAGAGTCCTGGTTTGGCCCCAGGAGATCCGAGTGCTGCTCAGAGCAAGGCGCGACTTGCATTTAGAGCAGAAGGCAGCAAAGCCTGTGACAGATGTTGTGGTTCATTACGCAGTGGGGGACCAGCTCTGCAGCGAGCAAGTTCAGCTCATTTCTGCACAAGGAAGTGTTTCTCCCACCAAGACCCGCTGCCAGCCAAAACCTTTGGCTTGGAGCATCAGGCCCTTGTTGGGAGCTTTGAAGATGTAAATGGAGACCTCGAATTTAATTTTCCTGGGCTGTGGGAAACCAGGAAGGAGGATGGAGAGCTGTGATGAGCCCATGGGTGCTGCTGAGAAGACAGGTGATGCTCCTGAGTGGTCTCAGAGGGGCAGTGGGTGCCCTGGAGGGAGGTGGAAGCACCCCAGGCCTGGGGTCGGGGAAGGACTGGCGGCAGAGCGGAGCTGGACATGCCGACTGCCGGGTTTCCCCTCGCTGAAGCGGTCCCTGCGGCTGGAGCCCGCAGCCGTGGAGGGAGGCGTGTGTGTGGCGCGTAGGTGAGGGTCTCTCCCCAGCACCAACGTTCTCTTGTATGGCCGAGCGAGTCAATGGCAGATTGTGTTGAAATCTCACTTCAGCAGTGAAAGCTGCAATTAGCATTTAATGAAGCTTCTTGCTTTTATTTTTAGGTAACCTCCGATTCCCTGACTGTGTAATTTAGTCCTCCATTGCTTGGAGATAATTAAAGTATGTCACTATAATTTGCTTTTTTTAAAAGCCTGTAATTATGTTTTTATTGAGAATAAAAAAGGGGGGGAGGGGGAAATGAAAACAATGTTAGGGGAGGAGAAAGCTTTGGATGGGCAAGGGGGATTTCTTCCAGCTTGAAGGCTTGGGAGATCTTTCCAGGATGCCGTGTAGACTGGGGATGGAGGAAGGGCTTCTTCTGTATCAGTGTTGGTAATAGCAAAGTGCAGCGTTGCCAGCAGAGGTGTGAGAGCTTTGGGCGTCCACAAGCCCTGATGTCCTCGCCCATGGTTTAGCTGCAGCGTAACCGTGGTGTGTGCGTGGGCTGCGTGAAGTACTGACGCTGCTTCCTCTGCTGCCTTGTTTGTGGTCTTCAGCATCGGTCTCCTTCCAGCGCCCTGGAAGAGAGGAGCAGCCCTGCTCCGTCTGCACTCCAACCTGCAGGCTCCGGGGCAGCCCAGGATGGGTTTAACCTGGAGCAGAACAGCTGAGGTCTCATCCCTGCAGCCTCCCGCTCCCAAGACCGCCCTGCCAAGCCCAGCAAACATCTCCGCGCATGCTGGGTCTTCGTGTTTCAATCGCAAGCATCTGGTCTCCATGACAAAACATGCTTTGCTGATGCAGGGCTTCATAGCTCCCACTGTATGTCCTCCCTGCACAATAACAAATGAATGGGGAGGAATTAAATGTGTCTTCCCAGGCCTGGCAGGACCGCGCAGCCTTTGAGGGATACTTCTTGTAGCGTGGGCTGTATTCACATCTGTAAATGCTGCTGCTGGATGTCAAACAACCTACGTCCTTCCAAATCCCCCCGGCACTGTCTAACGCTGAACGTGCCAGCTACAGCGTCCTGCCTTGCTCCAGCCCGTCTGACGCTCTGCATGGCCCTGGGCCAAGCGTTGCTCCCGGGCAGCCCAGCAAAAGCCACTTCCATGCAAACTGGTCTGAAACGAGAGCGTGGCCAGCGCAGGAGGAACTGCTCTCCTACAATTCACAGCCTGGAAACTGGCTGTTGAAGGGAAGTTGAATAACAAATAAATTCAAGGTAATTGATTGGCCTGTGGCCAGTTCACAGCCAGCGAGAGCCGAAATGAGTTGGATTGTTGGCTTTTTCTTTAAGTTATTCTCGCTCAAATTTTTGAGCGCTAAGAGGTTGCATTTAGTTTAGAATATATTTAATTCATTAGAACGTTGATCTTCTCTGCTGCAGAGTTCAGATCTGATCCCAGGCTTTATTCCTTATCTAAATGCAAAGGTTTTTTGCCAGAAATATGAAGCAGAAAAAAAAAAAAATATCTCGGTGCTTAGGAAAAGCGACATGATGAAGGGAGCATGGACTGGACTGCGTTCCAGTGCAGGGAACCTGGTGGGACTTGAGCCGACATCCTCCCTGGTATGTGTCCAGTTTCTTTCTTGCCCATAACTGGGATGCAGTCTTTAGGGGCTCTTGCCCACTTCCACAGCGTTCAACGTGTCCTGGGTGCTGCAGGCAGCACCCCGAGGTCCCTGCGGCCAGCCCCTGATGCAGGGTGCTTGTACGCTGGGGTGCTGTGAAATTTGGTGCAACCCCCTGCAAAGCTTCTCTCTGGAGCTGCCTGCTCCTTCTGGAGATGGGGCTGAAGTGACTGTCTTTGATAGAGGAGTATGAGGTCAGGGATTTATGTTCAAGTGTGTTCTCAGGCTGAGCATCCACCCCCACGATACTTGCTCTCCAGGTGTCTGAATTGAATGGCACCGTGAGTAGGATCAGTCCCCCACTACGCTTGCAGCATGTTCACGTTCCTCCTCGCTGTGCAGAAATCCCCCTCCCGAGCCCGGTGTCACACCACCTTCCTTGCGGAGCCTTTGTTGTCTGCTGGGGATAACAAAGGGAAGGAACAGCACTTAAAACCCAATAAAACCCACACACCATCATCAGCTTTTGTACTAGTTGCTATGGGAACCCCATACATGCACCGGAAACGCTGGAGTATGCAAATGAGCTTCTTAATTAGTTCTCCGCAGTCTTTCATGCTCCTGGTGCAGCGATTTGATCATTAGATGAACATGCCACTTAATTATCGGCAGCTTAACCAAACACAAGCTGGGGTGACCTTTGGGGAGGGCAGGGTGTCTTGGGAGCTGGTTGGCGGTGGAGGGAAGACGGAGGCCAGCGGCTCCCTGAGTCTTCTCTAGCAGCTTTCGTGCTGGCAGGAGCTGCCGGTGTGGTCTGTGTTGCCTTTGGAGAGGAGCAGCAAGCGAGGGTGGGTCTGTGTGTCCAGACTGCCCCGGCCTTCCTGGAGAGAGGGTTGTCCAGACACCGGGCTCTCGGCAGGGCGGTCGCACGTGCGGCGGGCTGAGATTGTGTGGTGACCTTGCGCAGAAGGACTGAGCTCCTTGTCTCACTGTGGGGCGGTGGTGGAGTGAAGGGCTGGCTGGAAAACCCAAGCCCTTGAGCCCCTCTGAGCTGTGGGGCAGGCTGCAGCGTCACCCCCTCTCTGCTGGCCTCAGCGACTGGGGTGGGACTTGTTGCCTCCAGCCCGGTGTGCCAGTTCTGCAGAGCCAGATGCCAGCCGGGTGCATGTGTGAGCTCTTGCTGTAAATGCTATGAGTTTTTCACCAAACAAGCTTCATTAATCGTCTAATAACCGGATTAATTAAGGACACTGAAAGTAAACAGCAAGAATGTAATTTGCCTCTGATTGCCATGTAATTGCAGGAGTATGGTCCTATTTGCATATGTGGAAAGTGTTGTTGACAGAGGCACTGGGACCAAGAATAACAATTTATGGAGGGCAAACGTGCCCTTGGGCTGTCCAGACCCCTTCAGCCATACTCTTTGCTGCCTTCGGTGCTGCCTGCATGTGTTTTTCTCTGTGGTTCTCTGACTTCTTCCCAATTAGCCAACTCTCCTGCTATTTGTGGAGCTTTCCGAGCTATTTGCTTGGGCAAACATCGATGCTCCAAATAGACTGGCGGATCAGCTTGGGAACGCTCTTCTGTGTCCTGCAAGACAGCAGAAATACTGAGAAGAAATCTCCCTTTCTCTCAGGGCTGTCCTGATGAGGGTTAGGACAGTGAGTTCTCTCTTTGACCCCGCTTGCTTGGGACTCACGGATTCTGGTCGTGCTTGGAAGAACTTGTCCTTGCAAGCCCCAGAGAGCTGCCAGTGCTCCAAGAGGTGAACTGGGAGCACACAGAGAGAAAGCAGATGCTGCACGGCTCGGAGGCAGAGCCAGCGACTGAATACCAGAGTCCAAGTCCCACAACATCTTGCGTCTCTCATGGCCTCCACCCCTCGTCAGCTGGTCTTTTTTTTTTCCAGCGCTTTTCTCTTTCCCTGCAAACGCAGACATCTGGATTGTGACTAATCTTCCAATTCTCTGCCTCCCGTTCGCCCGGGGTGCGCTTTCTTCTTGCATATGACCTTGTCAAGACTGGATCTGGGCTGCTTGAGGAATGGGAGTACGTGGTGCTTTGCAAAGATGACTACGCGCTCCCTTCACACGTACATGTCCAAAGGGGACAATTCAGAGGACTAATTCCATCTTGGAGAGCCCAAGGGTCGTATTTTTTCGCTCTCCCTGGTAGACATGACTTGGTGGAAACCTACAATGCGGAGTGATGTGACCTTTCGGGAACAGCCCAGAACATGTATGGTGGGCACGATTCCTAAGTGTATCCATGGTGGTTTTTTTTTTTTTTTCCTCATGGTGGTGGTTGAGGTCTGTATGCTCCAGCTATTTCAGCCTGTTCCTCACGTGTAGATGGACTTGGATTAAATCAGTGTGCGTTGTTTGCTTGAGACAGGCGCCTGCTGCTCACTTGTGTGTCTTCACACTCAAGCAGGATAAGAACTGGTGAATATGATCCTTTGTGCAATTGTTTTTGAAGAGAGCTTGCTGGCAAAATGCATGGGGGCCAGTTTGCCAGCAGTACGCTGGCGACGATTATCTGTGAAGGAAAATGGGGACTTGGGATCCCCCCTGCCTGTCTGTGGGCATCTTTCCCATCAACTGTTTGTTTCCTTGCAGCATCTGAAGGTTTTGGGACAGTTTCCCACGGCTTTAAGTGCCATACCTGTCCGGAACGGCTGCCAAACTCCATTCATCACAGACAGTGTTTTGTTTTTCCTCTTCTGGAAACTTGAAAGGTTTAGAAAGAAATCAAAATTTCCCATGAAATTCAGTGGGGAGAGGGGTGGAAGGAAGGTAGCCTTCTGTTTGTTTTGCGCTGCCTTTCTGTAAGCCGCTATAAACAACCTGTCATCATATCTCCAGTGAAGCAGTTGAGCAGGCTCCCCAGGTGTCCGCATTTGGTTCCTTGCCATGCAAGGTCTTGTTAGAGGTGGTGGTTGTTTCTGGTTAGCCATGGACTCCCTTTGAGCTTGAAGAGCAAGACAGGGAAATAGCAACAACTGCGATTAGGGCTTTATTTTGAACTTCTAAAATCTCTCTTTCCTGTGGTGAGCAACATCCTAGAGTGGCTGGAGGCTGCACCTCACTAATGTTTCACAGTGAAAATTTCAAAGCGATAAACAAGGGAGGCAATCAGCCCCTCCTGAATATCGAGGGGATGTGGGTGGTGATGCCTGCAGTGCCTTTGAGACCTCTCCCGTTGTCAGCATGCTTTCTTCAGGAACTGAGGACTACATGAGGGCTCCTGCCGTTGCGTGCTTTAAGCTGTGTCTGAATACCTTCAGACCTTCCCTACAACAACCTGGACTTCCTTCTGGAGCTGCAGTATCGCTATCTCTGTCTAGGGTAAGCCAATGTTTCTCAGTTTTGAGAGCAAGCCTTTGCTCCCTCTGCATGTTGGCTCCTGAAGATCAAATATTTGGTTGGTCTTGAAACTTGTGAATGTGAGTCGGTCATTAAGGCTTAATGTTGTTCTCGCAGATGTCTCTCTCCCCCACCACCCTCCCTCCTTTCCTTCTGCATTGGAGTAGGTGTGAGGGATCTGCAAGAACTTGACCTTGAATAAGTGTTGGTGATCCCAAAAGGATGGACGTGTAGGTCTATTGCCGTGTTCTGGTTTGAGTGATCTTTGATGATACCAAGATTCTGATTTGATTCCTGTGTGACCTTGACATGGGCAATTCATGATTTCCCTGATTTTGAAATCCTTCTCTTTCCAAGCGGGCTCAGTGTTCTGGTGCTGTTTTTTCAAGGCTGATGGGGAAGCTGCCTCTGGTCTGATTGTCAGTGCTGCTGCTGCTTTTCTATTATTTTTCAGATGCCTTGTGTTTTGGGGGGAAAATAAAGTTCCAAGCCCTGCTTTGTGATTTTTCTCTTCCCTGTAATTAGATGTAGCAGTGATCAAAATATGTTGCATTGCACTGCAAGCTTCTCCAGGCAGATGTTTCATCACCGGAGGAGAGATGACTTCATCCTTTACATTTGGGGAAAATTAAGAGGGAGGAAAAAAGAAAAAGGCGAAGGAGAATGTTGGATTTCCTGTTGTGTGAATACATCTCGCTAGGCTTCAGGGGCGGGATGTGTGAGAGAAGAACCAGGGCCAGGCAAGAGAAGGAGGGCAGATTTTTTTTATTAATCTATTTTTTTACCCTGCTGGCATTCAGACCTTGAGAAGTGCACTCCTTGGTACTTATTTTGCTGCAAAAACTGGGGACGGTGGCTGCGACCCACCTTGCTGCTTCCCCGTGGCCTCCTTTGGAGGGGGTTTTTAGCACAAGGCGGGTTTTTAGCACAAGGCAGGTTATTAGCACTGCATTTTGGCTTTCTGGGGTGCACAGAGCCTCTCTACGCCTTTACGTCTCTTATATATGAGCTTTCAGGGCAGCTGGGGAGGATGCAAAGGTGGCATAAAGTCTACTTTCTGTCCTTTGGCATCTGGAACTCTTTGGTGCATGGTGCTCTGTGTTGACGGTAAGAATGGATTAATTCCCCAAATATGACCAGTAGAGGACGGTGGGGCAGAGGCAAAAGATGTGAAAAGACCTGTAAATGGCCCTTTGTTTGGGGATGCCAGCACCAAATGCCGCCAGCTTTGGAGCAGAGACTTGGGTTTGGCTGGGGAGAGGGTGAGCATGCGGGGAAAAAATGTCTCCCGTGCTTGGAGCACCAAGCACAATTCCTCAAGCTCAGCTCAATAAGAGCCATCAAAAGTAAAAATGACAGCAATTCTGCAGTCAATATAATGTGGCTGCAGGTTAAATAAATAATGTTTGAATGATAATAATTGCAAAATGATACTATTTCATCCGCCACAAACATGTGGTTAAGCTCTCATTAGCTGAGACTACGAGCTGTGCAGGAAGCACAGACTCTTTGAAAGCAGATCGCTTTGGGTTATGCCACTGTAGAAATTCCTGGGCTGCTTTTGCAAGTGTTTAATAATGCCCGGGAGTAAGTTTGCTCGTGGGATTGAGAGGACAATTGGAAAGGCTGGCACCCCAAAGTGAAGCTGGATTTTTATTTATTTATTTGAGGTCTGCTTTTTTTAGGTTCTCAGGGCTTCTGAAAAATTGAGTTTATAATTAATGGACTACGATATAGTTCTTGAGCACTGTAGGGAAAAAAAAAAGGTATATAAAGTGTGTTTGACGCATAGAGTTTTTTACTTATAGATACGTGTATACAGGCAAATCCAGCCACATCTAGCGCAGTTTTGTCCGAACTTCAAGTTTTAGCAAAAAGGCTGCTTTGGCCTGTCTCGCCACCTCTTGGTCCCTGAGAAGCCACCCTGGAGCAATGCTGGCTGTGCCCCCCCAGGGATAGTGCTCAACCCCAAACTGGGGAAACTGGTGTGCTCAGCACCTCGCCAGACAGGGCTGATTTCAGACTTGGCTGCAATATTGATCCTCACTTAACATAGTAATGAGAATCTGCTTCCCTAATCAGCAAGGGAAAAATCTTATTTTCCATCTGCTAGAAGGAAATGAGCTTTGTTGAATGGTGTTGTGGTACGGAGATGGGTGATGCTGGCTTGGCTTCGCTTTGGTCTTCCTCGTCTGGACAAGGAATCTACTTGGATTTTTGCAAAGCTTTTGACACCGTTTCCCACAGCATTCTCCTGGAGAAACTGGCTGCTCATGGCCTGGACAGGTGTACTCTTCGCTGGGTAAAAAACTGGCTGGATGGCCGTGCCCAGAGAGTGGTGGTAAATGGAGTTAAATCCAGTTGGTGTCCAGTCACAAGTGGTGTCCCCCAGGGTTCGGTGCTGGGGCCGGTTCTCTTTAATATCTTTATCAATGATCTGGATGAAGGGATTGAATGCACCCTCAGTAAGTTCGCAGATGACACTAAACTGGGCGGGCGTGTTGATCTGCTTGAGGGTAGGTTGGCTCTGCAGAGGGATCTGGACAGGCTGGACCGATGGGCTGTGACCAATGGTATGAGGTTCAACAAGGCCAAGTGCCGGGTCCTGCACTTGGGTCACAACAACCCCATGCAGTGCTACAGGATTGGGGCAGAATGGCTTGAAAGCAGCTCGACAGAAAAGGACTTGGGAGTGTTGGTTGACAGCCGGCTGAATATGAGCCAGCAGTGTGCCCAGGTGGCCAAGAAGGCCAACAGCATCCTGGCCTGTATCAGGAATAGTGTGGTGAGCCGGACTAGGGAAGTGATCATCCCCCTGTACTCGGCACTGGTGAGGCCCCACCTCGAGTACTGCGTTCAGTTTTGGGCCCCTCGCTACAGGAGGGACATTGAGGTGTTGGAGCGTGTCCAGAGAAGGGCTACAAAGCTGGTGAGGGGCCTGGAGGACAAACCTTATGAGGAACGACTGAGGGAGCTGGGGTTGTTTAGCCTGGAGAAGAGGAGGCTGAGGGGAGACCTTATCACCCTCTACAACTACCTGAAAGGAGGTTGTAGAGAGATGGGGGCTGACCTCTTCTCCCTGGTGACAAGTGATAGGACGAGGGGAAACGGGTTCAAGTTACGTCAGGGGAGGTTTAGATTAGATATTAGGAGACATTTTTTCACTGAAAGGGTTATTAAACATTGGAATAGGCTGCCCAGGGAGGTGGTGGATTCACCATCTCTGGAGGTGTTTAAAAAAAGGGTAGATGGGGCACTTAGGGACACGGTTTAGAAGTGGCTCTTGTCAGGGTAGGCTAAAGGTTGGACTCGATGATCTTAAAGGTCCCTTCCAACCTCAACAATTCTATGATTCTATGATTCTATAAGAGCCCGTTGTGATCGCTTGGGTCGCCTTGGCTTCCCTCGTACACGCTGATGTTTGGGGAGACCCTCCACCTTGCTCATCCTGAAGCCCAGCTTGAGTTTTTATGATGAACCTCATCACTCATATTGCCATCTCTGAACCCTCCTGGGGCAGGTGATGGCTTTCCAGCCCTGTTGTCTTGCGGAGACGTGGGGCAGTGTCCATGCTAGCTCCTCAGATCCCAGCCTTGTGCCTCATCTTCCTCATCTAGTGCATTATTGAGGGGGGGGAAAGCCTTATTTCCCCTCCATTCCTGCCTCGGGCCTCCCAAAATGTGGGCGAGTGAGCTGCCCCCCTCTGCCGAGCGGCCGCTCCTCTCCTCTGTGGTTCTCCCCGGGCCGGGCGCCTCGCCGGACTGTCTGGCTGACGGCAAATTGTTTTTTGATGGCTGACTCGGTATAACTGAACTCAATTTGCCTTTCAAAAGCAGCTAATAGTCGCATTAAAAAATCCATTTTCACTTGTGATTGAATTTGACGGCGGCTCAATCAATAAGCGAATGGAGTGTTTCACACGCTGTACCGAGCGGGCGTTACCACGGTAACAGTGTAAGCGAGCACGGCCGGGTGAATCGCCCCTCGAACGGGTGTCACCTGGCCCTGTCACCCAGGCCTGTCACCCTGCGAGGGGCTGCCCCAGGCAGGCGCCATGTTGGGAAGGGAGGCCCTTCTGCTCCTCATGACAGTGATGCCAGCCAAAATGTGCTTCACTTTCCTCCTCTTCGCCACTGTGGAGGGGGATGAGTGCTTTGTTGGTAGTTGGAGGTGGCCAGCCTGACAGGGACCGGCTGTGGCGCCATGGCCGTGCCTCGCGAGGGGAGGCAGCCATTTTGTGGTGGGGCTGGCACTGAGGGAACGGTGGCCTGGCATGGCCCTCAGAGGGAGGACATGCCCATTTCTGCGCCTTTCCTTCCCAAATCTCTCAGATACGGGGAGGAAGGTAGGAGGAAAGCAGCCGGAGCAGCTCTGGGGCAGGAAACAAGGGTAGCGGGGCTGGGAATGGGGCTGGCAGAGAGCTGTCCTGAGGGGACAGGTTTTTCTGTGGGGGTAAGATAATGAAGTGAGGAAATGGATTTTTGATTTTTTTTTTTTTTTTAATAGGGTTCGTCCGTGTTTGATGAAAAATGAATGTGGCACTTTGCTTCATGACAATCAGAGTGATTCCTTTCAGCTATTGTTTGCGTTCCTCCTATTGTAGTATAAAATGAAAATGAGATGGTTCAGTCAGGAATTTTGCAATTGTGATTTTACCCCCCCCCTTTTTTTTTTTTTTTTTTGTTTCTCCTTTCCAAAGCAGTTTCCTGGGGAATTTTAATTAGAAAATCTTTCCTCTACGTGCTCCACGGCAGCCCAAGCTTCTTGCTGTCGATGCAGGGAGCCTACCTGCGTGCTGACGCTGCAGCCATTTTGCTGGCGTGGCGGAGGGGAGCCCACCCGCCCGGCCACCTTCACCGCTTTCCTTCAGCCCGAGGAGGGGGGTCCGCATCGCGAAATGAATAAGCTGCCTTACAACATGTTGGTGTTTTCTCGGCAGGGAGTTTGCCTGAGGCTGCAGGATGCCATTCCGTTGCCTTATAGTGCGCCTCTAAAGCGCAGGCGAGCAACACGATCCTGTCTTGGAGCTCATTTCCATAGATCGATCTGCTCTAGAAGAAGAGGGGGGGAAAAGTCTGTGCTGAGTTTGAGCTAAAAGAAGAGGAAAGCCAGGCACCCTGGGCTTAACTTGGGCAGGCAACTAGAGTTAACCCCCACTGAGGACTGAACAGGGTTGAACTTTTGCTGCCCACCTGAGTTAAATCCGAATCCTTTCCTCCCCAGCTCGCGTTCCTGGCCATCCCTGCTGCTGCATCGCACCCGGATGGCTTCTCAGGGCTGCCGTGGACCAGGGAGGGCTCTTGGCCATGCCTGCCATGGCATTGTGTTTCTCACCTTTCTCTCCTTTGGGGCTGGCACCTCATCCCTTGTGGACCTGCAGAGCTGGAGATCAGGACGTGGGGCTGGCCCTGGGTCAGCTCAGCCTCTTCTCTCCTCTCCTGACATGCTAGAGGTCACGGCATTCTTGCTGAAGAAGGCAGGGGACTCTCTGAGTTTCCAGCCCTTTTGCCGAAGGCTCCTCTGCTCCTCACTGAGGAGAGAAGCCATTTCCATTAATTTCACAGGCTGTTTCCACCACGTCTGTGTTTGCTGCTGCTGGTGGCTGAGGATGGTTCTCTCTTCCCACGTTCGCAAGAAGAAACAAAACCTCTAACAATGGTGCCTGAGCAATCTGTGAGAGCTCTGGAGACAGCCTGGAGGGTCAGGGCTTTGTTTCCTGACAGGTACGGGGCTCCTCTAAACTGTAATTTCATTGTCACCAGGAGCTGACATCTCTTTGTTTTACATACTGGAAGGAACTGGCAACAGAGCTGGTTTCAGCGTGTGCAGGGGAGCTGCAGTCTCTTCCGCCTGAGAGAGCACAGCTCGGCTGTGTGGAGGAGCCGCTCTGGATGCGACAGGCCGGGCTTCGCTCCCTACCTGCTGCCCTGTGGGTGACGGAGGGACCCGGACCCACTTCTGACTCCCCTGCTTGGTGGCCCGAGCCAAACTGCCATGCCCCAGCCTTGCCCCTTGTTTTTTCCACCCTAGGGCAAAGAGTCTTCCCTTGTGCCCTCACCTCCCCGAAACTGGGTGATGGTACTTTGGGGAAATCAGAAGCAGCTGAGGGGTAAATTCGGACTCCTTGACTACATCTACTCTGCGCTCGTGGGGATGCTGGCCCCTCTCCCAGGGTGCACAGGGGAGTATCCGCGTGGCTCCCTGGATTGTGCCCACTCAGAGTATCGATGGGCTGCCTGACCATTTTGCTGGTAATCAGCAATCTTTCAAAGGCACCGTGTTTTCCCTGTGAAAAGCCAAACTGAATGGACTGATGACTGCACGGGCAAGACGTGTGTCAGGCTCCTGCGCTGCCGCTGCTTGCACAGACCTCTCGGGGAGATAAAGCAGCCGCCTGACCCAGAGGAAACTGTGTCTCTGTCTATCTGAGCTTTTTCCTTTCAAATGCGTGCCGGGCCCTGCGAGAGAGCTCAGACTGAAATGGTTTCTTGGTGCTCCTTTTTCCCAGATACAAAGCTGCCGAGGTGTAATAAGCTGAGGGGAAGGCGATAAGCTCTTCGGTCAGCTCCGCGTGCTGCAGCAGCACGTGTGCTGTCATCGGCCTTCGGAAGCTGTATCTCATGTGAGAGCCGCTTGGGAACGAATCGTCTGCTGGTGCAGCTCCTGTGGGGACATGGCTGTTGCATCTTCGCTTGGGAGCAGGGACAGCATTTGAATTGCCATGGCAGCTAGACCCCCTCCGCGTGCCCAGGGACCCTCAGTCCTAGACGCTGTCCCTAAAGCTGGGGACAGTCTTTGTCCCAGAGACGAAGAAATAGAGGAGAAACGATCCCTTAGAGGGAGCGAGGGACCGAGATTAAATGATTTGCTTGAGTCGTGCAGAAGATATAACAACGCTTGGGTGGCGTGCTTGAGGCGGTGATGGGAACTCTGGGTTGAGGTTTACAATTTGTGATGAGGCTTAACGAGCATTGGCTGGAAGAGCTCAGAGGGAGAAAGCAGCATCGCAGAGGGTGCTAGTGCGGAGCCCTGAACTAAATCTAGTCAGACTGGGTTGTGTCACGTTTTGGGCCAGGCCATCCCAGGCCAGAGGCTGTTAAAGCTGTGGACTGAGCCGAGGTCTGCTGAATCCACTTAAGAAAACTCTGCTCCTGGGTGTTAGTGTTCCCAGTGCTGCTGTCGAGCTCTGCAGAGGATGGGCCTGTGTGACAAGGGATAAATCTGCCCCTGATGCCAGCTGGCGTACCTCCATCGAAGTCAGCGAGGACAAGGGACATGTTTCGCAGTACAGGGGCTCCAGGAACTGTGGCTGTGGGTCCTGACACTGCCTGAAACAGCAGAATTCCGATCGCCCACTTACGGTGTCGATACCGCAGCCAATTGATTTGTGTTCGTATACGTGAGCCACCCCAGATCAAAGTGGGCTTTGGGACTTGATGTGTGAAACGATTTCCTGTCTTACGTGGCTGTGCAATTATTTCCAGATCTTTCCCCTTTACAGTCGCACAGAGAAAAGTTAAGTCATGAGACTAGCAATATTACAGAAATAAATTGAAGAAATTAACATAGAAGGAGTGGAAGAAGTTCAGGGCTGACTTGGCATTATGATTAATTACAGATCAGCTGTTGCTATGTAAGTGTGACAGGGAAGTGTCGTTCTTGCAGAAGGCTGCGTGCATGCTGATGGAGGGCAGCATAGAGAAGGCCTGGGACAAGCTGCCAGTGAAACAGGAAAGCATTGACCCTGGAAGGCATTTTCCTTCTCTCTTCCTTACTGTTACCCGCTGCTTTGGGCTTATCTATGTGCAAAAGGGCTTCTTGTCCATTAATAGAACTTCCGAGAGAAATGAGGCACTTGTGTGATCACATTCTGTCCATCTATCCTATTCTTTCTACCCCAGTAATCTTTTAACACATCAGCCAATTTGAACCGCATTTGAGAAAAGAATCGAGGTCTTGGAGATGTGCTACTTTGTAACTTGGCTCGGTCTTTCTGTTGACTTTTGTTCTTTTTTCAGTGCATGCTCCATTTACTCCTTCTCTATCCCTGATAAAGAGCAATAGAAAAAGAGGAGTCAATCACTGAGGTCGCTGGGACAGGGAGAGTTTTCCTGTTCTAGACTTGTTCTGCAGCCAATATGAAGGCGTACTAGTTGCCTGCTGACATCCGTGGCCATATCTCAAAGCAATTGATAACGAGGGGTCTAAGAAATATGATAATCTATGAATAAGAGTATTTTTCCCTCCCTTGTCCTTTTTTCTTAGAGAGCCTTTACCTTGAGAATCACTGCCATAGTCTTTCCAGCTAAAAACTGCTGACGGCTCCTGATCAAGCAGCCCTTGCCTTCTGCCCCCTTGTTTGTAGGATGAATGCCTCGCTCTACAGCCTCTTTCCCTGGAGCTGCAGCCTGTCGTTTTGCTCTCGCAAAAACCCAGAGAAAGGCATATTTCAGCAATTCCTCTAGGTCACCCCTGCTGAGGAGGAAGAGGTGCTTCTAAGGGTGTCTTATTCCTCCCTGGAATGCATCGGTCTTTGAGTAAGGGCGTTGGAGATCATGCCCGGATCCTGCGGAGCAGCATGCACACATGGAGACTGTGCTCCCTCCTCGCGTCCCCAGCTCGCGGGGACCTGCCAGGCTGTGGCAGGGATGTGAGCCTGGTGACTCAAGACTTTGGCACCTGCCGCTTGCACAGACGAAGACTGACTGCGCAGTGCTGCAGAGCGGTGCCGGGGCTGACAGATAAGACATGCTTGGAAGGGAGACCTCGAAAGAGGTGGAAGACAGCAGGGCTGGTAGCCTGGCTCTTGTGAGAAAAGGTTTGCCAGCCCTGCTATATCTGCAGACTCTCCTACCATCGAGGTAGCTGTGCCGGGAGAGCTCTTGCAACCCTCTGACCCGCTGCTTGTTTTGTTTTTGCAGATTATGTCCTTCGGGGGTTTTGTGCGAGCAGAGATCTTCTTTTGGGACAGGGCAAATCCTGATGCTGACTGATGTCTCTGGACAGCCAGATAGATCACGCTGCCCATCAACTCTGTTACCAAACCACCAGTAGACTCGGCGACTTTTAGCTTTCTACAGTCCTCCGTAGACGGGAGACTTGCACATATATGTGCACCAGCTGTGTTAAAAAAGCTCCACAGCTCATCGGTTTAAGTCATGGCCTACTGCAGGGCTATGGAAATGTTTGATTCTGGTGCCTGCTGTGCTTTTGCCTTCTCTTGTTTTGCATAAGTGCTAGGAAAGGAGCTGAGATGTGCTGCCTCCTCAAGAGAAGAGGATGGAGGCAGCGTTTGTGCGGAGAGGGCTGGCCGAGACACTGTTCAGCTCGGCCTTGCAGCTCTAATTGGGCTGTTAATGGCAAGTTAAAGCAAATATTGCTTAGGAACCTTTTCATTAAAACAAACGCGTGAGGATTTATCACTGTTACTAAATGCCTTAAAACATGTCTGGAGGAGGAGCGGGAAGGGCAGCTTCCAAATGGAAGCGTTGGCATGTCACTACCCCAGCTGCTTGCTGCCGGCTGGGAGCATTGCAGGGGGCTGTGCCACCGCTTTAAGATGCTGTTCTGTATCGCAGCCCTGGTTGTTGGATCTGAATAGCTCTGAGCAATTCATGAAACGCTGTGACTGCGTGTCTGTGCTGTGTATAAGCTCTCCCCAGGGGGAGAAGTGTGTTTGAATGTCTTGTTTTGATATGGCATTGCTGCTGGTTTTTAGCATGCACAGAACCACAGTCTGGGATCTGCCTTTGTATGACGATCAAGAGAGATGAACCAACCTCTTATGTGAGCTTCAGAAAAATAGGCCTGCCTTTTCTTTGCCTGTTTGTGTGTGTATATGTGGGAAGGGATTGCTGTTATTTTTATTCACTATTCCTGGTTAAGTACCGGTCAAAGATCTCGTTCTTTTTTGCATGCCTAGTCCTAATTACAGCACGGGCACGTTTGTTTTCTCTGAGAGGCTAAGCTCTAAAGCAATTTTCATCTGTGCCTTTGTTTTCATCACCCTGCAATGTGAGAGATCTGAGCAGCTGTCTCGGGTGCTTTGCTCAAAGTGGAGAACAAGCCCTAGTGAGAAGGGCAACTGGAAAGAGAGATTAATTAACCTGGCCTTGGTTGGCCTTGTAAACAGGGGGAGAAATCTCTCTCAAACTGCTTGTTGCTTATTTAGCTTGTAAAAAGCTGCCTGATCTCACACTCAGTCTTAATCCAATCCACCTTCCTGCAAAGCTAATTGCCAGTAATTTGCTTGCATGTCTCTAGTGTCCTTCTCTTCCTGGCTGGCCTTACCAGCTGTGGACCAAGGTGATGGAGAAGTACACTCTTCCTTTCTTTGGCTACAGAACAGACAGTAAAAGTCTGTTGCTTGAATCCATTTATCTTGATAATCCCAGGAAGATACTTGTCTAGAACAGGGGAAAGGAACACAGAGCAGAGGTGGTCGTGGAGAATGTCTCTCCTGCTCCCGACGTATTTATGGCGTGATCTAATTAAATGAAGCCTGGGTAGCTCAGATCCATTGATTTTCATCAGTGGCAACCTTGCTATGTTATCAGAAGTGAGTAATCCCTTCTCTGTAAAGCAGACATTGATAGATCAATAGGAGAGAACATGCTGTACCTCCTGGCAGCTCCATCAACCTTGGAGGGAGAGCTATCAAGGGCACCAGCATTCCTGTTGCCCTACTTCCAAAGCTTCATCGCTTCCTTCCCTGCAGTTGCTGCACCCATGTCTTCTCCATCATTGGTACAAGTTGCTCATCGGCCCCCCAGACTGAGATTCCCCATCTCCCTAGAAGAAGTTCTGGTATTTCCTTCCTACCCTATGGGACAATCTGCCATTAAAGTAATCTCCCTCTTGGTTTGACTGTGCTAATTACTGCGTTAGATCCGTTATTTCTAAGGCCACAGCACAGGAGAGTGTCTTCTAGCTCAAACTTGGGCAGGCTTTAGAAGGCAGGTGTTTGGCTTTTTGGAGAAGACCCATGGACAAAAGGAGGGAGAGAAGTCAACCATGGTGGGCCGGAGGTTTGGGACTGTGTTGGACCTGCTGCAGCATTGTCTGTTGTGTGAGACACTGGGTGGACCTGGACCCTGTCATGGTTTGGGCTGAGCTGGCCACTAAAACGAATGACAGATACTCTCTGAAAACCGGGACAGACCCAGAGGTCTTACCAATGACAAGACTCTGGTAACAATAAAAGTCATGGATTTTGTGTATGGGCTTGAGCATATTCTGGCTTTCTGGGAAGCAGGACTCCGAATGTGAGACTGAGACGGAAGGCTTGTGGGACAGGGAATTGAGATGGATAGCTGGTTTTGATTTTCGGTAAACAAACTTAAAGAGCTGGTTTTTCTCTAAAGATGGTAGTCAGCAGAAGGTTTTATGCCATTAAGCGCTAGGTACACAACTCGGCTGCAGCAGTGCGCGGTCAAAGCTCGAAGTAGAAGACGCTTGGGACGGAAAGGAAAGGCGTTGGGGTGAGAAGAATTAAAAACTACCAAGGCTGTTACAACCCCCTTTGAGCTCTGCTGTTGAGGCTTCTGATAACATATTTGTTTTTTGAAGATTTCACGCAATGCTGCCCCTGGCTGGGGAGTGTGAAGATGCTATGCTTGCTGCAAATTGTCTTGATAGAAAATAGTGGTACTTTGGCCATTAGCTGCATGAACAACCACTTTGTTCTGCTCTCTAATCGCTTTGCCTATACATAATTTGGTGCCTAACACACCACTACAAATACTGTGATTATTCTTAACAGTCATATACAGTACATATAATTTGAGGGTGAATGTGGGAGCTGTCAGAAGGAAATGTCTAGCCTGTGAATAGCTGAAGGTCATGTCACTATAATGGTAACTCTTGCGTTTGCAGTCAGGTGTGTGAAAGCGAATTCTCTGTGCCGGGAGGTGGGACTAACAGGTAGGCAGGAAAAGGGAGAGCGTGTGTGGCAGGAGCCCATGGGATGCGAGCGTCCGCTTCCATCAGTGTTTGGTTTGGAGCCCAGTTTTGTCCTAGGAAGCTTCAGCTGTGGCTTTGTGGTGGGATGCGCTTGATCAATTCCTGCAGGCGAGATGTAAGGACAGCTCTGCACCCCGGCCTGGGTGGCTGATGGGTGGTGTTGCCCTGGCAGAGCACTGTCCCACCTTGCCTCTGCTGCATGAGAGCGTGTCACGAGCATGGGGAGCCGAAGCTCTCCCTCTGCTACGGGAGCAGAGGAGCAGTTGTTTGAGGCTTGCCTGGAATTAAAACATGGAAAATAATCAGCTTTGCCTCACCTTGAGTTTATAGGAGGCTCCAATGGTCTTGTCTTTTGTGTGGTGATGGGGCTTGCTGTCCCTATTTCACAACCTTGATTTGTTTTCTACGTATATTCCTTCCTCTGTTCTTGGAGCGCATTAATAAAATGCTGCAATCCAGGGGGCAGAGTCCTCGGAAGCATCAAAAACCCTACAACAAACAGCTCGTGAGTGGTTCTTCTCTCGCACGTCTTATCTGCCCAAATTAGACACAGAGAGACAATCAAAGTCAATGCCACGCTTATTGTAAAATCTTTACAGCGTGTCCCCGCAGAAGTTACAGGAGGAGTGTTGAGTTGTTCGCTGGCTAAGGGAAATTTTTTTCCTTTGCTTTGAAGTTTGCCAGCTTCAGGGACCCTGCAGCCGGTAGGACTCACTGGGATCTGTGTTACCCGAGCAGGGGGGTGCTGCCCACGTTGGTGTTACCATACACAGCTCTTCCGCCTCTGAGAAACTTGAGAGAGACCAAATGTTACTGGTGAGCCTACAAACGCTTGGTATGAAAAATCCAATCTTTTGCCTTGACTGAGCCATCACTGAAAAATGAAGCTTTGAGAATCTGCTCGATACTGTGGCACCTGGAGAGCTGGAGGACTTTGTGGGAGGTGGGTGGAGGGGGCTCCCACTGGGACTGAGTCCTTGGTGTTTCTGTGCAGGGGTCTCTGAAGGTTCAGTTCAAGAAACCGAAAAGTTCCTGTGTGTCCTGTGCCCAGCCCAGGGCTCCAGCCTGGACTCAGCACCTCGCGGTGGGACATCCCTGTGGGGTGGAAGGAGACAAGGGGAAACCAAAGCACTCCGTGTGCGTGTGGAGCTTGACTGAACCTTCCAAACTTTTCCCATGATGTGTATGGAGCTGTGATGAGGAAGAAACACCCCTTCCCCACATGGGTACCCTCTCTCCAGGCTCTGGCTGACTGTCCCTCGCTCCCAACTGCGCTTTGCAGGCGAAGTCTCTCATACGCTGAGGTTTTGTGTGCCGCGTTGGCTCCCCACGGGCCCCTCTGGCTCCTCCCGGCCCCCTTGGCTGGCCCAGGGCAGGATACCTGGCAAAATAGTGCTCCTTCAGCATCAGGTGTGCCCGGCGAATGTGAGATAAGGGAAGAGTGGATGTGGAGAGTGAGTAATTGGAGGCCAAAAGGCAAAAGTGTCTGACAGAACAGGATTGATTTGAAGGTTTTCACTGGAACACTTGCAAAAAAAAAAAAGAAAAAAAAAAAATCAATGCTTATTCCCTGGACTCGAGAGTGTGTTTACTGTATTCAGCAGCTAGCATTAAAAGTGAATTCCAGCAATTGCAATTACAGCTTTCTCCTTCGTTGCCATCCCCCCTCTCCCTCCCCCGTTCCCCACTCCCCCTCTCTTGCTGGCTGGCTTTCGTCATGTTTTGGAGCCTAAGGCAAAGCTAATGCAGTCAAACTGAAAGTGGTTTTATAAATTGTAAAGCCCACCTTCCCCCTTCCTTTCCTTTCCCTCGGGGTCTTCTTTTCCTGAGCACTGTCAAACTCGATTCAGCTCAGAGCCACGGAGGTGCCTTGCCGAGGAGATTGCGAGGCGCTGAGCCCGGCTGGAGCCCGGCTCAGTAGCGAGGCAGCGGGCCAAGGCATGTTAGTCCTAATGCTCTCTGATAAGACCATTTGATTTCCTACTGCCTGATGGCAGAAGTCTTAAACGTGGAGTTTCGGGGACGGGGCTGTGTGGGGAGGCAGCAGGGGAGGTGACGGGACGGTGATGGGGAGCTGGGAGGAAGGAGCCTGTGCAGTGCCCGGGGAGGACATGCCGCCCGCCAGCCTCCGGAGTGGGTACTGCACCTATCCTGCACCAACCTGGGCTTCTGGAGCCCCGCTGCATCCAGCCCTTGTGCTGGCAGCTGCACAGGGTGCCCGGCGCTCCCCCATAAGCCCTTCTGACTGGTCCCAGTAGAGGGCACTGGTGGCTGCACTCTCATCCTCTTCATTAACCTTTAATTAATGTGCAGGTCGCACTGGTCCCAGCTCTGGACGGAGGCAGGGGTTCTCCCGCCTACCGTAGAGGCCGCAGTGAAAGCCTCAGGTGCCATTGCCCCAGGACCCGCTCCGTAACAAGGGTGACTCAGGGAGTCGTCCTGAGTGAGACAAATTAAGTTTATTTTTCCTTTTTTTTCCCCCCCTTCTTTTTTAAAACGTTCTTTTTTTGCAGTGTGGGCTGCAGCTGCCGGGGAGGGAGAAGGAGCCTCCCCTGCCCTGTGTGTTAAGGAAGGCGTTGCGAAGGTGGTGCTGACGGGAGGCTGGCGTGGCGGGGGTCTGGTGGTGTGTGAAGTGGAAAGAGCTCAGCTTGACTCGCACACCCCAGCCTGAGCTGGGGGGGCAAAATCCACTTGCTCTTGCTTGTAGACTGCGTGGTTTTGATCTGGAAGTTGCTGGTGGGGAAAATAAAATATGGGAAATCAAGAATTCATTGTTTTTGCTCCGACTCTAATGTTTTTTGGTTTGGGGTTTTTTTTTGTTGGTTTTTTTTTTTTCTCTGTGTTTCTGTGTGGAATAAGACAAGGGACTACTGACTGCGTTGTGCTTGTGCTTTCTATCTGTGTATTGATCTAGTCCGCTCTTCAGAGGAAGCATTTCCAAGAGTGCATAAACCTGCTGCTTTTGGGTGTAATAGAAGCTTCTGATTAATTTTTTATTTTTTTTTTATTTTTGCACTTCTGCCAGTTCAATCCAAAGGACCGAGCTGCTTCCCACCGAGCCCGTGGGTTGCCACTTGCAGGGATTTCCAGGGTGTGCAGCCAAGCCCCTGCTCAGCCCTTTGTGCCAGCCTGCCAGGAGAGGTGGTCTGCAGCTCTAATCCTGCTGCTGCGCGAGCTGCTTCTCTCTCCCCTGTGAAACCAGGCTTTATCCGTCTCCCAGGGAGTGTGGCGGATGCCAGGAATGGCCATAGACAGTCACCGTGAGCGGTGTTGGTGTCAGGTTTTGCTCTGCTTGTTGGTCTGGATCTGGCAGAACCCCTGAGCTGGATTTTGCCTCGCCACCGGTGACTCGCGTTGCAAAACTCCCAGCAGCGTCCAGCGCAGAAGAAAACACCTTGCTAGATAAACTCCTCACGTTCGAGTGCCTGGGTTTGTAAATGCCTAGGAGACGACTGTTAAGCAGTGGCAGTATTTATCCAGCTTGCTCTGATAAACGCACTTCAGAAACTTCCCTCGTGAGCTCTCGCTTCTGAGCCTTGGCTGACCTCAGCCGCGTGGGGCTGGGCTGGGCGACGGGAGCCCTTGGCTCCAACCCTGCCTTTGCTGTGTTCGCCCTGCCCCGGCTGGCAAGTTCTTTCAGCTCTGTTTTCCTCCAGTCCCATCTACGATGTGCATTTGGAATAGGAGTTGTTACTGGGAGCTGTGTTGGGCTCAAGACCACGTACCCAGCTTTCAGTAGGCAGTAACAGATCTCAGCATCTCGTAGCTCATCAGCAGAGATGTCCAAAGGGTGAGATAGTTTGATGTGTGTGGGCTCGGTTTGACCTCTGCTCCCTTCCTCGCATGTACGCAGCAGCTATGAGAGCAGCATCTTGGCTTCCTGGGGGTGTGTTGGCATGACCGTGACAATATGCTGGGGTTTTTTTGGTGGTTTTTTTTTTTTTTTCTTTTCTCCTCTTTTTAATTTGTAAAGGAGGAGCTGCCTAAAGAATAACGGCTGGCCCAGCGAAGGACGGGGTCAGGGCATCTTGTCTCTCACTTGTAACTTGAAAAGTTACGTGCAAAGAGGCTCGGGGCAAAAAAGGGGAGACTTTAGTAAGAGGTTGGAGTGTGCTTCTGTGGCAGCCAGGGAAGGCACTGGTGGCCTGAAAGCAACAAGTCTGCCCAGGGCTGCCTTTGGACAAGTGGCTTTCGGAAACGTTCGGCCCCTTGAATTTGCTCTGGGTCCCGAGTGCTTTGCAAGATCTGGCACTTAATTCCAAACCCAGAGCTTGAGGGAAATGATTTTGCTCTTGATTTTGAGGGACATTGAGCCGGGGACTAGGAAATAGACTCTGTGATGGCCTGTCATGAATGAATTCTGTGCTCTGTTTTCCTTGGAGATGCTTTAGAGATGGAAAATTCATGCTGAGCTTTCAAATGAAGCCATCGTGCCTATTTGCATGTAGAAAGCATTGAGCGGGCCTGGGCTGGGGTTGCTGGCTGCAGACCCTTTTGCTCAGTCTAAATTGCCGGCACCGTGCACAGAAACAAACATTATGTTGATCTTGCTGACTAAAGTTAATAGCACGCAATTCCCGGGTTGCTCGCGAAAGCTGCACGTGCTCCCGACCTTTCCACAGCAAGTCATTGGAGACGCTGCTAAGTCTCTAAGAAAACCCTCTTTTCCCAGACAGCGCGGCGCAGAAGTGTTTGTTTTCTTGAATACCTAACTAAAGTTGCCACATACAGCAAATGAATATTGACTCAAACACTGTTGCTAAGACAAGACCCTAGTGAAGCTGAGGAATTCCTTTTCCAGCTGTTTCCAGAAGCAGGCGATGAATCTAGAGAGGGGGGAGCTGCTGCATGTGCCCTTTTTCACCACTTTCCCTGGGTACTTGTGGCCAGGGACAGATGTGCCCCTGTGGCCTGTCTGGCTGTCTCAGACTGTGACAAAACAATGCTGCATGAAAAAACCCTAAGCTGGGGTAGTCCAGTGGTGAAATCCCCTTTCACTTTGGAAAAAAAAAACATCTTTATTTGTCTTGAGAGGAAAAAATAGACAGCCTTGGGACTAGATTGCTCAGCCAGGGCAAAGCTGTCCGTGCGTGGAGAAGGCAGCTGCCTACCTGCCACTGAGTCTTCCCTTCCCGGAGATGTTCCTGCTCCCTCCTGGAGAAGTTGTTTGGTGCCAGACAGCGTACAACAGACGATCCCCCGAGGAGTCTGCTGAGCACACATAAACATGATGTTTACTGGCTCTGGAATGGATTGGGGAGGGATTTAAAGCCTCAGAGCTCGGCTGCATGGCTCGGACATCCCCCTGCAAGTAAGCTATCCTCTTTGCTGACATCGGCTTTCTCTTCAGGTCATGCTACTAAAGCTCTGCACCCTGAGATAAATCACTTCCTGCTGTAATTACAGAAACTCATTTGCCCGTGATTAAGCAGTTTGATGGAAGGTGTTGGAAAGGTGGTAGCTGAGCTCTACCGGGTTGCGCTTTAATTAGGATAAAAGGGCTTCCTTCTCTTCCTTCCGCAACTCCCTCTGGACCTTCCACCAGGTCTGACGGAGGCAAGTTACCGTTGGATTGACCCATTGCTGACTTAAATGAAATGAGTTTATTCGACGCAGTGTAAGCTTTAGGATGTAAATATGCTTTAATTATACAACCTAGCGTTTGTACTGGCGTGATGACCCCCGTCCCTGCCGGGCAGCAGGTTGTCCTGCACCAGCTTTCTGCCGGTCACCTCTACAGGAATGGAAGGAGGGTATAAAACACCTGATGGAGGTGAAGAAAGCATGACCTGGGGCTTTGAAGCACTGGTGAGCCGGGTGTGAGGCAATGGAGGTTCATCCCTTCCCCTTCCATTATCCTGGACAAACTTGGGCAGGTCCCTTATGCAGGCCCAAAGCAGCGAGGGAATTTGAGGATGTACGATCCCTGTGGTCTCAGTGGGCGCTGGCGTCTTGATGAGGCTTGAGGGCATGCCTGTGTCTGCTGAGGATGGTCACCATGCTGCCCAGCCTCCTGGGGTGTAGCACGTTGGATAGAGGCTGTGAGGACCACCAGGCCTGACCTGGAGATGATGGGAAGGGCTGAGAGTCAAAGATGGGTCCTTCTTTAGGCAAAACCAAAGCGTGGAGAGAGTCCCTTGAGAAGGGCTGTGTAAATGGCGTAAACCCAGCTCCTTCTGCATGAGACTTCTCTCGCCTTCCCTGGGAACTGGGAGCAAACAGTCTCGCAAGCAAGGAGAAAAACACTAATCTCCGGTGTCAACAAACCAATCTGAGTTTCTGTGCTTGCGCAGAGCATGTTCCCTTTAATGTCCCACACTCCCCGACAGGAGCCTGGGGACGCTAATTGCTTGCGAAGGCTCTCTGAAGTGTTTTGCTTGGTGGATGTATTTGCGTGATCTCCAAGCAGTACTTGTGAAAAGTGGCAATCCGTGTCTCCAATGAACCGCCTGATTCGTCACGAATCGATTTCCGTTGGCCACGGTACATGACTTAGAGACTGTCAGAGCCCGCAACGCGGGGGGAGAGGAGAGAATTGCTCTGGGTTGAGGTGGGGAGGGAAGTTGTTAAAAACCAATGCTCAGAAGAGTCGAGAGAAAGCGTGGACTTGTCGTGATCCCTCTGGGTCCACTGGCTTTTATTTCCCTCTTTCCCCTCTCTGTGCTGCTGTTTCTTCAATGTGTCACAGCTTTATGCACAAAAGGGCCACCAACCTTGAGGTTTTTTTGGTGTGTGGATGAGCTTTGCAGCTCTGCACGAAGCTTCTTGGTGGAAAAGCTCTCTTGCGTAGGTTGGAGAACCTCTGGGTTGGATAAATGCAGACCTGGGTTGTTCTTGGTGACCTGCTCCCAGCCTTTTCCCAAGGATGGCCGTGTAGAGTGTTTCCATATGTAACTGGGGTTTTGACAGCGCAGTTGCAAGAGACAGGTCTAAGAGGACGGCCTCGTCACCTCTTTTAGGCAGAGGCTGGGTAACTTAAACTGAAAGAAGCTGCTGGGATGAGCGGAAGAGTGATCCTCTGTGTCTGTCTGGGATGTGCGTCAAGGACTCTGGCACTTTTGTGGCTTGTAGTTTACATCTGGACAGCTTTCCTGGGTTTTCGTTCTCCTGCAAAGCCATTTGACTTTTCTAGCTAATAAAGCTTCTGTTTTGTTAGAAGGAAGCGTGTTGTTTTCCCTCCTTGTCTCTGTCCCTCCCTTCCTTCTCGTGGCCTGGACCGGAGCCCTGGGAGGGCTTCGCGAGCTGCGCTCTGCTGACGTGCGTGGGTTGCTGCCCCGTCACACTCTGTCCTTCTTCTGCATAACCCGGCTGAAGAGTCTGGACTTTTGCAGGGCAGCAAGGGGCTGTGCAGCTCCCTGATACATCCTCTCCTGGCCGCTTGTAGGAAGCTATGGACCTGGGCTGTACGGACAGGAGAGGAGGAGAAGGAGGAGAGGTTGAATTAGCCCTGTTCGGTATAGCAGGGCAATGTCTGGTACTTGCTGGGACCCGAGGGAAGTGCTTTAACCTCCTTATCTCTTAAATTTCCCTCACCCTGAGTGCTGGGGAGGTTTCTCAGGGACAAGAAGGTGACTGTCTAAAAATAGCCCTTTCTTGCTTTGTCGGTGTGGGCTCCCCTGTACCTGTGTCAGCCACGTCTGGTGGCTGCAATTTGTTTGTCCCACTGGCCCTGCTGAGCCAGCTGTAGGTGCCAGCAGCGGAGCTGGCTCCCCGCGTGCCTTCTGCGGAGCCGCCAGAGTAACTTGCTTTCGCATGGCAGGATACCCATTACAGGTGGCTGATCAGAGCCAGCGAGATCAGCCTTTGGCTTTCAGATCCCAGCAGGAGTGCGGGGCTTGGGCAGCAAGGCTTACAAATGCAGGAGGGTTTTAAAGCAAATCTGATTTGGAATTGCCAGGGCAAGAATGCCCACGGTGGTTGTTGCAAAACCTGTCCTCAAAGCCGGGCTGCTTTTGAACACCAATTAGTCAGTAGTGAGGTTGCTTTCATCTCCTGCAATGGTTTTAGCAATTTGTGGTTCACTTCTAACTCATCTGTAGCCAGGAGTGTGTTTTCTGTATCCCAGCGTGCCCTCTGAGTTTTCCTCCGAGTCAGGCTGGATTGCCGTGTGCTGCTGCTGTTTCTCTGGGATTGGGAACTTTCTGTCTGCTCCTGGCTGATCACACAGGACTGAAACCTCCGCGGTTCTGCCAAACTGCATAGAGACCGTGCCCCTTTGCATGGGTTGCCTGGCTGCTGCGGATGCAGAGCTCTTGAGGATAGGTAGGAAACCAGTGGGAAGGTTGTTGCCCTTCCCCCTCCCTTTTATTTTCCTTTTTATTTGTACTAACAATTCCATTCCAGCGGTCCTAACAGCACTTAGGCCTTCTTAAACTGGAGCTACCCACGCTGGGGGGATGCGCTCTTAGTAGATGTGAAAGATGCTACAATCTAAATGGACAAGATGGGTAGACAAAGGATAAGAGCGAAGCTGAGGGACAGCAGATCAGTGACAAACCCAGGACGTGACCCTGAGCTGTGTCTCAAAAGAACTCTGCTTCCATCTGTCTGCCATGGCATGGATGCCAGCATGGAAATCTCTTGCTTCCGCCTCGAATCTGGGGTTAAGCTGGCTTCCTCCTCCGCCTCCTGCAATTCTGGCCTCATTCAATCTTACCCAGAAGAAAAACCTTTTTAATAGTGCATGTGCCTGTGCTGTTGTGGCATGTTCACGCTGTCAGCGAGGCCAGAGAGTCCCTTTGGCGCCGGAGTGGAAAGAGACGTCATTCCGAGCGTGGCAGCAGGAGGTGGCTGAGTCACTGGTGCCAACTTTGAGCACCCTCCTGCATCCTTCACAGCGTCTTCCCTGACCCGCTCTTGCACTGAATGGATCTGGCAGGGACCTGCCTGGGGACGTGGGCATTGGCAGTGCTGCCCGCTGCCCTGGGGTGTCCAGGACCGGAGGGTGAGGCCAGCGTGTTCCCTGTCACCCAGCAGCTCTAGGATGCATCTTTGCTTTCTCCACCAGTCCGTGGGTCTCCTCATGTTCTGGGTTGGCAGGAGGGGATGGGACATATCGGTACCTTGGCACAGGGAAGCTGGGCGAGAGGAGGCAGAGCTGGTTCCTCCCTCTTGCTGGTGACAGCAGTAAAAAGAGGAGAGGCAAGAGCTGTCTCGCCCGCTCCCCAGTGGAGCCCTGGCAGCAGTGCCCAGCCAGCCAGAGCAGGCAGAGCGCACGTCTCTGCACTCTCCCTGCGCCAACACCGACTTGATTTGCCATCCAAGGCCTGTCCTCAGAAAATGCCCACCCTTTCCTTCCCTCTGAGCAGGCTCCAGGCTTGCTCCAGCTCCTGAGAGGCTTAAAAATGCTCTGCTCTCCCAAGGAGAATCCCCATGGCAGCCCTTCCCGGTGCTGGCCCAAGCCAGCCCTGCTCGTGCCAGCGCAGGAGCTGCCGACCGTGCCAGGGCGCAGGGAGAGGGTCCCATCTGTGCTCGGATCACGGCCTCATGCTGGCTCCGTCCCTCCTGCCTGCCTGTTCCAAAGGATGTTAGAACTACACGTTAAATAACTTTGTCTTTGGCACCTCTCCCTTTTATTGGCTGTAAAATGATGGCAGAGAGAGAATAGGTGGTTGTTTGCAAAAACAAAGCAGCACCCTAAGAGGGCCAATCACTAGAGGAACAAAGAGGCATATGAAATACCTATAAATCTCCATACTGTGTTTAAATGCAGGATTTTTTTAATGCCTCCTTTTTTTTTTCTTTTTTCTTTTTTTTTTCCCCTTCCACCCCCCCCCCCCCCCCCAGTAAGGATTATATCCTAACAGATGGGCAGCATAAACTGGAACATCAGTCATCAGGCACCGGAGAAGGGCAGGATTTTATTAAATACCTCAAAGCTGAATTGGGCATCCTAGTCGCTCGCTGGGTTTTTTGGTTTTCCTTTTTTTTTTTTTTTTTTTGATTTAGTTTTTTTTTTCTGACGACTTGCCAAGCCTAGCTTGGTTGCCTGATGGGTGTGGGAGTGTGTTGGAGGAAATCTGCAGCAGGAAGAAGCCCTTGCTGAGGATCTGGCTGTATCTGGGTCAGTAGGGTCCCTGCGGTGCTGCGGAGCCCAGGGACGGTGGCTACAGAGTAAGACACAGCTCCTGCTCAGTGCACAAGAAGGTGATGGACCCCCCACCCGAGTTTTCCTTGGGGTCGACGTTAGTGCCTGGCTTTTGTCTTATCTCTACTCCTCCTTCCCTTGAAGCAGCAAAACCCTGCTTGGTGCCTCTCGCTGCTGTCGGGCCGTTCAGAGCAGCCTTTCCAATTAGGCTCCTTGTCTGGCTGCAGGAGCCCCAAAGGGTTGCGTGCTTTCCTCATCGACCTCCGGTTACGTTCTGCTTCTGTGTCAGGTACGGCTTAGGACAAGAAAGACTCTAGATTGCTTACTATAAATTCAAATGCCATGTTGTGAATATCTTTTTGAAGGGAGGGTGTTTGGATGCCCTGGACGACCCTGGCTGTTCTGAGGAAGCATCCTCGGCTATGGCTGGGGTAGGGTTAGGGCTGGCTTTTGGGTACCAAGGGCTGCAGATCCTATGGCCTGATGCTATCGGCGCTGCTGGGGCTGGTCCTGTTCATTTTAAGCATCTTTTTTTGGGTTTGTGTTTTGTTAATACGGAGCTAGGGGAGGCACCAAACTGCTGTCAGTCTCTGGGTATCTGTACCCTTTTCCTCTTGCCCACATGAGTAGAGAAGCAACTTGAGCCTTAGGTTTGTTATGAGAAAGAACATCAAATCCCTGTTGTCCCAAGTGCTGGAAGGATGCAGAGGCCGCCCTTGGGTGGGACAGGACAGCTGACACGCAGGAGAGTGGCACTAGCATCATCCTCATCCTGCATGTGAGCAGGGGTCAGGTGAATTTGGGAGCTGGGAGTGATGCCAGTGTTTTTCCTTGCTCTTTATCCTGCTCTCAAAGCTGCGTGGGAGCCCTCAGCTGCGAGAAGCGGGTTGTTTGTCTCTGCTTTTGGGAGATTGTGGCTTTTAGCCGGTCCTGTTGGGTTAGAGTCAGCCCCAGAGGCCAAGGAGATGGAAGTGGTATTGTCGTGTCTGTGTATCCATCACTGCCTGCAACCGCCTCCTTCCCATCTTCAGCCGCATGGAGCATCTCCTCTGAATCTGCACAGTAACTCCCCAAAACCCAGGTCTCTAATTTCTATTAGCCCCCTGCCTCCTGCCCCATCCTCCCTCACACTCTGTCGATGTTTGCGCTGCTGCGAGGGAAAAGCTGCCTTTCCAGCAAAGAGCCAGGTCATCTCTGCGACTGGGGAATGGCGGCCAGGGACTGAAGCCACAAGTCCCCGGCAAATGCAAAACGGTGTGTAAACATGTTTTAATGTCAAGTTTTTATTAAAAGTGGGCTAAGAGATGAAGATGTTCATCTGCCTTGGAGGGAGGGACTTTATAAATCTCAGCTTGCGTGTGCTCACGGAGTGTTGCTAATCTCCAAACTAGATCCAGATCGCGTGTGCATGGACAGCTTGTTTGTGGAAACTTCTCTTTCTCCCGGCAATGCGAGCTGGGGCTCAGCGAGCCCTTCTTTGGCTTAACGTAGCTCCCCACCGCCACGAAGCTCTTGAGTCTCCTTCCTCTTTTCAGACTCTTACGCTGGCCTTTTATATGCTATCAATCCCGTGGTTTGAAGACCCTGCCAGGATTTGTGCTGGGGTCAGCAGACCCATGGCTGGTATCTGCCGTATCAGCAGACCCATGGCTCATATCAGACCTTGGGGTTCTGTACAGGACATTGTTAGAAGATGCTTTGAATGCTGCAAGGATGGTAATGTAAGGGCTTTGAAAGCATCTGGAGTGTTACTCTCTGCCGTGCTGAGTTGCAGTGGTGGAAGGGATTTAGGAGCATCCAGCAAATCTTATCCTTTGGCCTCTTTCTTAAGCGTGAAATAGTTGTAGAAGGAGTTGGAGCAGCTTTGGCAAGAGATGGTTTGATTCCTGGCTTTTCTTTTTCCTCTCTGCTTGTTTTTTTTTTCCTCCTATAAGCATTCATCTAGAAATTCCCCTTGGCCAAGGTTGGATTGATGGCTCTGGGACAATCAGTTGTATTCTGCTGCTGTTAGGAGTTTTAAAGGCAGTAAAGTTGGGTCCTTGAAGTGCTGTCAGTAATCATTTTTATGATGGTCAGATTGCTCATTAGCACACTTGTTTTCAGATATTTAAGCTGGAAAGAAATCTATAGTCCTTGCATTTTTAACTTGATAACTACTCAATAGAACAAATAGAGTTGGAAATTGGAGCAGAGCTGGACTGGAAGAAATAGTCCTGTAGACTCACCTCTTACCCCAAAGGTCTGAGGAGACAAATGCTTTGAGAACACAGCTTGGGGGAATGCATATATTCCCAGCCTGCAGAGAGGGTAATAACAGCTCAGGTTTACAATGGTGATTAACCTCTAGGATGGTCAGGACTTGGAGGTAGACCTAAACCAGGTAGGTTGAAAGCTTCTGCCCTGAGTTTGGGAGAAAACCAAGGGCTGGATGAGAGCATTTGTTTTCAGGTCACATACCAAAAGAAGCAGCCCAAGGGGGCCTAAATGTGCTTCCCAGAACTTGGAAGCAACTGGCTGGAAAAAATCAGAGGATGGTGGTGCAGGAGTGGCTTTTCCTAAAGGCAGGGGTCTCAGCGGCTAATTGGAAACCGCTCCGTGTCCTGGGATGCCGTGTGGAGGTACGGGGGGCCCCGTGCTCTGTCCCAGAGCTGGGCACAGCTGAACATCAGGAGGAGTCAGTATTTCTCCCACCACACCTTCAGTTCTGGCAATAAACCAGTAAAGGCTTGGGGGACTGTGTTGGAATATTTTTATTTTTTGTAAAACATTTTGGGATTCAGTTGGAGGCAAGGTGCTGTGCAGATGCAAGCTCGTTAGAAGATCATTATCATTATTTACCTGCTGTGTCTGTCTGTCTCTAAATAGCGTTAGCTGTCAGCCTATTTATCCATGTTCCCCGCTTACCGTTATAGTGGCAAAACACCAGCTTGCCCCATCTTCCAGCCCCTCTGCACCTCCTCCCTCCCCAATTCCCATGCCCAGAAACACTGGTTGCGCTGGGCTGCGTGTTGTGGGAGCTCGAGGGGCATGAAGCCAGACTGTGCCCTGGGTTTAATCCATCCTGTGCTGCAAGGGAAAATTCGGATTTTTTTTTTTTTTTTTTTTTTTGAAGCCTTGAAATGCAACTAGTGTGACCAGGCAAAAATGTGTTTTCCCCCTTGGCAACCAGCTTCTGCCCGTCCCTGCGCATCCCCTCGGCAGCCTGTGCGGCTGAGTGCCGCTCTGTGTAGCATTGTGGTCGCGTTGCTCAGGGAAGATAATTAATACGAGGAAGCAAAAAAATTTTGTCTTGCACTTTTTAAAGCCTCTAACCCTATTAGTCAGGCCATTTGGAGTCCGGGGAGGGTTGTTTCTTGCCAGAATAGATTGCAAATGGATTGAGTTCCATTACGTTGTTAATTAAAAGGAATAGAATAAAAAAAAGAAAAGAAGGGGGAGGAGAAGAAGCAATGGAGTTGTCTGAAACTTTGGAAGGAAAATGAAAGCCTCTTGGGTGTTTTCCACTGATGCATTCACGTGCATTGCCTAGGTGCTTCGTCCGCCCTGGGTTTTGGTTTTTTGTTTTTTTTTTTTTTTTTTCTCTTGAGCATCACAAGTGCTTGCCCGCCCCACCGCCACCCCACTTGGGGACCCCAAAATGTCCTGGCTGAAGCCCGGGAGGGTCTGTAACCCAGCGCAGAGAGGGGCGTCGGGGCTGAGCGTCCCCAGCAGGCTGGGGATTGCCACAGAGGAGCCAGAGGGAGCAGGCAGCCAGCCCAGGTTTGGGGAGCCCGGTCCCGCCGCCAGGCTGCCGCAGGGGCGAGCGAGTGGTGCTGCGGGGGAGCCGGCCCCCCCATCCATCAAGGCAGCTCCGTTAGACTTTCATGAGCTCTATCGCTTGCCCAAAGCGCTCAGTGCACTCGCTTATTTTGTACCACGGTCCCGCAGCCTGTGATGTGCCAGACGTGGCGTGTCTAAGAAGGCGGGCTGTTTCTTATCAGCCGTTCGCACTGTCTCAGAACCCTTCTGCTAAGTGTCTTTTGTCCCCTAATAAACTGATAAGCTCCTGGTAATCCGCCGATCGCTGATAGGCAGGGCAGCCCTGCTCTCCCGTGCCTGCACAGATAAGGCAGCTCTTTGCCGGCGGGCAACGGGTGATACAGAAGCCGCCGCAGCCCGCGGAGCGCTGAGCCGCCCGCCGGCAGCCGGCAAAGGCCGGGCTTGGGGGGAGCGTGTGGCCTGATCCAGCACGTCCCTGGCTTGTGCTCGGAGAGGGGACGGGACTCGATGACAGAGCAATGAGGCTGGACTTGTCCAGTCTCTATCTTAGCCTGATACGGGGGTTTTTGCGTCACTGGGGCAGGAGGGCTCCTGTCCTGGGTCCGTCCCGCAGAGCACGGGCACAGCTCGCCCTCCCGAAGCCGCTTCCCGGGCTGCTGGGACCCCGCGGTGGGCCAGGGCATGGAGCCCTGCCGAGTGCCAGCACCACAGCGGCTTAGCGGAGGATAGTTGAAAAGAAACGGAAGGAGGGAGAGAAGAGGGGAGAGCACACGCACCTTCTCCTCTCACCTCGCTGTTACAACACTGTTTTGCTCGCTGCTGTCAGGAGATGGGCAGGAGGGAGCTTGTGGAGCTGCTTTCGGGGTTGATTATCTGAGGTCTTCCCCGAGCCGCTGCACTACAACACCTCCCGTCCCAGGACTGTTGGCCACCTGGCATGTGGGGGGGGGGCAAACCCATCTCCAGTCTCCCCGCACCCACAGCCGGCGTGGGGTAAAGGGCTGAAAGGCAGCGTCGCTTCTCCCTGGGCACCCTGTCCCGGCTTCCCAGGGGCCAGTACACAGCTACTGGTCTGCCTGGGTCATCGGAGGGGAAGCACCCCAGTTCAGGCAAGGGACCACCGTGCCTTTTCTAGCTGTGTGTGCGCCGGCCAGCATCATTTAATTTGCCAAGTGATAGGGAGGAAGGGAAAGGAGGGTTTAATTTCATGTTTTTACCATCTTGTCGGCATTCTCCTCAGGGGCGGTTGCTCTTTGGCCCGTTGTAGCCACAGCCCTTGTTTAGCAGAGTCTGGGCTTGTTCTTCTTTCTTGCAGTGGAAAACAACTCATTAGCACAAGGTATGCTGGAGCCCTGGAGACTCTCCGATTCTCCTACATTTTTGTGCAGCGCGAGGATGGAGTGTCTTTCTCCTAGCACCAAGCAACATTATGGGCTCACCTCTGCGTCCTCCTTCTCCTCTGCTCATGTGTTTCGGGGTTAACGCTGCCTGCGCCCTCCTTTTGATACAGGGGTTTGAGCTAGGGGCATAAAATCAAAAGTAGGATCAATTTTCCCCCAGCCTACTCTCTTTAATTGCGTGCATTTATGTATCTGTTTGTTGCCGCTGGAGTGAGTGGGCTCAGCCCAGCAACCTGCTGTGTGGGGATTGGAAATGAAGTATCAAGAAGACGCTGACAGCCTGCTCGCGAAGGCTTGATCAATCAGTATGTAATAGAAAAATGTCTCTGGCTCCTAAAGGGAAAGGGAAGCAAAGGATTTGATTAAAAAGTAAGACAGTAGCTGGTTGGAGGGGCCATCTCTTGGAGGCAGATGAATCAGCAGGTAGTTACAGAGAGGGGTTTTGGCTTGAGAGCAAAGTGGGGGGAATCACTGAGGAGCAGCCCATCGCCGAGGTTGTTGTGGGTCTCGCTGCCTTTTTCCGGATCACGGAATCACGGAATTTTTCAGAGTTGGAAGGGACCTCTCGAGATCATCTAGTCCCACTCCCCTGCTAAAGCAGGATTGCCCAGAGCACATCCCTCAGGGCTGCCTCCAGGCGGGTCTTGAAAGTCTCCAGAGAAGGGGACTCCACACCCTCCCTGGGCAGCCTGTTCCGGGGCTCTGCCGCCCTCGCCGTAAAGAAGTTTTTTCTCATATTTGATCGGAACTTCCTATGTTCCAGCTTGTGCCCGTTACCCCTCGTCCTGTTACTGGGAACCACTGAAAAGAGTCTGGCTCCATCCTCCTTGAACCCACCCTTTAGATACTTGTCGGCATTAATAAGGTCTCCCTTCGGCCTTCTCTTCTCCAGGCTAAAGAGTCCCAGCTCTCTCAGCCTTTCCTCATAAGGGAGATGCTCCAACCCCTCCATCATCTTTGTTGCCCTACGCTGGACTCTCTCCAGCAGTTCCCTGTCTCTCTTGAACTGGGGAGCCCAGAGCTGGACACAGTATTCCAGTTGTGGCCTCACCAGTGCAGAGCAGAGGGGGAGAATGACCTCCTTCGACCTACTGGTCACACTCTTCCCTATGCAGCCCAGGATTCCATTGGCTGTCTTGGCAACAAGGGCACATTGTTGGCTCATGGATAATTTACTGTCTACCAAGACCCCCAGATCCTTTTCTTCAGAGCTGCTTCCCAGCAGGTCCACCCCTAACCTATACTGGTGCCTGACATTCTTCCTCCCCAGGTGCAGGACCCTCCACTTGTCCTTGTTGAACCTCATTAGGTTCTTCTCTGCCCAGCTCTCCAGCCTGTCTAGGTCACGCTGGATGGCAGCATGGCTCTCCGGAGTGTCAGCCACCCCACCCAGTTTGGTATCATCAGCGAACTTGCTGAGCAGACACTGTCCCCTCACCCAGGTCATTGATGAATACGTTAAACAATACTGGTCCAAGTATTGACCCCTGGGGGACATCACTTTTTACAGGCCTCCAACTCAACCCTGCTCCATTAATCACAGCCCTCTGAGTCCTGTCACGCAGCCAGCTCTCAGTCCACCTCACTGTCCCCTCGTCTAGTCCACACTTCCTCGGTTTCTGAAGGAGGATGTTATGAGAGACAGTGTCAAGAGCCTTGCTGGAGTCAAGGTAGATGACATCTGCTGCCCTGCCCTCATCCAGCCAACCAGTTATAACATCATAGAAGGCTATGAGATTAGTCAAGCATGATTTACCCTTGGTAAATCCATGTTGACCACCTGATGGGAGTCTTGGGGTGGGAGAGGCAAAGCTGTGGGTGGGAGATTACCCAGGGGCTGTGGGCAGAGCTGGGGGCCGGCGGGGGGGGTCTGCACTGCAGCGGAGCGGTGCTGCCTGGGCTGGACCCTGGGAGCAGGGCATGGGCATTTAAACTGGAAAACATCAAACCCAAGGCCTGAATCCGCTTGAAAAAGAGAGGGATTGGACCCAGGTGGCAAACCCTGGCATCTTGGGTTGTGTTTGAGATGGCTGCTGCCTGTGAGCTCCTGGGGCCGGAGCTGTGCTGGGCTCCTCTCGCTGCAGGCAGAGCCTGGGTGCAGGCAGCCCGGGGCCTGCCCCCCTGGCATTTGATGTGGGCAAACAGGCACTAAATAATCGGCAGCTTATCGATCCAAGGTCACCCATGCCAAGGCGTGATCGATAGAAACGGACAGCTGAGTGGTTCTGTAATAAAGTGCCTTCACCTTAGTGGATTTGGGAGAGAGCAAGGGTATGGGAGATTAAATCCTCCTGCCATCGACAGCTCATCAAGCAAAAGATATATTAGTGAAGAAAAATTATGCTTCCTGAGCCCTGATGGGATGAATGGAGCTGCTGGGAGCTGTTTGTGCTCTTTGGGGGAACATCAGCCAGGAGAGCAGCTCTGCTGACTCCCACCACCCCGCTCCCAGTACCCACTGGCGGGGAACTTCCCGAGCAGCAACGAAGCCTTGGAGGGCTTTGAAGGGATTAGGGAATCTGCCCGGGAATTTGCCATGGCTGCTGCTGCAGCCCAGCGCGAGGCTGGTGGCCAAAGGGCCGGTGTGGATCTGGCTGTGCCATGCTAAAACCCAGCCGCCACCGATGCCCTTCCCAGCCTGATGGGTTGTGACAGGCAGTAAAGGGCATCGCACCGTGACCCCGCAGTGCCTGGGCTGCCCTGGAGCACACGGAGAGAGAGGGGCTGGGAAGCACCATGTTCCCAGCAGGTTCTAGGACCTGTGCCCATCCCCGCGTGCGGAGGGAGGGGAAGGCAGTCTCTGGACGCCAGCAGGGTCTGGTGGGATCAGAAGCAGAGAAATGAAAGGTGCAGGGTTAGATCCTGCATCTCCAGGCTGCCCTGTCCTGCTCTTACCTGCTAAACCCCCCCTGCCTGGCTGTAACCTTCCAGCAGGAAGGAGAGAAAGTGAATAATACTTAAACCCATGCAGGCCCTGGGGTGACAGCAGCCCTCTGACATCTCCTCCACCTGTTTTTCAAGACAAACTTTCCGCTGTGATCCACACGCTGCTTTATTGAGCTCTATTTCCTCCAGTCTAACTACAGAAAGAAATTGGCAGCAAACGCTCTCGCGGGCAGCGTAGAACGGCAGCGGCCGGCTGTCAGGGCCCCTGGGGTTTTATTGCCCTGCCAAACACCTACATCATGGTGACACGTACATAATTACATATCGGACCGGGGAGGATGAAGCGCCCGGCACCTCCTAAACGTGTCAACATGATTTGAGAGGTTTGGGCTCGGCTGAACTTCGCAGGCATTAGATTTTAGACTCCAATCACATGGGCATCCGGAGGATCAATAGCTGCGCACCTTAAAGCAGCTGGCTGGAAGGTGAGGGACTGGGGCGCTGGGCGTCAGGGAGGACGATTAAGTTGATGTATGAGTTGGGTTTGGGGTTAGTCACTCTTCCTTCTCGCTGGGAAGAGGAAATCTTGTGGGCAGACCGTGTCTCAGCATCTCCATCCCACCTCCATTCCACCTCCATCCCGTGTCAGCAGTCACGAGCTGCCCGCGTTATGCAGCAGAGCATCTCCCAGATGCACCGGTAATCCCATGTCTCGGATACGGACACGCCACCTCATGCCGACAGCAAATAGGTGTTGGTAAGAGAAGCAGGCGTCCGCCGGCTGAGCTCCAGCCGATGGGGAGCGCAGAGGGCTGCTGGTCGCGCTGCGGGCTCAGGGAGCATGGCATGGCAGTGGGAGATGCTGCAGGTTGTCGTGTCTTTGGCCTGAGACTGAGCAACAGGAGGGAGGAGACGGAGTGGCGATTTCGGGCCCTTGTGTGGGTTCTTGCTGAAGCTGTGCGGGACAGAGCTGCCCTGCATTGGGCAATGCTGCCCTCCATGCCCACTGTGTGAGCTGCCCTTGGAAAATGGGGGGAGCTGGGGGCAATTCGAGTTATTGAGCCTGGGTGGGAGAAAAACACAAGTCAGAAAATTCTTGAACAAAACAAGTCGAAATTTGCACTGAGTTTTCTTGTGGTAAGCTTTGGGAATAACTGATTTGAGCTCTCACTGCAAAGAGCTGAGGTTCCTGGAGTTCTTGTCCCCTCCGGCTCAAACTCATGGCATTAGGCACATGGGGCTTTCTAGTGACTGGTGAGCAGTTAATTAAAATATCCACTGATTACTCATTAACCCTGCACGCTCTGCTTCGGGACAGCCCTGCTGTCGGCCCCCTTCCTTCTCTTGCCCCAGGCAGCTCTCTCGCAGCGGGACCCCTTGGCCCCTCTCCCCTCTCTGAACTTTCTCACCTCCCATCCCTCAGATCGGCAAAGAGCTGAACGTCCTCCGCGTCCCTCGCCGTCCTCCGCGTCCCTCGCCGTCCTCCGCGTCCCTCGCCGTCCTCCGCGTCCCTCGCCGTCCTCCGCGTCCCTCGCCGTCCTCCGCGTCCCTCGCCGTCCTCCGCGTCCCTCGCCGTCCTCGCCATATCCACAGGACCAGGGTCTCCCCTCCGCACCGGGGAAGGTTTGGATGTACGTGTGCCTGAGCCCCTGGGTGCTGGCAGGTCGTTCAGCCCAGCCTGTGTCTCACCCCATTCGTTTGACGTGACAAATTAATTTCCCCGATGCAGAAGCTCTGCTTTGGCCCCATCACGTCTTGCAAACCGTCAACCGTCCCCGGATCAGCCGTCACCGGCGTTTGTGGCACCTGTCTGGGGCTCCCCTGCGCGCTCTGCCAGCCCCAATTACCCAGCGCGACTTAAGGGGAAAACACCTGCAAACAAATTGAATGTTTCTAAGTGCAAATTGGTTTTTCAATTGCTCGAGATTTAAAGTGGCACTACTGCAAAATAACATTATTTTTAGGGTAGGTGTCCTCGGGAATACAGATTTTTCTCGGGGGGGTTGTGTTGGAGGAGTGTTTTGTGCAGGGAGGGTGAGGGAGCTGGGAAGAGGCGCATGGCTCGGGTTGTGTGGGGACACTGAGTGAAACGCAGCAAGTTTTTAGCTGGCTCCTGACACTGTATGAGGAAAGTAGGTCCCGGGAGGCTGGTTGTATTGGGATGTCTTGGATTGCAGTCTGGAAACAGCCAGTGGATGAGTCTCACACCTGCGCTGCTGGCCTCATCCGCTTCCAGTCTGATGAGCACGTCACAGGGAAGGGAGGAAACACAGTACCCTGGCACGAAACGAGCTGAGAAGTGCCCGTGCGCAGTCTCTCCCCTGTTCGGGGATGAGATGATCCTCTGCTCTTGAGGAGCCAGGATCTGGGGGGGTCATCTCAGACCTGTACCTGAGAGGTACAAACCGAGGGATGCCAACGCTGCGGCTCCTGGCGGGGCTCTGAGCGGAGTTCAGCGTCGCTCCAGACTTCCCCTTCTCCTCTGCGGGCTCTCCGCAGTCTTCATTTCCACTAAATCACCTAAATCGGTTTCACTCAGCGGTGGGAACGCCACGTTCGGAATAGAATGGTTGATCTTTTATGACATTTACCGCCACTCATGTCAGAGCGAGCGCCTGTTTAATTCACTTGTTGCTATGCCATCCGTCAATCACGATAAATGTTATAACAGCAGCGTGTCACCGGAGGGGTGTGCGCAGGGATTGTCCGCGGGGGGCGTTGCATGGGCCTGAGAAGTCATGTGTCTCCTCTGAATTTTTTTGGGAGGGGGACATCCGTGGCTAACCAGCCCTGTTGGGTCCCCTGCCTCAGCACCGGGCTGGTGCAGCAAGCTTAATTATTTGCTTGAAGGTTGTCTGTTTGCTTTCTTGGCTGCTCGTCCCCCGACTCATCACACGCCCCCCCCTTCTTCTGGGGAGCAGGAGGCTTCTGATGAGATTCCAAGCGGTGAAAGTCTGCGTGCGTTCGTGGCAGTTTGCATCCCCAACGGCCCGTGTAACGGCAGCCATCAATGACAAAAAGCCCAGCAGCAAAACAAATGAAGACAAAGTAACCTTAGGTTTCACTTCTTGCCCTTTGCAAGAAATTATATTAATACATCCGCAGGCTTGTGTGTAATAACAAAGATGAAATCCCAGTGACGCCTTGTTTGGGTGAAGGCAGGCTTGCCGGAGCTGTTTGAGCTTGCTTTTCCTGCGAAGAGTCAGCATTTTGATTGATCTTTCAGCAAAGATATGAAAATGCACCAACTTCGTGTGACTCTTTATTTTTTGTGGTGACATTCTGTACGGCTTCCGTGCGTGCCGGGTAAGATAAATGACACGCGATGATTCCCGCTGCACGTGGCTATAACTCCATGGGGTGATGCCGCTGACATTATAAACACCTGCTTAAAGCTCAGTATTTCCTGCAGCGCTCGAATGCGGATCCCAGCTGACTACCAGTGCCGAGCTAACTGGGGCAGGGAGAAGCCCAGTGCGGGTGAAGGCAGGGAGCTGGGCTCTCAGCCCTGGCAGCGGGACGAGGCGCAGAAGGCAGGTCGGAGCAGGGTCCTGCTGGCAAAGGAGGTGTTGGAGCCCAGCGTGACAGGTGAAAGCCCGGCGCTTTCCCCTGACTTCAACACGGAAAGTCTTTCAAAGGGCTCCTTTTCCCCCTCGCACAGAGCTCTTTATTCATGACAACTGTAATTAAGAGCGGAGAAGTTCACGAAATACTGATTGCCCCCAAACTCACATCTGTGCCGGTCTCTCGTTGCCTGGTGAAGGGAGGAGTGTCCCCCTGGGTCCCCGTTCCCCAGGGAGAGCTCTGGCTGCTGCCTAGGGGTGGTGGGAAGCTTTTGGGCGACAGGCCGGGGAAATCCTGCAGTTTGGAGCCAGCAGGCTCTCCGGGCTCTCCGCTTTCTCCTCTAACCCTCATGGGTGTGATTTCTGGCCTGGATGGGTCTCAGATTCCCTGTCTGTGAAACGGAGTGACATTTTCCTTCCTTCTGCTGCGGTGACACCGGCTCCTCCAGCCCTGCTTGGGTTTTATTCTCTTCTCTGCAGAAGTGCTTAAAGATGCTTGCCCGTGTCGCAGGCTGATGGCTGGCACGCTCGGTGAGCAGGGACAAGGTTCTTCCTATTAAACCACGGGAGCGCAAAGGCAGCTCTCCACTCCCCCGTTATTATCCCGTATTTCCTCCTTCCCTCTTCCCTCTCTGCCCTCCCAGGTGATGCTCAGCTCTGCCATCCCTGCCATGCCCTTGCAGCTGTGAGCGAACGGAGGAGCAGGGCTGGGAGACGCAGAGCCCATGCAAGCAAGGAGATGCTCAGCCCTATGGGGTTGTGTCTGCACCCCAAAATCCCCCCTTGTGGGGGCTTTGTGGGCAGGTGGCTGAGAACTGAGCGATGCCCCTGGGATTCAGCCCCACGGGAGCCGCTCTGAAAGCAGGTGGGAGCTTTGCTGGGCCAGTTGCCAGGGCTGCCGGGCAAGCTCCGAGGCTGGTGTGTCGCTTTTGGGGCAGGAGCAGGTGTTCCGTGCAGTTGCAGATGTTTTGAGCAAATCTCTAATGCTCACATCTGGGCTTTGAACCTCGAAGGCTCTTCTTAGTCATTGGCAACTCAGACGTGAAGGTGGCTTGGGAATGAACTAATCAGTGTTTCTGCTTGGTTTTGGGGTCTCAGGTTTTGAGCCTCTTTGGGCAATGGGTTCTACTTTCTCCCCAGACCCAAGAGACAGGCTGACTACCCCTTCCTAAATGAAAACCGAGACCCTCGCGCCTTGTCTGAGGTTTTACACCATCCCGGTTTCACGTGCTCGGCCGTGCCAACGCAGCGCTGCTGGGCAGCGGCACAGGGCATGGGCTGCTCCAGCATGGTGCTGGTACGGGGATGCTTATGTCCCCTTGACCCATTGCCTTCAGGCCCAATCCGCACGGGAAGCCAGGTAGCCAGGATTTACCCTGCAGAGCTGCCGATTTATGGGTGCAGAGTGTGCATACCGGGGAAGTGGGAGGATAAAAGGGGCAGGGGAGAATTTACGGGAGCGAGGAAGCAATCGCCAGCCTGGGCGGAGGGAGGCAGCGGGCTCCAGCCGGGCAAAGGGGGCTGCTGGACCAAGTGCTCGTGGCTGATTCCCTAAACCCTTGAACATGAGGATTTATAACGGAAATGCTGCTAGAGCAGGAGCCTAGCAGGGTGAATGGAGCTGCTTTAATGGATATTAAGTGATTTGCAAGCCTGCTGCTTGCAAACACAGCTGTAAATAGAACAAGAGGAGGGGGGAGCAGATGAAAAGAGGCTCAGGCTCTTTAGCGGTGTAGTGTGAAAAATGGGGAAAGGCTCCTGTGCAGGGCTCGGGCAGCGAGAGAAACAAAAGCCGTGGCATCTATTTTCATATCTTTTATGTCTTCCTTGCACTTAATCTTGTTTAGCTCTGCAATTAAATTTTAAGATGCATAAGAGTGTTCGCTTACACACTTGGATTCTTCGCAGATTGAATTATTTAATAGAGTGTGGAGCGGCTCCATGATCTCGGAGCTATGGCACCAAACGCAGCCAAGCAGAAAATTAATAAACACTGCCTGCCGTCTCCGCGCCTCCTGCGCTCTCCTCTGCCATCCTCCCTCTCCGGCACGCTCTCCTCCTGCCAGCCGCCTCCTCTCCACCCCCTTCTCCAGCCTTTCCTATGGGGTTTGCTCTCTGCTGCTTTCTCGTTTGGTTTTGCCATTTGTCCTCCTGCTCCCCCCCCGCCTCCAGTGTCTGCATTCCAGCCCCTCGGTTGGGTCTAGGGGCTGCTCTGCCCGTGTGTCTCATGGGCTGGAGGTATGTGCAGGCGGAGAGGGGATGTCCAGCCCACGTCGCTGGGAGTGGACAGGCTGCCTTGGACACGTGGGCTTGTTGGACTCTGTCTGTGCAGGAGCTGAGATGGCTCCATCCCCATCACAGAATGGTTTGGGTTGGAAGGGATCTCAAAGATCATTCAATTCTATGCCCCTGCCCTGGGCAGGGACACCTCCCACCAGCCCAGGTTGCTCCAAGCCCCGTCCAACCTGGCCTTGAACCCCTCCAGGGACGGGGCAGCCACAGCTTCTCTGGGCAACCTGGGCCAGGGGCTCACCACCCTCACAGCAAACAATTTCTTCCCCAGATCTCAGCTAAATCTCCCCCCTTTCAGTTTCAAACTGTTACCTCCTGCCCTATCATTACACTCCCTGATCCCGAGTCCCTCCCCAGCTTTCCTGGAGCCCCTTTAGGGACTGGAAGGGGCTGGAAGGTCTCCCCGGAGCCTTCTCTTCTCCAGGCTGAACCCCCCCAGCTCTCTCAGCCTGTCCCCACAGCAGAGGGGCTCCAGCCCTCCCAGCATCTCCAGGGCCTCCTCCGGCCCCGCTCCAACAGCTCCATGTCCTTCTGTGCCATCAGCCATGGCTTCGTCTGCGCTGGGGAAACCCCTCCTCTGTGAGGAACGGGACTGGCCTGCGCCTTTCTGCAATTGCGTGCTGTGACCTGGAATAAATTGCATTTTGAATGCCATCGGCTTTCTCTCTCTTCGCCCTCGCTCCCCAGCTAACAAAGTTGTTCTTTTCTCCCTTCCTTTCTTTTTTGGTAACCTTTCCAGGCAACAAATTGCAGGGGGCAATTATGCCGTGTGCTAAAGAGAGCATTAAGCCAGCCACAATTTCCGTAGAGGATGTTGCTCAGCAAACAGCAATACAAAAGCAGTCTATGAAATTCATCAAATTGCCTGTTGGATAAAGGCATACATTTACAGTGCACTTGGAGCCCCTGCGAATTATCTGAAGAGAAATCTGTTCGTTATTTCTTTTCCTTTTAAGTTTGCCTTTTTACAAGGAACCAAATAAAAAGGTTTGAAAATTGCTGCTAAAGAAGGGGTCTGGCCTCTCCTTCCTCGGAGACGCCGGCGGTTTTCCTCCGTCGATTCTTGGCAGGGATGTGCTTGGGGTTTCATGCCTTTTAATGCCAGTCTCCATCAGTCTTTTCCGCAGAGCTTCCCCTCCCGGCTCCTGCCCTTCACGCTGCTCTTGTGACGGCTGTCGGACGTCGCGGTGGCATTTCAGGAGGCCACCCAGCGTGGGTGACGGCAAACGGAGGCACCGGCAGGTTAAACCGCGTGTGCCCACGGTGCTGAGCGGTCTCTGCATCCCAGCACCTCCTTGGAGCCACCGCTGCGCTCCCCAGCGCTGCCCTCCTCCTTCAGGGAGGTGTGTGCTGAAGAGCAGCCTTTCCCTCTCCATAGCCAAGGCGGGAAGCTTCCCGCTGGATTGAATTGAGATTATTTCTAACCCTTTCCAGAGCGTTTTTCTTTTTCCAAAAGCTGCCTTCCCCGCTCCTCCCCGAGGCTTTTTGGCAGAAGAGGACTCGGATGTAGAGCTGCGGGGTCAGGCGGTGATGCTTTTCCCGGTCCCGCCGCAGGGTAGAAATAGGTCTTGTGCAATTGAAATTCTGGAGGGAATAACAGGGACACAGCAGAGAAGCAGCTAAAACACCTCTCTAATTGCTAATCAATAACCTAAAGAAATGTTGCCCTGGCTGAAACCTGCTCCCGGGGAAAAAAAAAAAAAAATCCACATGATTTGTTTCGTGATTAGAATGAGATTTTATTTGTCTGGCTTCTGGTTTGGTTTTTCCCCCCTATTCTGTTCTTCTGGGCCCTTCCCACCCCCATTACGTGCAGGTTGATGAAGTTATCACCCGCTCCTCGGTTCAAAACCTCACCGAGAAACTTTTGGCTCCGCAGACAGACCGACACTAATCTTCTGTGTAATTGAATCATCATCGTGGATATTATTTGGCTGCTTCAAAACAGTTCTGTTTCTCAAGAAATATTTTTATTAGCTTTCCATGCGGTTACAGAGTGTTTTGGTTTGGTTTTTTCTTTTTTTTTTTTTTTTTTCTTTTCCAGTAGTAATATTATTTCCTTGCTTCCAAATGCAATCTACGGTGTGGGGTTTTTTTATTGATGTGTTACTAGGATTTCTATCTGTCTTAAAAAATTCTCCGCAGGCCTGCGGAGCTGTGACTCCCCTCGCTCTCTAATGGAGGGTTCATCTCTCCAAGGACAAGCAATTAAGGGACATGACCAAGGAGATGTCTCTGATCTCCTAAACCATGAGTTTGGAGCTTGGTTTGGGCCAGTTTGGAGCTTGGTTTGGGCCAGTTTGCAGCTCAAGGGGGGTTATCGCCATTCCCTGGGTGTTGGATGGGATTTCCTCCCACCAGGGAATTTCCCTGCCGTCAGGGATTGCTCCTGGGGAAGAAGAAACCCTGAATCAACCCAACATGCTTTGAGAAGGTTCATGGCAGCTTGGAGAGAAGAGCGAGGGCAGGCGAGGAGCTCCGGGGGGGGTCGGGCTGAGCTGCTGGGGGCAGCGGGAGGGATTTGTTCAATCCCGCGATTGCCTGAATTCATTTCAATTATTGGCAGCGCTTCTCTACTGAACTAAATAAAGTAAAATAAATAAGGAAAGCAGAAGGCAATATAAGGCAGTTAGAGAGGATCAGTGGTGAATTGAATAATTCATTCAGGAGAGAAAAAGAGCTATTTGCAATGTCAGTCTTATCTTGATTGTATTTATAGACAGGAACTTTTGACAAGGAAATTACCTGTAAATTCTTCTTCTTTATATATATTTTTTTTTCTTCCTTCATCACAGAAAATAACGGGCAGGAAGATTTCCTGCAGAGTTTTGGGGTTTTTTTTTTTTGTTTTGTTTTGTTTTCTGAGGCGGTTTGATGGATTTCTGTAAAGAACATGAAATCTTGTGACCTCCCTGCGAGCCCAGGGGAAACTGGTGCTTTGATGGAAACCGAGATAGCGGCAGCTGGAAACTCAGGAGGAAAAGGAGACAAAAGTGTACCTTGGTACTTCCAAAAAAGGGATGGAGGCCACGCGTTTGTGTTTCTTAAGCTGGGTTTTGGAGCAGGAGGGGTCTCTGGGTCTCTGTTTGCTGGTGAGTAAAGGTCGCTGCTCTGAGTTTTCATCTCTTGGAAGTGGAGATTGGGGGAGGGGGGTTTTGCAGCACAGAATCACAGAATGTCCAGGGTTGGAAGGGCCCTCTGGAGATCACCGAGTCCCACCCCCTGCCAGGGCAGGGTCACCCAGAGCAGGTGGCACAGGAACGCGTCCAGGCGGGGTTGGGATGTCTCCAGAGACGGAGACTCCCCCACCTCTCTGGGCAGCCTGTGCCAGGGCTCTGCCACCCTCACAGCAAAGAAGTTCCTCCTCGCATTGAGATGGAACTTCCCATGGTCAAGTTTGTGCCCGTTGCCCCTTGTCCTGTTGCCAGGCACCACTGAGAAGAGCCTGGCCCCATCCTCCTGACACCCCCCCTTGAAGTATTTATAAGCGTTGATAAAATCCCCCCTCAGTCATCTTTTTTCCAGACTGAAAAGACCCAAATCCCTCAGCCTTTCTTCATCAGAGAGATGTTCCAGTCCCCTCAGCGTCTTGGTAGCCCTTGGTAGCGTTGCTGGAGGCAGGGATGCTCCCAGCGGAGCGCCCGAGCCAGCACCCATGGCTGCCAGCGGGACTCTGCCCGTGGTCCGGGTGCTCAGCAGAGGTGCCGGGGTGCGAGCGGGGCTCTCGGCTTCCTGCGGCCCCGGGGCTGCTGGCGGGGAGGAGGAGTGGGAGAAGGAAGGGCAGCGGGGCCAGCCCCGACCCCTCCGCGAGCACGGCTTCTCCTCCTGCAAAGCTGCAGCCTGCCAGAAGTGTCATTTTATTTCAGAAGACATCATTTGGAGTGAAAGACGGCTTGAAAAAAAATTAATCCTGCTGAGTTCCTTTGACAGAGAGAAACCCAGGGGCTTTAAAAATTTATTTACAGCTCCTGTGCCTCATATTTGCTCTCCCCCTTCTTGAGAGATGGGGGACTTTGGGGATCAAACTCCACTTTTCCACCCTAAAAAGTGACCCTGGAGTGAGCTCACAGAAATCTAGCAGATCTAGACAGACTCTGCTGATACAGAAGCTCCAGTTCTGCCTCTGAAGAGACGTTGTTGTAATTTGTTTTTTCGAAGCGGTGTTGGGGAAACGTGCGTTGTTCGCCGAACCTCCCATTTGCATTGAAGGGAAGTTATAATTTGAGCGAAGCATGAAATACTCGCGGCAAACTTCTTGTCTCCGCGAGCGCGCTGGAGCTCAGCCTCGTGTATAATTGAGTTGTTGTAATGAAGTCTGGGTTTGGTTCTTCAAGAAGGAATTTGTTTCGAAAAGAGTCTCTCGACTTAATTTAGATTTCATGCTATTTCCTAGCGCTCGCTGTCAGGATTGTAGGTCTTAGGGGCCAATTTCTCCCTGGGGTAGTTCCACGGAGGTCAAGTGGTGCCGGGATGTGGTTCTCCGAGGAGCTTAGGGATGTAATAACCTGCAAGTGGTCCCTTGGCAGTAATCACGGTGCTGTGGAGGCTCTAAGCGCGGGCAGCGCTGGCCACAAAAGCGGCGTGCTGAGCTCCGGCCCCGCAAAGCGCCGGGAGCTCAGGGATGCTGCTGTGTCCGTGGGTTGGTGACAACCTGGGGTCCCCAAGCAAACCAGAGCTGGGGGTTGCACGTGTGTTTGCCCGGTGGAGCACGCTCTTGAGACGTTGGGCTGTCGGAAAAGAAGAGTTTTTCCCTGTTGTGTTAAAACTGAAACGGAGGGAATACAGGGATGGAAGGATCTGACCCTCCAATGCCTCCTTACCAAGGGAGGCAACGCACCACCTCCGAAGTACCAGGCTTTTTCCCTCTGCTGCTCGTCGGGGGAAGTCCCCCTCCTGCAGAGCCGGGGGTGAATACTTTACAGGCTCCGTAACTCATTAGTGTCTCTGAGCAAATGTAAAAGCAACAAGCAAACAAGCTCCCTTTCCTCCGTTTGTGCATTTTGGTTTTAAATATTACGTTTCCAGGGATAAATGTTGGCAGCACTTGAAATAAGATGTATTAATTAATGAACGGAGCACTTAATTTAGGTTTAATAGGATAATCCTTTGACGCATGTTACATAAATAGTAATTGAATATTAAGAATGCATTGCATGAGAATTAAGTACTAAGGGAGAGCTGCAGTTTCTCATATTGCATTCCTGTTAAAGGCGTAGCCCCAGCCTGGGTCTCCAGCATGGGAAAGCCGGATTCAAAGGCTCTGAAAGTCAATGCAGAAGCTGCTCTGAAATGTGTGTGGAGCACAGGGTGAGAAATTCAGGATTAAGCTTTTGTTCTTTACCAGTCAATGGCCTGACACGAAGCTCGGCTGAAGAGGAGGGACGTCCCTGCATTGACTTTGAGAGCGGCTGGGTCACTCCCCAGGTGAAATCTAGCCACCATCCTAAATACACGCCTAGGAGAAATATAATCACTAGTGGGGGGGATTAGCAGGTCTGGAGACTAAGGGCTGCTTCAGTGATTATCCAGAGCCGTGGGGCTCTCAGCCACATAGAGCTCAACAGCTTTGCCGGGTCTGGAAAGCATCAGACCCAGCAAGGAGAGGGTGACTGACCACCGGTGATGGGCAGGATGGGACCTCGACCCATCTCGACCTTCTTTGGAGGCGGAGCTGGGGAAGAGCTTTCCCTGGGCAGTGTGTCCCTCGGCCCCCGTGTCGCCCCGATCTCCTCCTCACCCACCGGCTATAGCAGCCACGGGAAGTGCCGTCCGGCATCCTTGCTTGCGCACGGGGGGAATCTGCCACTTTCATTTTATTCTGGGATTTATTTATTGCCGCTCGCTCAATTACATTATTGCAAAGTGTGAGTGATAAAACCCTTAAATTACTTATAGCTCATCCTTGTTTAAGGGAATAATTAGTGTGCTTCTAAACAGGGAGCAATTCTTCACAATGGGAAATCTAATCTTTAAGGCTATTTCCCCTGTAACTTATGCTACATAATTTAGCACTGATTACACAAGTATTTTATTCTGTCTAGCCCTAAAACTTTCCCTCCTCCCCATGCCAGTTTACCTCGGCGCTGCGGGTCACTGCACACTCAAGGTGCTGCAGATCCTGCTTAGGGGACTTGCCGAGGGCTGTTCCAGCCGCTCGTGGCAGGGCAGGGAAACAATTTCAGGCCCCCTGAATTCTCCACTGATGGAGCAGCAAACCCCGAGACTCATCCCTGTGCTGCGTCCCCCCCGCAGCAGCCGTGCCAGCTCCACCAAAACCCCAAATGCGTCTTCTCTCGGCTAAACCTTAGCCTGGCACTGGAAGTCAAGTTGATCACAGAGTTTTTCTGGCTCTTATTTTAATTATTTTTATCCCTGGCCAGAAAAACTGCCTCAAACCTCAGCTGTTTGCCTGTGTCACTTCAGCCCGTCCGGGTGATTTATGCAGCCGAGGAGAGGGAGGTTATTTAGCAATTGTTTCAAAACCAGGTGCAGGGGAGCGGGGGGAGGCGGGGGGATGGAGACGGAGACATATTTCATTTGTGATTGGGATCCTGCCACCTGGGAGAGGCTGGGTGACAGGTAGGGAGAGTTGGTGTAATCCATCTCCTGGGCTGAGAGGAGCTGGAGCCCGAAAGCAAATCTCATGGCAGGAGTTTGGAGCCATCTCGATTCCAGCTGGAGACCACGGCTCAGCTGGCACGAGGTGGGTTCGGGGTGGGAGGAGAGGTGACAGCCCCATAGTGGGGGGGGGGCCGAGCGGGGGGAGCCTCTGCCCCGACCCGATGCTGCGTTGAAGCCGGGAGCAGGAGACTCACGGCAGCTTTCTGCGGTGTGCGGCGAGGCAGAGTGCGGCGATTTCCAGTGCAACCCAGTTCTCCCTCTATGTTAATTAAATGGGACAGGAACACGGACCTGGCTTCTCTGAGTAAGAAATCAACTGGAAGGTGGCTCCTTTCCCCAGCCCTGCTGCTTCAGCGGCCGGGCTCGGGGGGAGGCAGGAGGAGAAGAATATCCCTGGATTAAATTTAATGAAAATAAATATATCAGCTGTGCTTGCAGCAGACGGGGCCCCGTTTAGGGAACAGCAAGTCCAGCTCATTCTTCAGGAGCTGGAACTTTTTGCGCTGGCTCAGAGCCCGTTTGGTGGCTTTGCACAAAGTGTTTCGGGAGGTGCAGGAACGATGCCTGGGAGGTAGGTGAGACAGCCTGGGAGACAATGATAGATGAAGTAATGCTTCACGAAGCTGGCATATGCTTGACGGCGAGCCTATTATGCTGGATGCTAAATACCTAATGGTGATTAAGTGGTGGTGGTGCGGAAGGAAGGGGGCGGAGGACGGAGAGGTTGACTTGTCTGACAGCTCCCAGGGTTGCACAGAGGTGTGGGGGCTTCACGGGTCCGTTCGGTCCTTGGCTTTGTTATATGCATATTTTTAAGTAGCCTAAGCAAAACAAGTATTTGCATAAATAGCTGAAAGTAAGAAAGTTGTTCTCCTGTGGTGCTCTCCCAGGTTTGGTTTCTTTAGCCTCCCATAATGGCTGGCTCAGGCTCCTCTCCATGGTGAGGAGACCAGGATCTGCCTTCTCTCCCCCATCATAGAATGGTTCAGGTCAGAAGGGACCTCAAAGATCATCCAGTGCCACCCCCTGCCCTGGGCAGGGACACCTCCCACCAGCCCAGGTTGCTCCAAGCCCCGTCCAACCTGGCCTTGAACCCCTCCAGGGACGGGGCAGCCACAGCTTCTCTGGGCAACCTGGGCCAGGGGCTCACCGCCCTCACAGCCAAGAATTTCTTCCTCAGATCTCATGTAAATCTCCCCTCTTTCAGTGTAAAACCCGTCCCCCCTCGTCCCATGGCTCCCCTCCCTGCTCCAGAGTCCCTCCCTGGCTTTCCTGGAGCCCCTTTAGGGACTGGCAGGGGCTGGAAGGTCTCCCCGGAGCCTTCTCTTCTCCAGGCTGAACCCCCCCAGCTCTCTCAGCCTGTCCCCACAGCAGAGGGGCTCCAGCCCTCCCAGCATCTCCGGGGCCTCCTCCGGCCCCGCTCCAACAGCTCCGTGTCCTTCTTGTGGTGAGGACTCCAGAGCTGGACACAGTCACTCTTCCTACAAAACATGGAAGAGGTGACCAGGACGGGAGCCAAGCGTGGTCAGTCCCTGTCCCAGTGGTTTTGGAGCAGGGAGTTAAGACGTACCTGGGGCTGCCCCTTCCTCAGGTCATTAATTAGAAGTTTGCTCGTGCCCTGTCGTCATCTGCCGGACTTTGTTTGCTTAGCTGCACCCTGCCAACGCTCTGGGCTGTTTACATGTAGGGATTTGATTTCGGGTCCATCTCTAAGCCTCACAGTGTCTCGTGGTGACATTTCCCTTGCTAAATATCAGAACAGGGATATTTGAAAGCCAGAGCGAGGAAGGACAGAGCGAGAGATGCAGGGTGAAGGATGGGAAAGGGCTGGAGGAGAGGATTAGGGGAACAGTAATAGGAAGTGAAAGGAAAACAAAGTCCAAATCAGGCCCCGTGGAGGAATAAATACCAGGATGGTCGAGTGGTCAGGCGAGGCTCCTGCAGAGGCTGTGAGATCATTCAACAAGCAACTAAATGCCTTCCTGAGGGATCCGGCTTACTGGAAAGGATGAGCCACTTTGGACCTTTTCCAGTCCCTGCTATCTTTAATAAATCTTCCAGCAACTTGAGCCAGCTGGTGGCTGAAGGCAACAGCCAGGACTTCCTAGAAGAGTTGGGCAAAGCAGCAAGGTGTGGGGTTCCGAGCGCGTTGTTCGGTATCGCGTGGCTCTGCAAGGACGGGGTGCTATGGGGAAACACTCACTGCAAGGGAGGATCTCCCCATGAATCTCCGCCTCCGTCCCTAAGTGTCCCAAAAACCCAGACCCCATGGTGTCCCAGTGAAGAGCAGGGTGATGGCTGTGCTTGAAGCCATATGGTGAGTGGATGGAGGGTGCCGTCTCCTCCGCCGCGCCGCAGTGGTTCCTGGTCTGGCACTCGATGGTTGTGGGTTTTACCCTCCCTCTGCTGTGCTGGGACTAAGGCCCTGGTTGCACCCCACCGCAGTGGGAGGGTAACTGGGGGAGCTGGGCACTGTGAGCCTTCACAAGCGTCGTGGGGAGAGGTTGGAGGATTGCAGGGGTCACTGCCGGTGCGTCATTGGAAATCCAGCGTCAGTGAGGCTGGAGGCCCCCACTGTGCCTGTGCAGTTCTTGCTGCAGGACCCGCATTAGGTGTTTGCTTGCCCCCCATCTCCCCACGGCTTTGCTGACCTGCGCAGGGCTGAGCCCTTTGGGTCTGCGGGCTTCTTCCAGGGGTAATTTGTGAGCCTGATGGCTCTGAGATAGAGCAATCGTGAGTCAACCCCAAGGTCCTGGTCGCAACCCAACCTTGCTATGAGATGTGAGTGTCTCTGTGCATCTATCCTGGTCACCGTTTTGTTTTTTTTTTTCCCCCCCTTTTCTGCTCCCATAGGAACAAATTATCTGAAAAGATCTCAGGAAATGTGAAAACAATAATTATTCACTTCAAAATAGCAGTTCTGGGACACCTGATCTCCCCATTTCCTTAGAAAATGAGGCTGTGGCAGACTGACACCTTTCACAGCGCGGAGCTCGCAGGGAGGCAGTCGGGCTGGGGAACGCGCCCTGTGCTGCGGCGGCTCTTTGTGCCACCTTCCCCGGGGCTGCTGGACTCCTCCAGAACGGCCGGGCTGTGGCACTTCATCCCCTCGGCTTGTCCCCGTGTCCTCTGCCGAAACGCTGGGGCGGTGGCACGATGCTGTCAGCACCTGGGAGTCCCGGGGCTGCGGTTGGAGCGGCTGTCGAGCAGCCGGGGAGACGGGCAGGAGGCAGCAGGCTTGAAGTGCAATTTGCATTTTAATAAAGAAAGTTGTATTTTTTTCAGTAATTTGCATTTGAATCAACCGTGTTTCATAACTGAGCATCCCTCTTAAAGGGACGCTCTGAGCTTTACCTAACTCAGGGGGGAGGTTAGAGGAGGCTTTTACTCAGGCGGCTGAAACTGGGGGCTAATGATGTCACTTTTTTGCTCACAGGTGGTACCTCCTGACCCTCACCCACGTATTTCAGGCTGCTGGAGCATCCTGGAGTCATCGATGGTACTGACAGCACCTGGCAGGAGCAGGCAGAGTGGAGGTAGCACAAGGGAGAGGAGGGGATTTGCCCGGGCGCAGGGGGGGGACGCTGTTTGCAACCTAAGCAAAAGCAGAGTTGGTCCAGGCATGCCCAAACCTGGGTGAAACTGTGAAACAGGAGCAGAGGGAAGCATTTTGAGGGAAACGTTCTCTGCAGAGAATGTAGGGAAATGATAAATTTTTAAAACTGTTTTGGATGAACTGAAGTATTCTGTTCATAACGAACGCGACACTTTTCTCCTTTCAACTCCTTTTTGTACTAAACCCGTTCACGCTCCAGCACAAAACGCAGGATCTTGAGAAGAGATGGCACTTCTGAAAGCAAACAAGAAGAAGATGTTCCGTTCTGAGCGTACTGGAGAGCTTCTCCCCTCCAAACGTAATGAACTTTTACTGCTGTTGAGAAGTTTCTATAAAAAGCCATTTTCCAATGGAAAACCCAGTGCACTGGAGGCCTGTTTTGCCGGGTCTCCGGGTGACGGAGCTGGAGTTACTCGGCGCTCCCTGTTCTGCCTCCTGAGCCCACCCGCAGCAGCATCTCCCCTCCCCATCGCCCGGGGGTGCCCAGGCCCCCCCCCGCACCCCAAGGAGAGCACTCTGCACGGGGCCCTTTGCCTGTAGTCACTTGTGTTTGCAGACAGTGAGTTTTCCATCAAAGCCGCTGCTGCCTTTCATCCCTGGGGAAAGCTGCTTGTGAGAACAGCCTTTTAACCACAGCTGATTTCGAGGACGCGGAGCCTTTCATGGTCCTACTTTTATCTTGGGAATGGGATGGGTCTCCTTGTAGGACGTGGATTCGAGTGCTTGGAGAGGGAGAGACCCATGGGGTGTGAGCTTCATCCCGCCCCCCCTGGATGCTCCATCCCTTGGTACCACGAAGATGGGCTACAGCACCTTCATGCTCTTCCCTTTGGAGCAAAAAACCTGCCTGCAAAGAGGGAGCCGGAGCTGCCGCTATTCATTCATTGAAGGGCAAAAAGCTCAAACGTTCATTTTAATGTTTAATGCTTTCTGAGGAGGTGAAAGCAGAGGGAGAAAGGGGATTGCTTCCTATTCAAGCACCTCTGTCAGATGCCGGGGTGTTTAGTTGGGAGGGTTGTGGGCTAAATCCCACCCCAATTAACTTCCGCACTGCAGAGTGAGCCACGCACCCTCCAGGGAGATGGGTTCAGAGGAGGATTAGGCAGTGCAGCCGCTGAGCCGAGCACAGATATCGCTCATAACACGACCCGGGCGGGGGATACACATTGCTGCCGCCAACGCGATTGCTAGCCGAGGAGCTGCCGGGTCTCTCTCCAGGAGGTGATGGCCACGACGATGGGACCTGGCTGTTCCTGCTGAGCCGGGAGATGCCGAGGTGCCGCGGGGGTGCTGTGCCACCGCCGCTCCTTTCCGTAAAGGATGGGAGAGGCGCGAAGGGGAGGTTGAGTAACAGTGGGTATAATTCACGTTGATTTCTTCCCAGACTCTTCATTTGCTGAACATGTCACCAGCCGTGTAGTATATGGGGTGTTTCGTATCAATTTTCTGCGATGCCAGGCCATAAATAAAGAAAATAAATGTTGCGACTGTTAATCAGTCGCTGCTCACCCAAATGAGTTCCCTATACATTTTCCTGTTCCATAATTACTTGTCACCTATTGCTAGTTTGTAACTTTTCGCTCTGTGATTCTGTTAGGTGGCTTTTTCCCCCCTCTTTTGACAGGATTAATCTGTTAGTTGGGCGGTTGTTTTTTGGGGGTTTTGTGTCGTTTTTTTTTTTTTTTTTCCCCCCTAGGCGGAGGGAGTTAAAAACCTATTGATTGGCAGCGGAGGTTTCTGACGGGTTAGAGCTGAGGGAAAACAACCTCCGATCAGAGCTATATTTTTAACGTCCAGAACAAATATTCGATGATAGCTGGCGCTGGCACTGAACAATTCATGCCGATGGACTTTTTGCGAGCACGCGTTGATTTAAGCCTGGCGTCGTCGCTGGGAGGTGGCTGCAGCGGTGCTGCAAAAGCAAGAGCAGCTGCTGAATACTCTCCCCTTTTTCTCTCTGTCTGGTTTTCTACAGCTTTCCAATGCTCTGGAGATGCTACGTCTTGCAGCACTCACCTCCTTGCCCTGGTCTGCCTTCACCCTGTGCCAGGATTTGAGTCGGTTGCCCCATTCTGCCACTGGGGAAGTGGAAACAAGGAGCCTTGCTCGCAACCATCCTCTTCATCAGCCTCCCAGACGGGAATCCTGACTCCCCATCCAGCAAGCTGGGCCAGGAGGCGGAGGAAATCCCCCATGAGCGATTGCTTCTGGTGAGGACCGCTTGCAAATAGATAAGGCTAATGGATGAGAGACAGCTGTGAAAGCGTAGCGTAATTTTTCAGCCAGGCCCTCCAAGCCAGAAAATAGAACTAACTTCATCTCCCTTCCCCTTGCACCGGAAATAATTGTAATTTACACACTAAAGGGACAGATACGCTGGAACGTCTTGTGGCAGGAAGGTATTAACTGCAGCTGTCACGTGGAGCCGCCCCAGGGATGGGTATATTAGGGGGGAGGCAGCCGAGATGGCTTTTTGGGGAAGATTGTAGGGAAAACGAGCGCAGGTTCGTGGGGAATGTGTCCCTTGTGCCTCTCCGGGCTGCCTGGCAGAGCTGCCAGCTGCACGCGGGGATGCCTTGTGCTTTATATCCATCGAAACCTTCCCGTACATTCATTTGCCTGGCAGCCTTTGCTTTGAAGGCAGAATAAAAGACTAAATTTCTAACGCAGTAAAGGATAAAACACAATGGGGAAGTCGGTCTGCTATACAGGAGGAATAATAGGTCTATTAGGTGAATACATTTTCTGTGCACCCAGCCAAAACGTTTCATTAAAACAACGGGGCTCCTCCCTCCCCTGCTAATAAATTAACCTCTGCGGAAGGGATGGATCTGCTGAAAGGATTCATTTTCCAAAGCGAAACGTGAGCCTGCATCTCTCGGAGGGAGGGCTGCTGGGTCCTCCCGTTCGGGGGAGAGCTCGGGTCCCAGCTGGAGCCTCCGGCACGGAATGCTGGGCACTGGGATGGAGGCTCATCTCTGAGCCTACAGTAATTCATGTAAGGGAATTCCTCCTTCTTTTTGTCTCCTTCCTCCCCCACTCCAGGTCTGCTCTTGGTTTCAGAGAGTTGAATAGCTCTAATCTTTGCCCTGTGGGTCTGTCCGGGGTCCGGCAGCAGCCCCGAGGCAGGAGTGCGAGGGACTGCAGAGCCCACCCGAGCCTCCGGCAGCCAGCCGGGACAGCATCCTTCCTCTGGTGCCTTATAATCTTGCGTGGTCCGAGGATGACAGATGTGGATTCGGGGCCTCTAGTGGGACTTGGAACATCCGTCTGGCCACGAGCTTGCCACCGTTGACCGACCCTCAAAACGCCTCCGGGCCTTGGCACCTCCGAAAACAAGGCGCTTTTGTGAAAGGCGCGTGGGATGGAAAATTGTTGTTTGTGTTCACAGAAGCCGGAGATCAGATGCTCTGAGCTGTAAAGCAGCCTCATCGCTTTAGGGCAGCGCTGGCAGAGGGAGAAGCGGTTGCAAAAGCATCTTCTGCAAGGATTCAGGGAGCTTTCCCTGCTGGAGCGGCCGCTGCTGCAGGGGTTTTGGTAGCTGAGCTTGATGTGGCAATTCCTCTTCCTTCCCGCACAGCTGGTCCCGGGGCCACCAGCGGCTCACTGAAGCCAAAATGCACAAACAAACCAAACCTCCTACAGGAGTTTCCATCGTTGTGAACGTCACCGAGGTCCCCGCGTACCTGGGGACAGCGGCTGGCCACCCCCCTGGCGGGGGGACTGAGTGGTTATAAATAGAGACAAGGCTTTGCAGAAAGCAGACTCAGGCCGGTTGTTGAAATGATCTTATTGCAAGTCTAGTGCAGCCTTACATTTCTCCACAAATTATTTATCAGGATAAATAATTATATATTAGGGCCATAGTGGATGTAAATGATTTAATTAATAATACACGCTTCAAGAGTAATTTGCAATTTAAAGTGCTGTATAAAAGCCTGGTATTAGCAATACTTATTTTTATTTATTAATTGCTGGCTCTCAAAATCTCCGTGGTGAATAATTTCCCATCTCTTTCATTTTTTATTTGTTTCTGTGGCTCTGGGGAGAGGAAAGGCGACCTTGCAGTGACCTTGTATGGAAGGTGGTGGACTGGGGGTCCCTGGCCCTGGCGCGCTCTTGGCTGGGCTGTGACTTACTGGTTTTAATTGTTGCTGGAGACTTGGGAATTGGAGCCCGTGGCCTTCTGAATAGTTCTGGTTCACTGTTTTTAGCTTGTACCTCTTACCTGGGAATGCCCCGCTGCTCTCTTGAACTGCGCATTTGGCTAATGTTTGGTGAAACTCTTTCCGAAATAGGGACGCGGTGCTTGTGCCCATTCCTTCAGCACAGCAAAAATGAACCCTGGGTGGGATTCATGGCCTCGGAAAGCCCCGCCGCCTGCCTCGCAGCAAGTGCAGTGCTCCAGGAGCTCAGCCTCAGCTTCCCCCTCCGCTAATGCATGGAGACCAGGACTCCAAACTCTGCCTTTCTGGTCTGGGAAATGCAGCCCCCCCCAGGTATTACATCTGCCTTTGGTGCTGGAAGGGTCTTAACTGGTTTTCTCATGGAGGCAGAAAGGTGCTGAGCACTGGGAGGGCCATGATGAGGTCAGAAGGGGCAGGAATGGGTGCTTTTTCCCTTTGCAAGGCGTCTGAGAGCCATTCTCTCTCCTGGCATCCCGCGGGCAGGCTGCCGGGAGCTGCGTGGCAGCTTTGTCCTCTTTCTGCTATGGAAGCGCTTGGTGTAAAATGCGCGTCCTGACACTTCGCTGCCTGCTTCTCAAAAGCTGGCAGAACCTGGTGGGCGCTGGGATCCGCGGCATATGGTGCGAGTCACTCCCAGTGCACCCAGCAAAAGCAGTCCCGGGGAAATGGGTCGGGGAGCGGAGGAGGAGGGGAGCGGTGCCAGCCCTGCCAGAGCCGACCCGTTGGCAGCCGCCGCCGGGAAGCCGTGCAGTAACCGCGGCAGTAACGCAGCCAGGCGGGGAGCTGCGGGGCGGCTTCGTGAGTGGGTCTGGCCACCGCTTTTGCTGTGGGGCTGCCAGGGGTTTTGCCGAGTCCCTGGGGTGGGAGCCCACCTTGGCAATGGGTGCCAGCCACCACCAGGTGCCAGGAGGTGCCGGTGCCTCTGGGTGCTGCAAGGTCCCTCTGCGTGCAAGGGTGGCACCCGCCGTTGAGGACTGTGCCTCCGAGCATCCCACCCCGCGGGCAGAGCAGCAGGCTGAGGATGACCCGGCCTTTGCAAGCCGTACGTGCAGCCAAGACCCCAAAAAAGTCAGATCCAGGTTCTCTGTGTGTCACGAAGTCCCACGGCCTCTGCAGCACTGCTCTCTGCAGGAGCCGTAGCTGCCGCTGTGCGGAGGATCGGTGCCGGCTCGGCGTGGGAGCATGGTGGGACTGCTGGAGGGTCGGTGCCGAGCACGGCGGTGGCGGCGATGCAGCTGCCGGCCCATCTGGCAAAGCAGCTGCCGGTGGGAGCTGGGGCTTTGCACGCAGACGGCTGGAAATAGAAACTGGGGAGAGAGGACGCACCCAGCGGCGTGAGGCCGGCTGGGGAGCCGGGGGGAGGCGTGTGGACATAATCCAGCCATGCTTCATGCTGGTCTGGTGCTGGTGATGTGCTGACCAAGCTGGTGGCCGTGGGGGTGAGCGAAGTCACCCCAGGGCAAGCAACAGCAAAAAAACTCTTGGAGTTTTGGCAGATCATAGGGTACCTGGCTGCTTCTCGGTGTCCCTTGGGTCTTCTTGGTGTCTCCTGGTGGGGTGGAGGGGGATGCGATGCTCCAGGCAGGGTGATGGTGGGACCAGAAAGAATCTTTGCAAACATGTAGCTTGGACCTGGGGCATACCTGTGCGCCCAGCACAGCACGCTGGGTGAACTGGCCTGCCCGAGGAGCGTATGGCAGGCTTAACGAACCTGATGTGGGTGCATGGGTTAAATAGCCCTGGTCTGGCATAAAGTGTTTTAATGCTGTTTCTGTGTTGGCAAGTTAAAAATGGCGCATCCTCGTGTTTCCAAAGCCCTGGCATGGACACAGTGCTGCCACTCGTGCCCTGTTGGGGGCCAAAAGCCATCCCTCACAAGTAAAGATTTCCACGCGAGCAGGGTGCAGAGCTGCAGGTGTCTCGGCAGGGGCTCTGCAGGAGGCACAAAGCCTCGGGGAAACACGTGCATGGCGCACAGTAACATCCCGGCTTGCTAACGAGGATGCGGGACTGGCAGCGGACCCAGATGCCCGACACCAGCCCGTTCATCCCGTCCCCTCGGCAGCTCCTTCCCCTGAGCCGCCGCAGCGCGTCGGGGCACATGTGCTGTATCACGGCATGACGAGGACCCCCGGCTCACCTCCACGGGGCACAGGGGGAACATGGCGGGCGACAGGCCTGTCAAAGCGCTTGGGGTTAGGGCCCGTCACAGCCGGCGCGTTGACGTTTTCATTTCAGACAGCCGCCTGCCGCTCCTGCTCGCGGCCCCGGGAGCTGGGGCTGGGACGCCACAGGCTGTCCCCGCTCGGGGCTGGGACGCCATGGGCTGTCCCTGCTCCACAGCCCGGCTGCCCGCGGGGCGCAGGCAGGGCAGGACCCTTCTCTGATCCGAGTCCTCGCGTTTCTCAGAAACTCAGCTCTGTCAGCTCCTGTCTTACTGGGCGATTTTTCCTGCTGTCGGCAGGTCCATTAATCCTCCAGCAGCTGAAGCACGGTGTGATTTTCCAGGCGGAGTTGTGGTTGTGCGGTCCTGATGGAGCCTGGAGGGATGTGTCTGTCCAAGACTATCCAGATCCAGAGCTCCAAAATTCCAGAGACCATCCCCAGCCATTTTCCAGGCAGTGCGGAAGGTGATTTGCCTCCTGCCGCCGCTCCAGCTGCTCTAGGGAGGCCAGAGATTAAGGAAAGTCTCTTTTTTTAAGGTAAATTGGCTTTGCCTGCCCTAACTTTCCAAAGTTGGAAGCTCAGTCAGATTTTTATAGGGATTTGTCTTCTGCAGCCTGTCTTCTAGGAGCTGGGATCTCTTGGCTGGATCCTCCTTGCAATTTGTCATCCCAAGTATCGTTTACCCTCCAAAGCCACGTCTTGTTTTTAATCAGTCTTCACCATTCAGGCACGCTGCAAACTGCTCCCTGGGTGGCAAAGTGTTATCCTTCTTAATGAGCGGGACTTGGGGGACACGGGAGAGCAGAGCAGCCCATTTCTCTTCATCACCACCGATAGATCAGAGCAAATCAGTTTTGCAACAACTTTAATAAATTGATTCAATTTGGTGAGCCAAAAAAAAAAAAAGAAAAAGAGGGAGATTAAAAAGAAAAGGAGGAAATAACACGGGATGCTTCCAGCAATTGTGGTGGATGGTAAATCTCTTCTTTATTACTCCTTTATTATTTCTAGAATCTGAAGTTTAAATAATTAAGTAGAATAAATGGTGGATGAGTATTATTTTCAAGTTTTATTTATTGGTTCGCAAAGGACAGATGTGCACAGAGACCCAGGCGTAGAGGAAGCTAATTTCTCCAGCGGTGTAAATCAGGGTGAGATCATTAACGTGAACACCATTTAAAGGAGATTTACACCAGCTGAGCATCCAGCCTCCTAATTTTAGGTGGAAAATATGGAAGACTACACAGATTGTAATAATTTTTTGTCCTGTCTTCTGTGCGATTCATTTATTTTCCAATTTAAAAGCGCATCAGGTTTGGGTTGGTTTTTTTTTGTAATTTAAATACATTTGTTGACAGTGCTGCTCACGCTAAAGGTCTTTTCGGGAGCCTGAGACTGGAAAAGCTCCGTGTGCCGGCGGGTTTGTGCTCACAGCATCCGTGAGCTGGTGCCCTGGCAGGGGAGGAGGTGCTGCATCGCGGCCGGTGCCGGACTCCCGGTAGCCACACGAACCACCAAATCCCGGGGGCTGCTGGAGGCAGGTCGGGACTGGGAGCGCCGGGGGCTCTCGCTGGGGCAGGCTGAGAAGGTCGGGGGTGTTTGCAATGCCTGGGCAAGGATTTCCCAGCGCCAAAGGCTTAATTCCTGCTCAAGTCTGATGTGCAGCTTCTTGATAATACCCACCTTAACAGCATATTCATTCTCTTAAAAACCCCAGCGCACCCTTCTGTGCAGTCCCGAGTGCCAGACTCCCGAGGCACCGGGTTGTGTTCAGGAGTGAACATCTCATCGTGCCTTCGCTGTTCTTAATTGCGGCTTCAATCTCAGGTCACCGCTGATCCACCGCACGCGCGGGGTGGTCTCGCCTTCCACAGGAGATCTCTGGCACAGCGATATTTTTGGCAGGCGAAGGAGGTAGAGGCAGTTACAGCAGGAGCAAAGAGACCTCAGAGAAGCAGAGGCATGCGAGCTGGTATAACAGCGGGGCCAATTAAGGAGACCAGGAATTAAGTCAGTCTGACACCTGTAAGTAAATTAACCCAAAGGAAATACGATGTTACATAAAATTTCTGCTACGCGGGGAGTGACATACGGATAAAGCAGCCCTGTGAGCAGATAAATAGGTGGTTCTCTTCGTTATCCAATGTTGCCCGTGTGTTAAAACCAATTAGGACCCACCACCGGTGCAGTTGTAGCTGGTGGTGATGGGCACCGGGGCGGGAAGCACTGTCAGTTTTCAGGAGTCCCCAGCTCAGCTCACTCCGGGGGAGTTTCGTCACGCCAAGTCGCGGCATCACGAGGAGGAGTTTCTCGTGCTCGAGAGAGTCCTGAAACACAAACGCCAGGAAGGCGAGGCTGGGTGTGCGGCTCCGGCTTTTATGGCTTCATTCTCCACTGATGAGCTTGGATGGGGTTGTGGGAAGTTATTTTGTTCCAGCGAGATGGGGAGAGTCTCAGGCGTCGGGCGCTTGGCTTGGCGCCCTTCTCATCTATTACCAGCCTGGAAATGAAAAACCTGGCTGTGATTTGTAGTGACTGCAATGGAGCAGAAAAGCTGTTGACACCTCTGATCCATCGCCGTTCTTCCTTTTATTTCTGTGCTCCCCGGCAGGACTGGCAACGGGTGTTTGGGGGGTGCGAGAGAGGTGGCGGTCGTGGCCTTTTCAGCTCCATCAGTAGCGCTTGCACCGCGCTGGGCTGCGAGGTTTGTTTGGGCAGAGTGAAGAAAAATTTGGGAGTTTATAAGATGTTTCAGAGGAGCGCCTGAAATTTGGGAACTGCCATCGCAAGGGTGCGTTTGCTACCAAATGAAGGAGGATGCATTATTGCCCTCGGAGATGTGTGGGTCTCGTTATCATCCTGCCTGGAAAGCAGGAGGGTGGGCTGCATTCCTGTCTCTGCCAAAGTATGTCAAATTAATCTATCTAGCAGCTTCTCTGCGAAAATTTTTACCCAGCTTTGAAATGGGGACAGTCATCACCTGCCTTTTTTTAGAGGAGGTTCATGTGTTTAGGAGGAACTGTGCGGGGGACTGAGTTTTGCTCCCACGCTCGCAGCATGGGTGAGATTTCGTCCTTCAAAATGTCACTTGATAAACAACAAGTAATGATAAACACTTATTGTTATTCTCCCCTTTTTTTTTTTTTTTTCTCCCCTCTGTGGGAGTAGATGATATTGCTAAGTGACCGAATACTCATTTGACCCTTGAAAATGCAAGAGTCATGTTTAATTCATGTCTTTTATTTATAGGTTTGGGCTCCTCCGGTTTCCTTCCTGCGATGCGCGGTTGCTGCTCCGGAGCAGAGGGAGGATGCTCGGCCGGAGCGTCTCTCGAGGAACAGCCTTGGGGATCACACCGCGGCAGGAACGCGATCGGGCACTGGGTCACCTCCCTGCAGGCTGATGAGGGCTTGTCAGACGGTAAACGTGGGAAGTTTTGCAGCCAGATCGCATGGTTGGTTTTGGTGGAGCAACCGCAGCTCGCTGCCCACCCGCCTGACATCGAATCGAGGGTTTTCCAGTGGTATCGCCATCAAGCAAGTCCCTCCAGGAGACCAACCCAGCAGGATGGGGAGGAAGGGGGCCGCGTCTCCCTGTGTCTCTCCCCACCAGCCCCACGGTGTCCTGCTGAAGTGGGTTGGAGCGAACTGTGCTGGGGGGAAGCTCTGCCCCGTGACCGCGGCCCAGCACAGCTGCGCAGGGAGCAGAGTGCGGCGCAGAGATGCGTCAAGCTGGGAGACCATTAACCAGATTAATGAGGACGTGGATCTAAAAGCCTCATATCGATGATAAAAAGGATTGAGAGGCGCTGGACAGAAACGACGTGGGCAGGGCTGGCTCTGGCGCAGCCCCTGGGACGAGCGCTTGTTGGTAGCAGGGAAAGACAGTCCTGGGACGTGATGCCAGGGGCACCCGAGCAGAAAGCAGGGAAATAATCCTTTCTCCCAGCACAGCGCTGGTTAAACCACTGTAATGCAGATAGCTGTGGGCAAAGCATCGCAGAAAGGAAATGGAGAAGCAGCAAAGGGAGGGAGTTGCAGCCTGGGGGAAGATAAAGGGTTTAGAAAAGATGGCTGTGAAGAAAGCGATTAGAGGAAATTAAACATGGACAGGCTGGAGGTGGAGGCTGGGGAGGGGGAATCTGGCCACGCTGGTGCGAGGGCACATTGCGGAGCGGGGGAATCGCTCTCATCACTGAACCGTGCAGGCACTGGGAAGAGAGAACGGCAGTAGATGGAGCAGGAGGCTTACGTGCGTCAAAGGCCAGCCAGGCGCTCCGGCACTGGGACCAGCTCTGGGCTGAAACCAAGCAGCACAAGAGCAAAGGGATTGGAGGAGGCAGGAAGGTGTTAATTCCTGCCTGGTGAAGCCCTAATGTGTACACTTCGTGAATCCAAAGGAGCTTTTCGTAGAGCTCTTCTGCCTTTGGTTTTTCAACCTAGCGATTAAACATCCAGCATGGATGTGCCACTTCCCTTGGACAAACCTCTTGCAAGGGACAGACAACCTGAGGCATCGTTAGTTGCCTTGAACTTGGCTTCTTCAGCTGGGAAAAGCTACGGGAGATGGATGTATCGTCCCCAGTACTTTGGTGCGCTGGCTTGAAGCTTGCCTTGTCCTAGAATATCGGAAGATGCTGGAGAACCGATCCTTGTCGTACAAACATTGAGGGCCGGACCGGGGTTTGGGGACAGGTGAAGGTGCTCTCGCATGTCCCAGCAGTGCTGTCAAATGTGCTCCTGTTGCTTTGAAGAGGGAGAGGATGAGACTGGCTCCCGCATGCTCTCCGGCTCACTGCTGCTGCTCCTGGGAGGTACACGAGGGCACGATCCTAAAACTTGCTTCCTAGAAATTGCTGCCAGCCTGGGGCCAGAGACAGCCAGGGACAGAGGCAGCGTCCCACCGTGCTGTTGTGCTGATCACCGGTGGCTGTGCCACATCTCAAGAAGGATGAAGAACAACAAGGAGAGTTGAGAAGTTCACCGTGAGCCTTGTCTGAAAAAGATGCTGCTGGGAGGGGAAAGCGCCAGATCGTGGTTTGACCCCTGGTTCTCCTCTCCCACTGCCCCTTTTCTTCTTAAAAAATAGGAAAGAATTAAACCCCATCAGTGGCTTTTAAAAGCCAACTGAAAATGTCCTTTATTAAATTACCACCCTATTGATCTAGCAGTCATCCGAAAGGGGATTGATTGAGAACTTAAACAGACGCGCAGCCGGGCCAGACGTTCAATTAATGTGCATAAACAGGCAGTGGAGAAGCAATTTTCAGAATAAGTCAAGCAAAAGATCAGTCCTGTTTTGCCTTCCATGCCAAAGTTGCTTCTGTATTTATTTTTATGTTATTTCATCTTTTTTTTTTTTTACCCCGTCCCTCTTATGATAAGCATGTCGTCGAGAGGCAGCACTCAAAGCCCAGCTCACACCACGCATGGAGCCATTGCTCCCTTATTTCGGGCCTTGGAGAGGACATGTTTGCAGAAGGGTCGAGGAAAGCCATGTCGTCTCAAAGGACTCACACCTGAGGGTGTTTTTAGCAATGTAAATCCCAGGTTCTCCATTAAATGCCTACAGAGAAGGCAGTATGCAGGAGACCCGTCACCTGCTTTGAGTATGCACGTGTCTGGTGAATCTTGAGTTCTTCTTTTTCCAAGTCTGGGGAAGATTTGGGGGAAAAAAACGTCTTTATTGATTGTTCCCTTCCACCTCTTCACCATATGATAGTTCCATCTGGCTGCCAGGGGCAAAGCAACTGTGATGGATCTACAAATGTTCAGCTTCGCCCATGGACATGGCTGGAGCGTGGCACAGAGGAAACCATTTGAAGAAAAATCACTGCTCTGTGTCTGGTTGCTCTGTGAGTAAACCGCAAGAAATACTCTGGGTGTTTGGTTTTTTTTTCTCTAGACTTAGCAAAAAATCCTGATAAGAAATTCTGGTCTCCGAAGGCCTCCAGCCCAGCTCCGCTGGCTCTGCTTCTGATCTCTCATAAGCCAGAGGTAGGTGGCATCACCCCATGCACATAAAGGGGATCACCTGTGGTTTGAAGCGGCCTAAGGGGACCGCAGAGCCCGGCTGCCGAGTCCCGGCGTGTGGGGAAACCTGAGCTAAGGCGTTTCGTGGCTCCAGACAGACCTGAACCACGGACCTGGTGAGCTGGAGGTGCTGAGGTTTCCCTGTGCCTGATGCACCATCAGTGCAAACCTGCCGGTCCTTCCCTGGGGAGCCAACGGGACTTCGCAACAGTGACGCTGGGGACCTTGGTTGTACTGGTGGACACACTGGGGCAGAGCTGGATCCCAGTCCCCTCCTCTGGTTTCTGTTCATTCAGCCTTTGCTAAGCAGCGTCTGACACTCCTGCGTCTCTGTCAAGCAGCAGAATGGGAATTTGCTGGGGTGAAGGACTCTTGATCTACTGCGCTCGGGGAATACGGGCTCAAAAACATCCGTGTGAGCTCTTCCACCTTTCACTCTTGTCTTTGTCCTCTGCTCCTCCTGGTTGGGCGGATGTGGGGTCCCCAAGATGTCCATGGTTTGGGCACACGGAGAAGGATGCTTTCCCCTCGCTGACCTGTCTCCTCCTGCCCTGCCAGACTCAGCCGTCCCCTCGTGCTGCTGCTGCTGCTGCGCCGTGCGACAACGTGACTTTGTGCATCTCCTGCGGGAAGGGGGGACCGTGTCCTGACCTGGCATCACCGGTGAGTCACCGCGGCAGATAGCCTCCCCTTTCCATAACGGCATGGCCCCGGCGCTCGCAGCTCCTTCCCCAGTGCCAGCGGGAGGGAACGCACTCCGAGCTAAAGCCATAATTAGCAGGAGCTCGTTGCAAAGGCTGGGACCGAGGCGCTTTTCCTGTCTGTTACGTCTCGGGAAGCCTTTCATTATGTGGATGGAGAACTGTTATTCCTCTTCCCCTTTGCCAACTTGGGGATTTCCTCTCCCGGCTGGACTGTGCTGGTCAGAGAGCTGTGCCGTGCGGAGGGGTGAGGGTGCCCTGGGGTTTGCTCTCCTCCTCCTCCTCCTCCCTGAGGAAACACGGTTGGAGCCGCTCATGGCACGGGGAGGAGAGGACAGGAGGAAGGGACGAGGTGGGGCCCGTGGGAGGAGAGTTGAAGGGATTCGTTCGGTCCATATTTGTTCAAGTCCAGTCACTTAGGAGCCAAAAAAGAGCTGGTGGGGCAGCAGGAGCGCAGCCCCTCACCAAGGGCTCGGGTCGGGGTGGAGGGAGGGTGAGCGGAGCGGGGGGCGCGGGGGTCCCGACCCATCTCCCCTCTCCCACAGGGCCCATGGGGAGCGGCGGAGAGGAAAAGGAGCTGGCGGCTCTTTTTCCCTCTCTCGTCTGTTCGATACAGTGACTTTTGAGGAAGATAAATTATTGAATGGGTGAAATCTTCTGTGAAGAGTAATAAAAATGTATCTTCAATTAGAATGTGCTGGGGCTTTTTACAGCACCTGAATGGGAGCTGCTCCTGCGGCAGATAGAGACCTCTCATCTCCTTTTCCTTTTCTTTTCTTTTCTTTTTCTTTCTTTTTTTTTTTTCTCCTCTTTTTTTTCTCCCCAAGATCGTTGTTCCTTCCCTGCTCAAGAATGAGCTGTACGGGAATAGACCCGCACCCCAGCAGCAGGCAGGAGCCGTGCCAGCGGGGGGGAAGGGATGATCTCTTTTAAACCAAGAACTGGCCAGCAGTGAAAAAGGTATTTATTTTTTTGGGGTGTTTGTTTTTTAATTTTTAATAGCTCTGCTTTTTTGATTTTTGGAGCCAGTATTTTGGTTTAGTGCATTGCTTTGTCCCTCGTAGTACAGGCTGTAGCTTAATGGGATTCTGTGTTAATAAAAGAATATTCATTCTCTGTCTCTTACTTCTTCTTCCTTTGGTCATAGTCAAATGAGTAGAGCATGTCATTAACGGGCTGGGGGCACCGGAGCGTGCCTGGGTGCGATGGGGCCCCCATTGCTGGTGCGATGGCTCACTCCGACCGATGCTTGCATTCCTTTTCCTTGTGTCTTTACAGCTGTTGGGTTTTTTTTTCCTTCCCCAAAAGGTGGTCCCTGCAGCATTCCCACCCTTCCGGGACAGAGATGCCGAGCACTTGGCTTTGTGGTCTGCTGCTTCGCCAAGCGGCTCCCGGGATTCACCCAGTCACCTTGGGCAGCCCGAGGCGTGGGACGGTGAGTTCTGGGGTGCTGGTTTCGATGCTGCCCATCACCCAGCAGCCCGGCAAAGGTCTGTGGCTGCAGGACCACCAAGAAAAGTCACTGCTGGAGGCAAAACCCTCTGCCAGGGTCTCCTTGGGGTGCTGAGATCATCCCAACTGCTCCTGTGATGGTGAACAACCAAACCGCTTCCCCTCCTAAGGGTAAAAGCACCAAAGCTCGTCCAGAGCGGCGTCACAGCCCCTTCATGACTGTGAATTTGGGGGGCAGGGGGAAAGAAGTGATTTATATGTATAGTTGGGATTTTATTTGCATTTTAAATCACACTCTCTGCTAAACTAATGGACCCCCTATTTATAGATGACTCCAACATAAAGTGACTGCTAATTACTACAATTAATATAGCGTTAAAGGCTTGCCAGCCAACTCCACTGCAACTTGTATCGCCTACTCATTTTCAATTAAGGCACATTGACAAGTAAAATACGCAGTTATTAAGAGCAGAGCCCTGTTGTGTAATTACATTTTTTCTGAGGTCATCAATCTCCTGCGATATTCATTTTTGCTCCCGATGGCCGGAGTGGCGACAGTTTTGAGGACAGCCCATCGGGGGACATTTAGGGAAAGCAAAAAAAGGTGGGCTTTTTTAGTTTCATTGTGCCCTCAGGTTGAGGTGTGCACATCCTTGGAGGGGCATCCTTGGATAACCCATAGGACCATCGCATCTGTGGCCAACGGGTGCCCTGCTAAGCACGTCCCTGCTGTGCTGCGCCCCTGGGTGCTCTGCCTGCCTGCGAGATCTTTCTGTGTTAGGGTCAGGCAGAAAAGCCCCATGTTTGCGGAGCTCTCAAGTCAGCACTATCCCACTTTAATCAAGTTTCTGCGGTTCATCCCCACATTTATTATTATTTCCTGAGCTCTTTGGAGACACCCAGGCTGGGCTGCCTCTTGAATAGGGCTTTTTCCTCCCCCGTGACCAGGGCGCAGGACGGGAAGGGCTCCGGGCCGTACCCTGTGCACTTTTTGGGGTCAGAGGGAAAGCAGAGGAGCTGGGGGGGATGGAGTCCCCCCTTTGCTTTCCTCGCTGGGGAGCCAGAGTCCCCTCCTGGGCCAGGGATTACGGCGAATGCCAATAAAAAGGCTGAATCCTCAAGTTAGGTCTGTGTACATTAACGCAAGCCCCCAGCGGCACCCGTCTCTCCCGCCCTGGGTCCAGGCCTTGCTTGTTCGCTGGTTTGTGTACTTTTTGGCTGAGTGTTGGTAAAGGCGCTACCAGCCACGGATGGGGCAACCGCTCCGTAGAGCAAAAGGAGAATAAATAAAGAAAAGTCAGTATAAAAAGAGGCTTAACTGCAAACAAGCAAGCAAACACCCAGAGCAGCGAAGGAGCATCGGCTCCCTAATGCCTCCAGCAGCAGCTGGTGAAATCATGCGCAAAATATTGCAGCATTAGGGCACACGCGGCGACAAGGTGTAGCGCTGTGATTATAATAAAGACAGACACGGGCCTTTAACACTTTCAAGCTGATGCTTTGATTGACTGCCTGCGACGCGGTGCTGGCAAAGCGGCTGGAGCCTGCTGATTGCCGGCGTCTGCCCACTGCGGGCAGCGGGGAAGGAGGGCTGTGGGGCGGGGGCCGGTGCCTGCACGGGGCTCCCCCCATCGCTGGCTGCCCACTGGGTGAGCTGCCGGGGGGAGCTTGGATGTGCTGTGCGAGGCTCAGGGTCTAACCCAGCTCCCACCCATCCCATGGGTGTCCGGGAGCTAAAACTGTTGAGCTGTTCCTCACCCCCCTGCAATAAAGTCCCTCGAAGGCTTTGCGGGTCTTGCCTGGTTTACGGGTGGTTTTTGGCATTCTGAGAACTGAAGCTGCTTCTCTGAGCTCTGTCTCCTCCCTTTAGTCCGTGGTTTGGGTTTTATCTCTGGACGCTGTGGAGTTCTGCATCTCCTCCGACTCCCTGGGCGCTTTCTGAGCCAGAACCGTTCGCCACGGCAGCTGCTCATCTGTGTCTAGCTGGGTATTACAGCGCTCCGCTGATTCCATAACTCCCGGGTTTAAGCACCCAGCATGGCCCTTAGCACTGAACAGCATAAATCTCCAGGTCCTTGTTTGCCTCTGGCTTTATTGACACAGGGAGGAACGGCCGGGGCCACGTGTGAGGAATGAAGATGTCTGAGGAGCCCTGTGCGGAGGGATGGCCAGCAGCACATGGTGTTTGTTTGGGCCTTGGGACACCTTTCTGCTGCTCCCTGGAAGGGGATGGCTTCTGCCTCGGATGGCAAATGCAGGAGTAGGACCTCATCCAGCCCTGGCTCACCAGATGGGGGTTTTTGATGTTTAGATCCTTGCAACGCAGCGGGAATTTGTAGGGACTGTACCGTGGGGTAGGACTGCTGTACGAACGAGGCTGGCTGTTCTGGTGTCTCCCCTGCAAACGCCGTGTCCTGCAGAGATGTCCCGCGAGAGCCAGGCATGTGGCTGTCAGCACAGCTCAGCAGAAACTCCCCCAAACCCCGTGGCCCTTCCCAGCCAGCTGCCCCCTCCACTCCCTATCCCCAGCGCAGTCCTGGTGTTCCCATGGGCTGGAGCAGCCCAGCGGTGGGCACACGGGCTGTGGCCGTGGTGGCCGTGCTCTTCCCTCGTGCCCTCTTGAGGTTGCCGTGAACTATGGATGGGCCCCGGAGAGGAGCAAGACGGGCCCGGCATTCCCCGTGCTGGGACAGGTTGCTCTCTCGTTGGTTTGCCCGGTGTTTTGCCTTCTGCAGTAATCCCCTAGCTCCCCTCTATCCCTCCCGTACACACAAGCACGTTTGCTCTTTCATAGACGGGAACGGAGTCCCTGCATGGGCTGTAGCAAGCCTGGCTCTTGAGGTGGGGGCAGCCAGACCCGAGCGAGAGGGGCAATGCCACCCGGGAGCACGGGCACGGATGAGGACCGTGCCCTGGTGCCCGAGGAGGCAGAAAGCCCGTCCAGCAGCCCAAGGGGTGGTAGGGTGCCCCATCCCTCCCCATCCCTCCTGGATGTGTCCCTTCTCGCTGCTTTGTAGTAGCTATGGATAAGGTTTTCTCAGATTTATGGCGCTTTTGAGGAGGTTTCTAGGAAGAGATGCCTTGTGCCCGCTAAATTACCAACATCTCTCTCTCCTCTCCCCAGGGCTCAGCTCCATGGCTTGACTGACACAAAAGCGTTCCAGCGTCAGAGACTGAGAGAGACAAACGAGCAATTTGCCAGGAAATTATCCTTTGGGATTCCTCGTCTCTCCAGTCGGTTTAATTGGGTGAGCTCAGGGTGGCTTTAATTGCTGTGCTCAATGCGCAGCTTCACCCCCTCCTCTCTTTTTTTGTCCCCCATCTCTCTCCTTCTCCCTCCTCCTTCCCGGCACCATTTATCTTCCTGCTCCTACAGTATCTCCCCTTCTTGTTTTTTCCCCAATATCTCTTGGAAATGGTGACAAGCTGAAAGCTGAAATGCAGTTCGAGTCCCTCGCGGCTGACAGGTTCTTTAAGACTTTCGTGCTTCCCAGAGGGTGATGAACTGGCGCAGAGGTGCCTTGGATTCGCCTGGGGGATTTGCAATGGCTGCCGCAGTGAGCGGCAAAGCATCTGTTGTTGGTTGTGTGCCGTTTGGTGAAGGTGGTGATGTCCGGAGGGGTTGGGGGCTGTGTTTTCACATGAGTCACCCCTCCTGCCCGTGTCCTTTGGGGCTGGCATCTCCCAAATGTGCCCTGGCATGGGCTGAGGTTGCAGCAGAGGTTGTAACAACCCAGTATGGGACTGGGAGCCCCTGGCTGTGGCTGGAGCATGGAAGATGCTCCCTTACCCCTGCTCCTGCTTCCCAGTTGCTCATAATATTCTCAAGGGGTTGGAGACCATGTGGGGTTGGTGGTCATCAGGTTGGCATATGGCAACTGCGGTGCACAAACTACACCCACTCAGTTGGTCTTGGCTTTTGCTTGGTCTCATCCCAGAATTACCTTCAGGGCATTTGCAGGGTCAGATTCTCAGCGGTGTGAATCAGGAGCATCCTGGAGCGCTCCCTGCTACGGGAGGGTGGTACAGCAAAGGGCTTGCCTAAACGGCGCTGGGGAGACCCGCAAGGACATGGGGGGATGGAGGCAGTTGAAGTCCATCTTCCCCTCCTTCCTCTGTGGCCTGGGGGCCTTCTACTTGTTGCCGACATCTCCCTCCTCTCTCCTTTGCCTTCGCCAGAAGACCCCCCCTGCTCCCCCCGCCCAGCCTGGCTGCAGTGCTCCGCTGCCCATGAAGGCAAAGCTCATTGCCGGGGAGTTCGCAGCGCGTTTCAGATCCGTGTCTGAATTTTATGTAGTGTTTGGAAATGAGAGGGAATAAGCAAGCCCACTCTGTGGCCGGCAGACGCCAGATTTGTGGCTCGCTCGTGGTCCCCAAGGACGCAGCACGAGCATCCAAGCAGCACATGCAGCACTGTGATGAATGAGGGATAATTTAAAATGGCAGCTGAAGTCCAAATTCTGTTTGTAATAAATACATAAACCAGTTAAAAATAAATTGATTAGCCAAGGATATCCTCTTAACACTCTTTAAACTCTAACATCTGTTTGTAATAAATAATTCAAGCGGTAGATATTAATGAGGAGGCCAGGCACGGTGGGAGAGAAGGCTGCTCAGAAGCTCCGCAGAGACGCGGGGCTGCCAAGAACCAGGGGCCGGAGGCGCGGCGGTGGCTGCGGCCACGTCTGTGTGCTTTCCTGGGGGCTCACCCCGTGCGTGGCAGCAACACGCGTGTCCAGCCGCGTCCCCGTTGCCAGGGGTGTGATTGCAGAGCAGAGAAGCTGCGTGGCCGGATGCGCACAGGGTGGCACACGTGTGCTTGGCGTGCTCCCGCCCGGCACGGCACAACCTGGTCCTTGCGTGCAGCCACACGCAGCCCCGGCCTACGTGGTGCTGTGTCCCTGCTGATCGCGGAGCTTGTTGCATTCGGTACGTGCGCACTGTGGGCGCGGTTGGTGTGGAAGTTGCACACACATGTGTGTTCTGGCACATCCCTGTCCTGCTGTGGGATCCCGGGGAGCAGGGGGGTACCCAGCCTCCCTGCCCGGGCTGGCCGGTCCCCCCCGCTTTGCCTCCGGCAGCCCTGGCTGCGGGCAGCAGAACTGGCTGTCACAGCCTGATAATTGCCGGGTTTCTCCTTTTTTAATCAGTGCTAACAGCTGCTGTGCCCAACGCACGAGGGGCTGCTCCTGGCACTCGTCGTGAGCCATCAGCCCAGGAGCGTCTCCCCGATGAGTCGAGGAGCCAGCTGGAATTGGACCAAGGCTGAGAGTGAGTAATGCGCTGTGGGGAGTGGGGGGCACCCGCAGCTCCAGATTGGAGGGACGGGGATGAGGGATGGACCCTCTGGTACCCAACCAGGCTGCTCGTGGTCCTCCAGCTGAGCCAGTGCTGATGGCGTCGCTCTGTCTGTGGGAAGAGCAAGTCCTTCAGCGTGGATACGTCAGGAGAGGCTGTACAGCTCCCAGTTCAGCCAGTTCTGCGCCGGTCTTGCAGGCAGGGCCAGAGCTGGATGGGACCAGAGGCAGGCGAATGCTGGAGCATCAGCCCAGGCGAGGAGCCACGTGCCGGGGTGACGGGTGCCCTGGCGGGGTCTGTCCTGCTGCAGTCTCCGGGGCTGTGTTTCAGTTCCCCCTCTGCAGATGGGGAGCAGGCGGGTGCCCGTGGGCAGGGACGTGCTGCGGGTCGCTGGGGCAGAGCTGGCTCTCGGTGTTAAGGGTCTGAATCGCTGCGGTAATGAGTTGCTCAGTCTGACAGTTGGTTAGGCCGGTGGTTCCGCTGCTGTCCCACGGCTGTGCTGCGGTCGCAGAGCCACATCCCGCCCAGCACCTCCTGGACATCTCCCATGGGGTCAAATCCAGTCTTGGTGTAAGTTTTTATTGCTTCCTGCAGTCCCTGCTCCCATGGGCTCCAGCTGCTGTTGGCTTTCAGCTGAATGAGCAAGAACCAAGTTTACTGCCCTAAAAACTTGGTTCCGAATGCATTGATTGCCCTTTCCCTCTCCAAGCTAGCGGATATGTTGCCCGTGAAGAGAGGACATCCAAGGGCTCAGCGCTCTGCCATGGCTTGTGGGGACAGGACTTTCCCAAACTACCTCTTGGCGATGCAGTGGTGCTTGCACCGAGGTTTCCCCCTTGCGCACGTGGACCTTCTTGTGCAAACCTGGGCATCGCTGCACTGTGAGGCCACCCAAACCCAGCAGCAGCTGGGGCGGTTTATTGTTACTGTGAAATAGCGGCCGATGATTGCAGTGTTAATCAGGCTCTTTATGGGCCTCTGTGAAGCTACCCGCATGAAATATTTTGCCTCCTGTATTTTCTGCTGCTCTTTCAAGCTGTTCGGCTTCAGCCGTAGGGTCAGCCAGCAGCCTCCCGCGGGAGCAGGCATCCCCATCGCTTTGGGTGGCTTGTCCCCTGGCTGGCATCTCCCCCAGGGAGCAACAGGGTTCCCGGCAGGAAAAATGAGTGAAGGGTCTCAGTCTTGCCCCTGAACCTCTGAGGAGGACCCAGGCCTGGCAGACGGTCAGAGGGACAGAGTGGGTGGGAGGGAGATGGGCTTTGTGCGTGGTTGTCACCTCCTTGTCCCCCAGGTGTGAGGCTGGTCTCTAACTCGGTTCCCAGCCTGCCGCCTCCGAGCATCGGTCCCTGCCGCTCCATCCTCCGCCAAAACAGCTCCCTGAGCTCCCGAGGCTGCGACGAGGTGTTCCTCCCATTAATCACCCCCTCCCATCCATGTCTGCCCAGGAATTAAACTCATTTGTCACTGCTGCCCTGTTCCCCCCCGCCCTCTCCCAGCGTGCTCGTCTCGCAGGGCCGGCTGCTTGTGGCAGCCCCACAGCCTGTGTGTCCCGATGTCCTCAGGCACCGCAGGCGTTATCCTGTTCTCCATCTGCTTAGAAACATCCTAGGGCATGCTCGGAGCCATTTCTTCTGGCCCCCACCTCCACAGCCCCATCACAAGTTGGGACCCGCCACGACCGGCCGCGTTCAGAGGCAGCCCCTGAGCCCGGCACTCGCTGACGCCGATGCACCAGGGCTGAGCGAGCCTGAGCCGACCCATTTCCTGCACCAAAACCCGCTGGCAAATGCCAATGAGCCTCTTCTATCCTCCCTTTCCCAGGGCTGAAGTGGCAATTTGGCCTGAGTTGTTCTATAGCCCAAGCCTGAGCGTTTCACCCCCCCGTGCCCCACGCCGAGCCTCGGCCGGGAGCGTCGCTGGCAGAGTCACGGGTTCGTTCCCGGCCTCCTCCGTCCCCCCGTGCTGCGCTACCCCGCCACGCTCGCTCCAACCCGCTCTCTGCCGGCATCGCTCTCTGCCTTGCAGCACAGCCCCTGGGAACGTTCCCCCGGCAGCCAGCAAGAGCTGCTCGTTAATTAGCCTCCCGTTACTCCCGAGCATCCCCTGCAATAACACACAGCTCCTGCCTTTTAACTACCTACAAGTAATCACTCAGTCTCCAATAAAAAGGGAAAGAACAAGCCCCTGGTCGTGTTGTTAGCAATAATTTTCCTGGCTGTTAACCTGCTCCCGTACTCTTAATTTTTCTCTGCGAAGCCCCAGATGCGGTGGGGAAGGACGGGAGCCAAGCGTGGCTACGATCCTGCGGCTGACTTGCTGCCAGCCGGCCATCCCCACGCATTTAGCAGTTCCAATTCCTCCCTGCCCATCCCACGGACTGATTTTTAAGGGCACGGAGGGTGCATCCATGCGGGTCTGTGCAAGGGAGACTCCCCGTTGCCGAGGCTCCGAATTTCTAGGAGAAAAGATGGAAAATGTGAATGACTGCGATGGAGGTTTTTTTTGCATTAGTCCTAGAAATCCCGTATCGGCCTCAGAAAGGCAGTCGCTGCCCCTAAGCATCATAGAGCACAAGGAAAATACAGTCCTGTCCGAGACGTCAGCCTTGCTGGGCTGTTCCTAACGAGCTGGCTGTTTTCTTCTCTTGTCGCCTGTAAATCCCCGACACGCTTAAAGCCTCTCTCCTGATAGGGAGCCTAACGCCTGAGCCCTGAATAAACCTGCTCAAACTCTCCGGCTTAGCACGCCGAATGTAATGTTCTTAGCCAGCCTCATCGCGGCAAATCTCCATATTTCTCAGGGATAAACACTCACCTCTCTCCTCCCTCCGTCTTCTGCTTTAGGACTGATTTTCCCGGCGCGGGTGCGGCGTCGGGCTGTAATTGCTGGAGGGACGCTGAGGCCACCAAAAAAGTCTCTTTGTTTCGCCCTACCCCCTCTCTCGCAGGGGGGTCGCACACCCGGCGGTGTTTGCAAACAGCTCTTTCTTTAACGGGAAAGGGTTTTACAAAGAAAAGAGCCGGGGGAAATACCCCGCAGCACCTTTCAGCGGGGCTGGTCCCCTCCGGCGGTGGAGGTGGGAGGATGCTGGTGAGCCTGGCAGCGAGTGACGGCTGCTGAGGTCGCTGCACTGTGGACACGGCGATGCTGAGCCCAGGACTGGGATCTCCGTGGGCTCCCAGGCATCACCGTACCAGTAAACAGCCGTCGGTGGTGGTGTGACAGTCTGTCCTGGGTGGGCTGCTCCCCTCTGAGGTTCCTACCAAGGGTCTGGGATCACTTGTGCTGGCTCAGGCAGGAGCTGCTCAGTTTTACATCAATTCACCTGCATTGCTGGTGCTGCCTTTTGAATTTCAGATACAAACGGAGCTGAAATCCCCACCCTGGCTGATGCCGCTGCATTTCCCCGAGCTGCTACCGGTGTGGAAAACCAAACAGGACTCAAAACCCGTGCACCATAGAAGGCTGCATCGAAGCAGGGCCCAGCTGAGCAAGCTCGGAGCCATTCTGGTCTTGCAAACGTCTGGAGTTGTGCTGTAAAACAAGGTGTGTTGGGGCAGGGTTCGTCTGAGGCTGTTTCAGCAACCTGGGTTGGTCCCAAGAGAGCTGCCGGGCTGGCACGGTGCTACCGGGGGGCCAGTAGTGGTCTCCCTCCTGCTGCATGGGGGCTTGTGCTGCTGCGTGGCTGCAAAAGCGGTGGGTTGGAGCTGCGGCCACGGGCTACATTTGCCCGCAGGCTACATTTGCCCATGGGCCAGTGATGCTCACAGCTCTCCAGCCCCATCCCGGTGTGGAGCATGGGTGGACAAGGGGGAAAAGAGCTGCTGGAAGGGGAGAGACTGGGGGGGCTGGTGGGAGGAGGAGAGAGACGGGCAGGGATTGTTCCTAAAGCACTGGGGGGGGGAATGAGGATGTAAATCACCAGAATTGGCAAGGGACAGGCCATAAAGTAAAAATAAAAAGGTATTATAATTTATGATGCACAGTAAAAATATCCTGGGAACTGGGTTATGAAGAAGAATTCATTCTCTCGCCAACTCTGCGTATCTTTAAAGATGATAAACGACATTATGATTCTTCCTTATATCTGAGAGCTGGAAAATTCACTCCACCTTGGAGCTCTGACCACGTCCCCTCCGTGCTCCTGCTCCCCAGGTGAGACAGGCTGCTGAGCCCTGACCTGGCACACGCAGGTCCCCCAGAGCTGGGCTGGGGACGCCGCTCTTGGAGCGCCGTGCCTGGGGTGCCAGAGCAGAGCAGCCATCCACCCACACAACGCACTGAGTTGCGTGTGGCCTCGGCATTGCGTGTGTACCTGTGTCTGTTATAGGGCTGCAGCCAGGACTTCTGCCAACGCGTCTGGGGGCTGTGTGTCCCTCCCAGCCGCAGACACAGATCCTCCTGCCCACCTTGAGCGGGTGCTGTTGTCCTCTGCGTGGTGCAGATGGTGTCCAAGTGTTTCCAGATACCACGGCAGAGCTGATCAGAGGAACCCCTGGATCACCATCCTGTACAGGGTGTGAGTATTTGGGGTGAGTGGGGGAAATTTCCTTTACCCCGTAGAGCCGTGGGGCCTTTGAACCCAGACCCTGATCCAGAGGGAGAGGAGGGCGAGGACCACTTCCAGGTGATGGAGCTGCTCAGCCACGTGCTGGGGCTGGCTCCGACTGCAGCGTCAGGAGTTGGCCTCTACCCAGCTAAACGCTGTGGGGCAGCATATAAATGTGGATTAGTTGTTCACAAGGTGGATTTAAAGAGTTAGGAGAGGAGAATGAAGCCAAAACTTTCGTTAAACCGGCACAGGCAGCCTTGGCATCTCTTCCCTCCCCTCTGCACAAAGCCAGCCCGCTGGATTTCTTCTTTGATAAGAGCCCTTGATGCCTCCGTGCCTCCAGGCACTGAATAAAAGGCTTTAATTACCCACTGCCAGGCACCGGCAGCGCTGCTGTCAGCAGGGAGGTGCCTTCTGCCCACACCTTGGGAAGGAAAAACTTCCTACAAAAGGAGCCATTCCCGTTTCATGTGCAGAAGAGTCCTCTCCTCCGCCGGCTGCTCTGGAGCTGGTGGGCAGAGCCCCTGCTCGGCCCTCCACACCTCCAGGATGCATTTTTCAGGGAAGTGGTTTCCCTCTGCTCGTTTTCTTCCATCTCTGGAGTAATTTCTTGTCCTTCCTAAAGGATGTGGCTGCAGCAGAGCAGCTCGTGCGAGCTCCTTGCATGGCTGGGGCATGGGCTCTGTGGGCTTCCTGCCTGCGGGTGGCTCTTTATGGTGGAGTTTCAAGGCACCACCTTGCTGAGTCCACCAGTACCGACGCCTTCTGCGCAGTGGTGGACACTGGACCTCTCCCGGCGGTGCTGTCTGCCCCGGCACAACGCGGTTGCATGGCGCTTGCAGGCTGGCCGTGCAGCAATGCCTCCCGCTAACGGGTGGGCATCCCCACGGATGGGTTTTCAGTGGGATAAGCGGGATGAGATGGAGCCTGCGCCCAGCAACTGCATCACCCCAAACTCTCTCGCTGCCCCAGCGCAGGGAACAGCAGGTCGCTTGTGCCTGGCGAGGCAAGCGCTCAGGGGACTCCCGTCTTTCACCAAAAATTCTTATTAGGAAGGAGATAATAAATGTCATTTTTATCACTCCAGGTGAGCGCTGCGAAGGTCAGGAGCTGTCAGCTCAGCTGCCTGCCGACCGATTCACCCGCTTGGGCTGGCTGCGAGGCTTCCTCGGCACCTGGAAATTTCCAGCCTTTCCCAAGCCCATCGGCAATGCAGCCAGCTCCGCCGCCGGCGGCTGGCCGGGAACACCTCCCCGGTGCTCCTGCTGAAGCCCCGCTGCGGGATATGGTCTCCATCCCTGCAGGGCGGAGCGGGGCCGGGGGCGAAGGCAATCGCTTCCAGCAGCAAATCCTCATGGGGACCCACAAACCCCGCTGCTGCCAGGCACCCTGGTCTCTCCTGGATCCCCTCCTCTGCTCATGCAAAACCTATTAAGCCAAGAAGAGCCTCGAGTATTCCCCAAATGAGTCATTAACCAGGTCCTGGTAACAGGTGTTCCTTTAAAAAGGCCTCCGAAGTCTTCAGAAACAAGGGGAGCGGGAGTGCTTGGCTTTAATCATACACCAAAAGCAGATTCATTTTCACAGCGGGATGGCAAGCTGCCTCTTCCGATAAAAACACACAGTACCGTGGGGAGGTGTGTGCTCCGGTTCCAGCTGCAGAGGGACCGTGTGCCCAGCCGGCGCTCTGCCTTCACCACTTGTAATTTCTTAATCTAGTTTTGGAATATTTTATTACTCCCGGCTCTCATCTGCTTTTTGTTTGGCGTGGCGCTCCTTCTTCCCTCCTCCCTTCTCGCTCCAATTAAATTACGTGCTGCAACCCATGGCTTTCACCTGGGGCTGCTCCACCTTCTGCTCATCCGTCTCGGCACGCGATGCCAGCCAGCGTGGTGTGCCTGGGGCTGGGGGGCAGAAGAAGGGACTGTGTGGCATCCTCCAGGCCATGGTCCCTGATGGAGATGCTCTTCTTTTAGGCATTCCAAACCATGAGAGTCCCGGTGCTGTGCCTGCATCCCAAGCCCTGCTCTGATGGGCACCTTCACCCCCCTTTGGGTTCCCCGGCCCAAAGTCCAAGCACGGGGGTGAGTTCAGCCCCGCCGGGGGAGTAGCATGAGCCGTCTGAAAGCAGAATCGGTGTTTTCTAAGTTGTATCAGAGAATCTGCTCCTGTCTCTGCAGTTATCCTCTAAAAAAAGTCGTTATTTCCAAGCAAGTGATGGATGTGACAGCAGGAATGCCCCCCGCCGCCGCCCCTCCTGCTGCCTGGCTCTGCCTTCCCTGCCCCAAGGTTTTCGCCTGCTTTTGTCCATCTGCCGCAGCGAGGACGCTGTTGGGGACAGGCAGTGACGCTGCTGGGGCTGCGAACTCAGCTGTTGATCAAACACTCCCCATCTTCCCAGTCCTTCCCTGAGGACCGCAGCCCACTAAGCACGAGGGACCGATGTGGTGTGCTGGCTCCGGCTGCTCATTCCAGCAATTACCGGAGTATCCGTGCGGTGGGGGAAAGATTTAGGAGCTACAAGTGAAGAGGGGAGGGGGTGGCTCAGGCAGGGAAGGTGGATTTGGCACCGTTCATGCCCCTGCAAGGAGGTGGTGGAGCCAAAATGTCCTTTGAGCCCTGCATTTGAGCCCATCCGGGCTGTCCCAAATGATATTGGCTCTATTCCTCATTTCCTGCTAGCCGGGAGCCCATCCCCAAGGAGTCATGGCTGGGCTCTGCTGCCTTCCAGCCATGCGAAGGGGCTGGAGGTGGCTCCCCATGCCACACTCCCGTCCCCATCCCCTGCACGGCTGCTCCCTGTCTCCGCCGTGTTTCCACTTTGCTGCTCGGCATCCGCAGGCGCGGGTGCACCCATCGATTCCCCGACGGCTGCGCAAGACGTTCCCATGCAGCCGGTGCCGGAGCCGCCCAGTGAGTCCCCCCGCCACCCCCTCCTCCGCTCTCAGGGCCGTATCCCCGTGGGATGCACCCCTTGGGGGCTGATTTAAGAGCCACGAGGCTGCATTTGCATAGAAGTTATTAAGAAGTCACCCAAAGCCACCCATCCCGCAGCCTGTCATAACCCCGGGGGTCCCTTCCCGGGGTCTGGATCCTCTGAAATCGATGTCAAAGGTGCGGAGCAGCTGAGGGAGGCGGCAGGGAGAGGCTGTTGCGATGCATCGGCTTGTTTTGGAAAGGGGCTGTGGCCACTTTTCTGCAGAGAAAGATGGAGAATTTTCCGCATTTTTATTAACTTGAATTTTAGCTGAAGAAACGAGAGGGGGTAAAGACACTAAGGATGTTTGGCAGCTGAGTGCAGACCCCTTCCTGCCTCCCGATGGCTTCTCAGCCACAGGGATTCGAGCTTTTGATTTCATTTTGCTGCCACCAATAAAACACACGTCGAAGGGGAATTGTGGGGCAGAGGGAGGGAGGGAAGAGGAGCATCACGAGCTGGGAACCAGTGCAGAAGCGGAGGGTGGGGACCAGTCCCATCGGTAACGGTTAAAGAGGGAGTGAGTAATAAACAGGGGTGGTGGATATTTGGCAAGATAAATGGTGCGCAGAAAATACGCTTCTTGCAAACTTCATGGGGATAAAAATGATTTAAAGAGACGCCGTCAAGATAAAAATCATATCTATTCAAGAACAGCTCCTTACAAGTGTTATTAATAGTACCCGAGATATTGTTACGCTGGGAAGGACTTTAAAATATTGTGTTTGCTTTCCGCTGTCGGCGCTGCTGGGTTTAATTTCTGCAGTGTGCTCGGCCGAAGAGTGCAACGCTGCCTGGGCTGCTCGGCGGCGGGCGTTGGAGCGAAGGCGAGATGGCAGGGTCACACAAGCCCTGGTTGCCCTGAATTCAGCTCCTCGGCATCCCTGGGGACATGGTTTTGGGGTGCGGATGCATTTCTGTGCCCTGTGCTCCAGCCGTGAGCATCTCCTGCATGCCGAGCCACCCTTGCACGGTTATGATGAGGGCTGGGTAGACGCAGCGGGTACTTTGCTGTGTTCATCCTGATGCTGCCGGACCCTTACATGGAGCCTTTCCGCCCTGGAACCCCATAACCAGAGCCAGGCTGGGGGGAGACATCAGTGAAAGCCTCCGAGTACCAGTGCCTTCCCCGCATCCCTTGGGAAGCTGCGCTTTGACTGCTGGATGAAAGGCTTCTCCGGCATCACAGACCTCCTCCCGGGGTGTTTAATTACAGGCTGTGATCCACTTGTCTCCTAATCTTCTCTTCGCCAACATCAAGGCGCCGCTCACCCGGGTCCCCAGGCCCCACTCGTCAGCGCTTGCGGGATCTGGGTCTCCATCGCGGTGGTTCCTCCGATGGACAGGGAGCAGGGAGTGGGGCAGGGGAGCTGGAGCTCCGTTTGGAGATGTTGGCTCCAGCACAGGAGCGGGGACAGGCTGACGTCCCACTGTGTCCAAAGAAACGTGTAGGGGAATCTCTGCTGCAGTTTGATGGAAACTTGGCAATAGGGGAAACCGAGCCGTCCCCAGTTTCTCCTGCTTCCCCCCAGCCCGGTGGCAGGGGTGGCTGACTCCACCACCCCATTTGCAGCTCCGGACTCGGAGGCTGGGAGGGAACACGGGGGTCGGAGGGATGGGACGAGGTTGAGCTTTGCTCCTGCCTCTTCCCAAAGAGCCCAGACTTCCCCCTCTGCCTCCCTCTCCGCTCCTTAACCCTCCGCAGAGCTTCTCCTCCCGCCCAGCCTAAATCGCTCCATCTCTGACCCCCCCGTTACTCCTTTCCTTGCACCCGGGGGACGGATTGTACCTCTCCTCTCCCGCAGCCCTCCTGCATCTTGGAAAGTCGTGATCGTGTCTCCCCTCTGTCTTCTTCGAACCGCTCAACTCCAGTGCTCTCCATCCCTGCCCGCGGGTCTCCCTGTGCGTCTGTTCCCCCGTCCCAAATCATTTCTGTTGCTCTCTCTGGGCTCGTTCCCAGCGCTTGACATCTTTCAGCCACGTGAAGATTCATTTTTGCTGCCTGGCCCGCTGGTAACGCTGGGAAAAGGGGGATCGCTGCTGTATTTTAAGCCGACTGGCTTGAAAGCTGTGAAAGCAGAACTGAGAATTTAATGGCACGTTAAATATACGGCTGATTGTTAGGTACAATTCTGATTTCAAAGCAAATATGGGCTTGGGAATTAAGGATGAAGATGAGTTTCACTACAAGGTAAATAAAAATTAACTGATGGTGATATAAATATACCCGCGGATTAAAAGCGGGCATGTGTTTTTTGAAATACACTCAATTAGAGAAGTGAGAGTTTGGGGTTATTTTTAATAAAAGCTTCATAAACATGGCAAAATTTCGAGGACTTACAAACAATAAGAGTACCCCCAGCTCCAATATCTAACTCTGGATGTTTATGACTGTTTAGTGCTCCTCGCATAAAATAAAAGCACCGCCACAAATTAAGCCGGTTGCTTTTGCTGCCTCTTGTCCCTGATCTCTGCAGGCGGCTCTAAACCCTGCCTGGGAGCGAGGAGGCAGCGAGGGGACACCGGGACACCCCTGGGGACGATGCCTGGCTCGCTGCGAGATGGAGAGGTGGCCCGAGCTGGGAAATGGGGCGGAATGGAGTAATTGCAGGAATTAATTAGGCAGGGCCACCCCTCGCATGCAAGTCCCTGGGTGTGGGTGCAATTAAGCATCCCCCTAATGATGCTCTCGCGGGGTTTATTTATACTCGAGGGTGTTTGGAGTGAGGACTGACGGTTTCCAGCCAGCCCTGTGCTGGAGCATTGATGTTACTGTAACATAAATATGTGGAATAATAAAAATGGCCTAAACCAGCTTTTTACCAGCTAGATTTGCATGTTGTGTCTGCAGCACTTCTGGAAACCTGCTTCTGGTTTGGGTGCCGAAGTGGTACCCGGCCCTGGCTCTCCGGCAAGGAGGGCTCGGGGCTTGCAGGGTCTTGCCCGGCTGAGGCTCTTTCTGCAGCTCGCTTCGGTCCGGAAAAAAATCCCGAAGATGAAGCAGGAGGGAGAGAGAAAGAGAAAACAAGAACAAGAAAAACTCCTGCTTCAGGGAACTGTCGCTTCTGATTGTTACCAAACTTCCCGCAAACACAAAGCAACAAAGAAGTGAAACGCAGAGATAATTAAGGACGTAATTGTACACACACAACTGCTTAATTAAGCTTTTCCTCTTTAAACCTGACAGAATCTGCTTACAAGGTGCGAGCGCGAGGGGAGGCTGCCCATATGCTGGGCCATCTGCACCGCAGGCGGGGGAGGCGAGACAGCCCCATCCGGGAGGAGGTGGCCCGAGAGCCGGGGAAAAGAGCATCGCGGCCCCGAATCCAGGCACATACCAGTGGCTGTCCCTTGGGAAGGACACGGAGCTGTTGGAGCGGGGCCGGAGGAGGCCCCGGAGATGCTGGGAGGGCTGGAGCCCCTCTGCTGTGGGGACAGGCTGAGAGAGCTGGGGGGGTTCAGCCTGGAGAAGAGAAGGCTCCGGGGAGACCTTCCAGCCCCTTCCAGTCCCTAAAGGGGCTCCAGGAAAGCTGGGGAGGGACTCTGGAGCAGGGAGGGGAGCCATGGGACAAGGGGGAAGGGTTTTACACTGGAAGAGGGGAGATTTAGATGAGATCTGGGGAAGGAATTCTTTGCTGTGAGGGCGGTGAGCCCCTGGCCCAGGTTGCCCAGAGAAGCTGTGGCTGCCCCGTCCCTGGAGGGGTTCAAGGCCAGGTTGGACGGGGCTTGGAGCAACCTGGGCTGGTGGGAGGTGTCCCTGCCTGGGGCAGGGTCTGGAACTGAATGATCTTTGAGGTCCTTTCCAACCTAAACCATTCTATGACTCTCTGCCTGCCGGGGATGGCGCTGGCAGGTCGCCATCTCCTTTGGCTGCTGAAAAGCACGGAGCCATCCCAGCTCCAAGCTCCTCTCCCCCTTTACCCCCACAGCATCCTCCTTCGTGGGATGTGGGGGATGAGGACAAATGTACAGCAAAGATTAACAAAGAAAAAGAGAGGGGGACACCTGACCCGAACTCCCTCTTTCTGAGAGGCAAATTGAAGTCGTAATGCCGTTAGGAACATGATTCAGAGTTTATGAACATGTTAGTTATATTGATTTATCCCCGCAGCCCTCAAGACTTCTTGAAAATAATTAGGGTTGACATTGCCAACGCTGGAGCTAAACGTTGATATCATATAATGAAAATTGCATGCCTTGGCTCCGCCTGGCAAACGCAGCGCGTTAAGGCAAATACCAACATCTGCAGATTGCGCCTCGCACGGCTCCTAAATCAGACGCTGCAGCTGCTGGTGGCACCCGGGAGGACACGTGGCCATGGGACAGGGCACCTGGAAACCCCGACCTGCGGCTCCCGCTGCCTCCAGCCCACAGGAGCCGGTTGTCCAAGGGGCTGTGGTAGCCCCGTGGCTACCGGGATGGCCCCACACCTCGTTCCATCCCGCTGGGATGCGCAGCCCAGCCCTTCCCAGCCCTTCCACCCAGGGCTGCACTGCCTGGGCAGACATCTCTGTCAAGCACTGCTGCTTTTTCTTTGTGATACAGTAGTTTTATTAAATTTTTTCCTTAGCGTGGCTCATAACAAGATAGGACACATGTACCCAGACTAGGAAGGTCTATTATGACCTAGCCTGGGGCCAGGATACGTGGCTGCAGCTTTAGCACACGTGCTCTCCCTGTTAGGGCAATATTTGCTTGAGCTGCCGGGGAAGTGGCTCCTCGGGGACGGCCCATCTCCTGCAGCGATGGCGAGGGGCCGAGCTGCATCGGCTGCCTCTCCCGTCGCCGAGGATGCCCTCCCTCGAGCTGCTCGGGTACTTTTAGATAAAACCCCATCAGTTTTCCAGCTCAGGGGTATCAGTTTCTTTCACCACCACCACTCTCAGCAATGGGCATCGTGCCTTAACTCAGCCCCCATGGAGGGGCCACCAGCGCGTGCTTTGTCCCCATGTTTGGAGTGTCAAATCTCACCGTCCACCCCGTCTGGGGCTGATTCCAGAGGTGAGAAGCCAGCTTTGGGATCGCTGGGATGCCTGTGCACGCAGGCAGCGGAGCAGCACGTGGGGAACGGAGACTCCGGCGCTGGCTTTGCAAGGCGAAGCCGGCAGGATCAGGGGAACAACTCAATTAGGCACCTGACGAGGCGAGGAGAAATGAGACAGGTTGTGGCTGCACCAGGTACGCGGTGGGAGAGGCAGAACTGGCGTAACAGGAAAAAGGCCTGGATCCTGGGAATATGCATCTTTAGCGGCAGTAAGCATAGAAGAGATGACAAAAGATGCAGCTCCACTCGCCTCCAAAAAAGCTTGGAAGAGCCAGTGTGAAGCTGCTGGGGAAGGGCACGAGGAGGGCGAGGAGAGCCCAGCTAGGGGCAGGGGGGTGAGGGAGGGGGCTGGCAGCCCTGGGGGCTGGGTGGGGGGAGAAAGGGGCTGAGCCCCAGCTGGGGTGATTTGGGGATTAGCAGGTGGCCGGGCACACCTGGGGCTTCCCCCTTCATAAAGGGCTGGTCGAGCCATGGAGGAGGGTTGCAGGGAGAGGAGCTGGTGAAGCCATGGGGAGACCTTGGGGATGGCAGGATGCTCATTTGGGTTGGCTCATATAGGACCCGCTCGGGAGACTCCAGCAATGGGGTTGGGCACTCGTTCCTCCAGCTGAGCTCTTTCTGTGCTCAGGGGCTGGGCTCGAGCGTTTTGGTGCGAGCTGAGCTTGGCTCCAGAAGTCGGTTTTAATTACGTGCCGTGCTCGGTGCCGTCCCCGCGAGCAGGACTGTTGGCAGAGCCATCGCTCATCTCACCCGGGTTAGTCGCGTCCCACACGCGCCTGCTCTTATCTCGCTGTTTATTGCTGTAAATTATTGAAGTCGGAAAGGCTGACTCAGCAACGGAGGCTGGAGGAAATTTTTACGCATCTATCAAAGCGCCACGTCCCGCTCCTGTCTGTGTTTATCGCTGGCTGTGTCACCTTGCGGTGGGCTCGTCCCTGGGCTGAGACTGGCGGTGGTGGCTGCATGAGTGACTTGTGCCTCTCTGGGGCTGCCCGAAGTGGGGTGAAATTTGATGTATGGATCCAGCTCCGCAGCAGGCAGCAGCCCGCGTTGTGCCTTGTGGGATGCGGTGGTGACAGACTGGTGCACCAGGGCCACGAGCGTGGATGAACTGGGAAGCCAGAGTGGGTAACACAGAGGTGGGGGTGTTGCAGCTGGGTGGAGAGAAGGGGTAAAATTTTGTATTATTTCTGCAAGAAGAGGGGGAAAGCCTTGGCTGCAATGGGAAGTGTCTGCTGGAGACCCCCTGCACAGCTGGATTTTGGGGGTGCTACTGCCCTGAGATGGCAGAGGGCTCGGGCCGGGGTGGGTCAGGGTTGGGGCTGCCCCGGGGCTTTGGGGAAATCTTTTTTGAGCCAGCTGCAAAAAAAGAAACCCTCGTCGTCTTGGGGAAATGCGGCTCATTCCCAGCACCACGGTGCCTGCCCTGTGCTGCTCTAATCCTGGCACTCAGCCGCGTGTTGCCATCGTGGAAGTGCTCTTCTCCAGGGATGCCATGGCTCAGTCTCCTGGGGGCGTCCCGGGGAGGGGAAAGCTTTGTTTGTCTGCTTGTTCCACTTTAATTTATTGAAGTGGCGTGGGGACCTGCTAATGAAGTGTTGAAGATGGATTGTGGCCGGCTTCTGTTACATGGGGCTCGTAGGATAGTTAATTACCTTGGGAAGCTTGAACGCAATGAATACTTCATAAAGCAAAAGCCAACAGTGAATTATTCATTATCCATTTATCAGGAGCAGCTGTGATAAACCCTCTGGGACAGGGACTGAGCGTGGGGTCCCCTCCTCAGCCCTTGCGCAGACATGGGCCCGCTCATCTTCCCCATCGGTGTGGGACCCACGGGGTCAGGGACCCTATGGGCTCCTCCAGGGAGGGATTTGAGGGGGAACCTGTTCCCTAAAGCATTGCTCCATGTGTTCAATCAAGTGCTGAGATGCAGCAGGCACCCCAAAAAATTCAGCAAAGGGCTGGGGAAGGTGGGTTGGAGACATAGGGGGGGAGCAGGGTGGGTCATCTCCCTGCGAGGGGACAGGAGGGCAGGTCATCCACATCGTGTGTTCCCGGAAAGGACGGGAATTGTCCCCCCACCAACTTGAATTCAAGGTGGCAGCTTGGCTGCTGCTGGGGGGGGGGGGTACCCAAGGGTGCCCCGCTTCGGGGGCGAGGGAGGGAAGGAGCCAAGCACCGGGCACAGTGGCATTTCTGTACAGCTGGCTGGCTCAGGGGGTGGCAGAGCCCAACCAGGGAGAAATTAAGATCCGTCCTGAGCTCTGAATCATGCTTAAGGAGAGAAACCTGGGGAGAAGGGGCCATGGTGGAAAACTCGGGGGGTGGGTAAAGCACAGGACTGGACCCCTCTGTAAATACCCGCTCGGTGCCACGGCCCGCACGGCTGGATGGTGCCTGAGCGGGGACTGGGCTGTCGCATCCCGGCTGCCGCAAGAAATAGGCTTTGCTGCCATCTACCTCTCCTGGGCTCCCCGGCAGCCAGCCTGGGGCCGTGGGGAGGCTGTGGGTGCCGTGGGCTGCTGGTGGGGCTCGGGGCTGCCCTGCTGCTCTTGGGAGTCCCGAAACGTCCTGACCTGAGACTGGAATGGTGCTGGGGAGGTTTACAAGGGGCGCGCTTTGGTTTCTCCTCTCCATCCTTCCGCTTCGGTCAGCGGTGGCTCTTGCACCGTGGTCTTCCTCCAGCGCCAGCCCCAAGGCTGCTCGCTCCCCTCCAGCGCAGGGTGCGCGTGCCTCCCTCGTCTCTGTGCCTCGGGGGGGTTTCATGGGGGACAAAGAGCAAGAGGAGGGGGAAACATCCCCTCGACATCCCATTTCATCAAGCATCTGCTGCCAAATTGCCGTGTCCTTCCAGCCTGGCCCCCAAGGGCACCAGGCTGTGCTGGGCACGTTTCGGGGCTGCTCCACACCAAGCGTCAGCGTCATCCGAAGTGAGACGTGGCTTTGCTCCAGCCCTGCCAGGCGAAGCAGCATCCCCTGCCTGCGCGCCCTGGGTGCGCTTCTCCCCGTTCTTCCCTCCCTACTTCCCGTTTAATAAATTTTTTTGGCACAGGGAGGGCATCCCACGCTGCACATCTGCATTGCACAGCTGGCAGGGCACATCTGGGTGGGATATTCCCATCAAGCCCTTGGCTGAGCCTGCTCCCTGCCCTGTCTCATCCCGCTGGATGGAGGTGAAGCAGCGATGGGATGTCCCGGCCTTTCCCCTCCCGTGGCATCGTCTCCGCTGCTGCTTCAGCACGAAGCCAGTGGCAGTGCCCAGTTCTGGCCATCCCCCCCTTTTTTTTGTGCTCAATTTGTAGTTTTGTGTTATCCCCGAAATCTGTGCTCCTGCTGATATTCTCTAGACCTTAAAGAATATTTAACCACCTGTTAAATTATTTATCCCTCTGAGGTTTCATGCACCCGGGGCAGCTCACAGGCCTCCTGGAGAATTAACTAGAGCCATAAATCAAAGAGACAGTTGAGAAATTTCCCATTGCTCGTGCTGATGGCGGCCTGGCCCCTGAAATGCCGCTTGCAGGTTGGGAGCCAGGCGCTGCCACTTGCTGCTGTTACTTGTTTAGGAGCTTGTTAAATTTAGAAGTTAAATAGACTCCAGGAACCAGATGAGACGCATCAAGTGCTGGCGATGGGGGGAATTGGGTGGCTGCCACCCCCTGATACTGCTTTTTAAGGTGGGTTTTTTTCAGGCTTTGCAAAGCACCGCCATCAATCCAGTTGGGAGGGCGAAGGCACCTGAGGGTGGTTCGTGGGCTGCAGCGGGGTGTTGTGCTGTAGGGGATGGAGATGGCAGTGCCACCTGCTTGGGGGGTGGGAGCTGGGATGGTGGCAGCTGGGACGGTGGCACTACAGCAGCTCCACCTGCATAAAGCGCAGGGGATGTGCCCGATGCAGAGGGGGGTGGCGTGATCCCCCGAGGGGCTGTGGGTGATGTAGAAAGGGGGTGGAGGAAGGTCCCCGCCATCCTTCTGTGATGCTCGAGTCACTCGGGAAGTCTCCTGCGCTTCCGAGGGGGCCGATGTGCAGTGTCACTTCCTTCATTTGGCAAAGCGAGCCTTGCCCTGGGCGTCCCCGAAGGCTGCGGGAAAGGGTTAGGAATGAAAGGAGGCACAGGGAGGAGAACCCCAGCGAGGGATGAGGCTGCCAGCCTTGTGGCTTGTTCTCGCTCTGCGCTGGTGCTGAGCTGAGGATGGGGATGCGGGTGGTCTCAGCGGGGCAGTGCGTCGGGTTTTCCACGGGATGCTCTTGCCCGTGTGCTGCAGCAGCAGCAGCCGCCCCGCTCGGGCACGCACGCAAAGGCCGTGCAGTAAGGCAAGGCAGGGGACGATTCCTGGCGCTCTGATGTCTCTGTGCAGCGTCACAGGGAGTGAAATGTGTTTAGGAGTCTCCGCCGGGCAGGGCCTCTCGGTAAACAAGCTGTCGCGCTGCTGGCACGTCCTCGGCAGGGAGCCGGGATGCGGCGGTGCCTGCAGAGCTGCGCTGATGCCAAGTGGCACCCGGGGCTGGGGGGGGCTGCACTGCAGGGACATTCCCATCTCGCTGAAGATCCTACAGATTGCCCTGTGCCCCGAGGTCTGCAGCTCGCTGCTTCATGTGGCTTCTGTGTGTTTATGGCTCTTTTTGTAGGCTTTGCAGTGCCTGAATGCTCCCGATTGCGTTGCGGGGGCGAGTCGGGGGTGTCTCTCCTTCTCCGTGCCCGCAGCAGAAGCTGGGGGGGTCTGTGTGGACCTGGGAGCTCGGGGCGCCCTGGGTTTGCAGGAGGCGGCTGTTCGGCTGCAGCGCTACCAAGACACCATCCCCTGCCAGCGTGGGCTCTCCACCTCCCAGAGGTCCCAAGCTGGACATGGTTGTCCCAGCATGGGTGGGGGGGTCTCCATTTGTAGCCCCTACCTCAACAATGCCCTTTCCTTTGGGTCCCTCACCTTGTCCCCGTGCTGGAATCCTTCTGCAGGGTGGCAGACAGGCGTTCCACCTTTCTTGAGACATCACGGCTTTCTCTGCCATCAGCGTTTTTCCAGCAGAAGCCACCTGCATCGCTGCTGCTCCCCAGCAGAAAGGAGCTGCCTCGGGAGCCCGCTTTCGCTGCTGACCGCAGCGCAGACCACTTTGGTGATGCCTTTCCCTCTGCCATCGAACCCTCCTGCACCATCTCGGTGAGATTTCAAGCGTTGTTTGTCCTTATTCCCTTCCTGTGTCAAATCTCAGTCCTTCCCCAAGGTGCACGGTGGTGCCTGGCATAAGCCCAGTTGCACCAGCAGCACTGGGGTCCCCAAGGACTGGAAGCCCCCTTCCCCTCGGGACCAGGGCAGGGTGTCCAAAGAGAGGACCAGGCAGTCAGAAAAGCCCCGATCCCACCTTCCCTAATAAACTAATTAATTTGCCTCCCCGTGTGACGACGCAAAGTTTCAGGCAGACCCCAGAGAAAGGGGTTTCTCCCCTCCTGTGCTGCCCCCAGCCCTTTGCAGCCCCCCACCCCACCCCCCCCAGCTCTGTCCTGCTGTTTATCCCCCATAGAAATGAGAACTTCAGTTTATCACGTCTGCCTGGCGGGCAGCAAGCCACCAAGCAAGCGAGAAAGAGCCTGCAGCAGCCAGCCAGAGCGAGCTGGGAGAGAAAGTGCTAGGTAATAGAGGTATTTATTAAAGGAGGGAGGAAATTTATATGCTATTCCTGCTTCTTCAGCTCTCAGTCACCGCCAAGGGGAGAGGAGGAGTGGGCAGCTCGCGCAGGAAATAGCCAGAAGTCTGTTTTCTGCCCATTTGTCAGTCTGATGAACAAGAAAAATATAGGCGGTCTTGATGAAGGAGAAATAGAGAGTCTGGAGGAGGCTGGCGCGTGTCTCTCCACGGCCGTTCGCAGCCACCAGCAGCCCCAGGTTCACAGAGAAGCCACCCTGGACCCCCCCCGGGCTGGGGGGCTTGTGCCATGGTGGGGTTGGGGGTCCCAAGGCTTCCAGTTGGTGGCAGGGAGCTGTGAATGGGAGGGCGGGGGTGAGGAGGGGATGGATGGGGTGGGGAGGAGATGGGAGAAGGGGATACAGGGAGGAGAGCCCTGGCGGTGGGATGGGGATGGTCTCGGTGTCCGGAGCCATCCCCACGAATCCACACATCTCCCCTTTCGCAAGGGCCCCCCTGGTTTTGGTTTATCGAAAGTGCTTGGCATCCACCAGAGAAGAGCAGTAGGGAGTGAAAAACCCACCAAGTATTAAGTGCTAATAATTCCCTACTTTTATTTGCAGTTATCCACCTACATGAAAGAGGCTGGGTTTTTGCTGACACTTTCTTGCTGGGAATTGAATGCTGCCTGAATCATCCATCCAGGGCCATTTGTTCGTAAAAGTAAGGAATTGCTGTTTGAATCTTTTTATTGCTGCTAACGTGACACAGGCAGCGGTGATGGATTCGGGGAGCCTTTGCACAGGCTGGCGATGGCCATGCTGGGAAGTGGCACAAACGTGGGTGCTCCTGCACCCTCCCTGGGTGGGGGCAAACACTGCCTGGGTCTCCCCGGGCTCAGCTGGAGAGGGCTGTGTTGGGCCTGTGTCCCTCTGGCATGTCCCCTGGCACTGGCTGGGGGATATCTTGTCCCCTCCCAAGCTTGAACCCCAACAGCTTTTCCCCTGAGATGCAGCTTCTCCCCATGGCACCGGGGTCCACGCACCCCACAGAGGGGTTGGGGTGGGATTTGGACCCCCCCAGCCCTGTGAATTGTGATGGCACAGAGGGAAAAGAGTTTGGTTTTTTTTTGTTTTTTTTTTTTTTTAATCTTATCTTGTTTTTTCCAGAGCTGCTGGCGTGGCCAGACAAGGAGATGCTTTTCCTTTGGCAGAGACAAATAGACGGAGCCAGACCCTCCGGCATCCCGGCTGCCGCTCCTGCACTCAGATGTGATAAATATCTCCCAGGAGAAACCCAAGAAAGCCATGTCCCAGCCTGAAGGGGATCGGCCGGGGGCAGGATGAGCGCTGTACGGTGTGGCACCGGGCCAGGACCCCGGCTTTAAACCCTGCAGCCTCACACCCCACCTCTGTCCCCGGGTTTTGGGGCAGGACCCTGGTCTGTGCCCTGCAGACACCGCGGGACAAGGACCGAAGAACGGCCCCTTGCTGAGATCCCCCCCCCTCATCCCTGGGGACGTCTCCAAATTAGGGATGTTATTAACTACAAGCTGCTTTTCCCCGACTGCTGCTTGCACAAACGATAACTGATTTAAAATGAATTGAGCCAATTACTGCAGTTTTCCTAAAACAGATGATGGCAATACTCGGGTAAGGAGGAGCAATCCCAGCTGCAGTGGGGATAAGAGTTAGACACTGCAATGCCCTTTGGGCCCAAATTTCCAGCTGTCTCCGTTTCCTGACTGAGTCTGGCTCCTTTCCTCAACTGCATGTGAGTTTAGGTGGGAGGGGGCAGGGGCAACCTCAGGCTAACGGTGCCGGAGAAGGTGCCGGTACCTGCTCTGTGCGTGGTTATCTGCTATGAATTATAAAATCACAAATGGTTTGGGTTGGAAGGAACCTTAAAGCCCAGCCAGTGCCACCCCCTGCCCCGGGCAGGGACACCTCCCACCAGCCCAGGTTGCTCCAAGCCCCGTCCAACCTGGCCTTGAACCCCTCCAGGGATGGGGCAGCCACAGCTTCTCTGGGCAACCTGGGCCAGGGGCTCACCACCCTCACAGCAAACAATTTCTTCCCCAGATCTCATCTCAATCTCCCCTCTTCCAGTGTAAAACCCTTCCCCCTTGTCCCATGGCTCCCCTCCCTGATCCCGAGTCCCTCCCCAGCTTTCCTGGAGCCCCTTTAGGGACTGGCAGGGGCTGGAAGGTCTCCCCGGAGCCTTCTCTTCTCCAGGCTGAACCCCCCCAGCTCTCTCAGCCTGTCCCCACAGCAGAGGGGCTCCAGCCCTCCCAGCATCTCCGGGGCCTCCTCCGGCCCCGCTCCAACAGCTCCATGTCCTTCTTGTGCAGAGGAGTCCAGAGCTGGACGCAGTGCTCCAGGTGGGATGTAGTGATGAGTGATTCTGGAATGGTCCTTGCTGATTGCAAGCAAGCAGTGCCTGAAAATATCAATGTATTTGTGGAAAAGCAGACAGAAATAACTCCCGAATGATTTTTTTTCAAGGGTGGGACCTTGGGGCTGGGTTTGGGGGTCTCCCAGTTCCACGGCGCATGTGGGGATTTCCCATATGGGAAAGGTGTGGGTTGTCCAAGGGCTCCTAAAGGGTAGCTCCTGCCCCAGGATGTTTAACCAAATGGGTATTCAGAGCTGTGCCGACCCGATCTGCTGTGCCCAGATCTGATCTGCATGTGAAGTTCATCAAACTTTAAAGAACAAATAATTGCCACGGGATGTGTTGTCCTTGTAATATGAGGAGCTTTAGTGAAAAGGAAACATAATGAAGATGGATTAAAGCTTAACTGTGTGAACATGAGTTAAAGAATCTTGAAATTGGGTTCCCATTTGTCTGCCTTTGCAAATCATGGGAGATATTGACTCACTTATGCCGGCGGCGGAGACAGCACGCCCCGGTCCCAGCAGAGAAGGGGAGGAGGGATGTGTGACACCGGCTCCCCGGGATGGGGATGGGTTGAATCCTGCGTGGCTCCTCAGCTGGCTCTGTTTGCCACGAGGTTGGAGCCCTTGGCAGTTTTGGGCAGGGAACGCAACCACTGAAGGCTGAGCCGAGGAAGAGTCGGGCATGACTTCCTCAAGGATGGCGAGTGGCTGGTACCCAGCTCTGTCTCGCCGAGGATGGTGGGACCGAGCTCCAGCTCTTCCCTGTGCCCATCCTGCTCCCCGCTTTGGCTGCGGCCCCCCAGCCCTGGGTTTCCCTCTGCCCAGAGATGCCCCTTCCATGCAGCCCACCCAAAAGCCTTTGGAATTGAGATTAGATGAGCTGTTGCAAAAATCAATTAGCGATAAAAAAAAGCCTGTGGGCAAGGCGCAGAATTGTGTTGTTTTATTATGTTGCCATCTGAGCAGTAAAAATACAAAGATGTACACGTATAGAACAATCTGAAACCCTGGGTCAGAAATCTGGGCTCCTGCTGCTTCCCTCTTAATTTCTTATTAAGTGATATATCTTCTGATTGCTTTTGTCAGCTCTCTGAATTTAATAACTGAACTAACCGTCTTCTGCTATTGTTCGCATATAAGTAAGTGTTGGATCAATAAAGAACATCTTTAAAAGCCCCTGGATTTGAAAAACGAGGGGAGCATGGCCTGGCGGGCAGTTGCAAGAGAATTATGACTTCACACCTCCAAAAAATGGCGTTTGAAACAAGGAGGGAGGGAAGAAAAAGAAAACCCCTTGAATGAAATGCTTTCTGCTGCGGAACGGTTGAGTCAATGAGGGCTGGATGAGGTTTTCGCTTTTGGTTGCAGATTGCCTGGCTGCTGCGTTCCTCCCATACCCCTGCCTGGCCAAACTGTGTGATTTTTAGGGATTTTAGGGAAACCAGTGCTTGGGTGCTTTAATTTCTTAGAGGGGATTTGCTTCAGGAGAGGTGAGCATCATCATCAGCTGCTGTGGGGCCACCTTAGATCAGAGAATCGTGGAATGGTTTGGGTTGAGTGGGATCTTAAAGCCCCCCCAGTGCCACCCCCTGCCCTGGGCAGGGACACCTCCCACCAGCCCAGGTTGCTCCAAGCCCCGTCCAACCTGGCCTTGAACCCCTCCAGGGATGGGGCAGCCACGGCTTCTCTGGGCAACCTGGGCCAGGGGCTCACCGCCCTCACAGCGGATAAGAGAGGGGCTGGCGGCAGCAGCAGAGGGGTTGCTCTCTTGGCATGGGTTTCTCTTTTTTTTTGTATTTTTTAATTTTTTTTTATTCCCATCTGCAGCCTTGACCCCAAATAAAGCAGCTCCTCCTTTGCCTCGTGCCTGATGACAAGCTGCCTGCACCTCAGAGCATCGCCGGCCAACCCAGCTCGCCATCCGGCGTCTGCACAGCCTGTCCAGGCAACGTCCACCTCGAGAAGGCTCCTCGCAGCAGGGTGGCTGCGCCAGGGAGGTAAAACTATCGTTGAGGAATAGTCTTCTCCTTTAGCGCTCTTCTGCTGGAGATGGCTCCCTCGGGGAGCCCTCGGGGCTGCGGGGACAGGCCGGGTGCTCCTGACTTCCCCTGCCTTTGCGAACGATGCTCGCTCGTCCGCTGAGGTGTCACGGGGGTTGGCATCTGGTTCGTGGCCGGTAACGCACCTGGCTCATGGGTGGTGACACACCTGGCGAGGCAGCTGGCTGCTGAGCGAAGGTGGGGATGGCCAGAAGGCATCGCTACCGGCATCTGCCATTGCCCAGCTAGCCGCGGCACTCAGCTCCATCCCTCTCCTACCCGGGGGGAATGCGGCTGCAAAGCCTCAGCCCACCCCGAGGTGGTCCCCGGCTCTCCAGAGCTCCCCGTTAGGGGTCCTGGGCTGCTGTTATCCCCCTCCAGGGTCAGCTACATCGTTGTGAATTCCTCCAGCATCCCTGCGCAGCAGCGAAAGGCGAGCAGCTCTCACCTGTAACTGCAGCATTTAAAAAATCAGAGAAAAAAAAAAAAGAAAGTAAGTGTGTGTGGGGGGATACGCAGCCAGGCACCATGTTCTGGCGTGCGGTTATGGAGGGTTGCGTTCCCGTGATATATTGCACTCCAAAGTCCGGGGGGTGAGATAAGCAATGCCGGGGAGGCCTCCTTCGCGCGCGGCGTGTTCAATCACTCGCTATAAAGAAGCCCCGGTGCCTCCACTCCTCTGCTTCCCCCTCGCTTCAAAGAACAAAAGGAAATGGGCTTGTTGCTTTGTAGGCGAAGGAAAGGAGGCTCCCGAGACCCGGGGAGAGCGAGCCATGAATTATTCAGCGCGGCTGTCGGCGCAGGAGTGGGGCCGAGTCTTGATCCTGCGGTGATCCTGGCATCGGGCGCTGGCCGGGAGCCCCGAATTCGGATGGGTGCAGGTGCAATCCTGCTGGGTACAGGGTTCCCGGGGAGGTGGGGCTGGGGGCAGCATCCTTCCCACCCTCCCCGGGGCACGGCTGTGCTGCTGGTTTGGAGCAAAAGGTGGTTTCTAGTCCTGCATCCCCATCCCAGGGGAGAGCCTTGGGCTTCCCGCCGAGTTTTGGTTGCTTTGGCCCAAAAAAAAGGAGGGAAAACGGCTGAGAGGGGGACATGCGTGTGCCAAACAGGGAGGGTGGGGGGGGGTGAGAGCCCCAGGCAGTGAATGCGCCTGGGATCGCTCTCCAGCCGGCTCGGTAACAAATTCCCTGACACAGGGAACAATATTTCCCTGACTCTGCCAATTCCTTAACGACGCCGACTGGAAGGGCCCCGCAGGGAGGAGAACTTGAACTCTGCAAAAAGCTCTTCTGCTGAAGCTTTATTTAAGGCTGCGTGGGGGATGCTGAAATATTAAAGGACGGAAAGATAACGGCTGGCGGTAGGCTGGGCCGGGGGGGGAGCGGTGCAAGCGGTGGCAGCGGCTGCCCTGTCTGTGTCTCTCTCTGCCTCTAAACCCCTTCGGTGCTCCAGCTAACGGGGCTGTCACCTTGCTGGGGCCGGTCACTGCTCTCCCCTCGGTGATCCAGGTCCCCTTTCGCGTGGTTTCCGAGACGGCTCCGGGTTTGCGTCTCCACCAGCAGCACTGCGCTGTCTCGGCTGGACACCAGCATCTTGTGGCCGCAGCCCAAGAGAAAGGACAAGGACTGAGCACCTGTGGTTTTTCTCTGTGCTGCTTCTGTTTATTTCTTATTTTTTTTAATCCCTACTTCTTGACTGTAGAAGTCCTTGTGCTGACACGATATTATTTATTTATAAAATATGTACAGGAAAGCGCTCGGGTACCGGTCCCACCCTCCAAGGTTGGCTGTGTGTGCCCGGCCGGCAGGGGCGGAGGTGAAAGATGGTCTCTCTGCCTCGGAGTTGGGAGGAGGAGGAGGAGGAGGAAGGAAAGGGCTGAGAAAGATAGAGACTTCAAAGTACGTGAGCAAATATTTACAGGTTCCAAGACACAAAAAAAAGAAATAAAATATATATCTACAGTGTTGTCTTGGGGATACGGGGAGTCGGGCTTGAAGCGAAGCCCGCTCCCAGCTCCGTTTGTTATATTGATTTATAAAGACTACGGGTACTGATTTCCATCGGCTGTGCCGGCAGCGGGGTGCGCGGCTCGGGCGAGCCCCAGGCTCGGGTGCCGGCAAGGGGCAGCCGGGACCGCTCCAGCCACGGGTTCGTGCTTCTGGGGTTTTTGCGATGGGGTCTGTACGCTTAATTCTTGCAAATGAGGGCCAAATGCTTCTCAGCACTCCCTGGAGCGCCGGGGAAAGGGGATGCTGGCAGGGAGCGCTTTTCAGAGCGGCAGGGAGGAAAATCCTGCAGTTTGGGGTTTCCCACTGGCCGCTGCTGATTTAATACGATGCGAACAGAGCGGGAGGGGTTTGCTGACACGTGCACGGTCCCCAAAAGCTGGCCGGCTTCTGGGAGCTGGGGAAGGGACCTGTGTCAGCGTGGTCGTGCCGCGTTGGCACCGGCGGGTGCAGGGGTGCCCCAGCGAGCGTGCCTGGGGCTGGGGGTCTGCACATGGCGGGGGGAAGCTACCGCGGTACGTGCACAGCTAACGGCTTGTGCCGGGGAGGGGGTCGGTGCACGAGGGGGCGACTGTGTGAAATGAGATGGTGGGTGCCTGGGTGTCTGTCTCGGTCCCCGAGCTCGGCGGGTCGCCCCAGTTCAAACTGTCCATGGTCTATGCAGGTGATACTTGGCTGGAGGAGACGGAGGAAACCTCAGTCTTGCTCTGGGATACGGCGGAGGAGACGTCGTCGTCCCCAAAGGGGTTCTTGCCGCAGCAGATTGTGGTGATCATGCAATTACGGAACTGAAGAGGGGAGAGAAATGGAGAACGATGGCACCAGGGATCAGCAGGGACGTGCTGCCGTACTGAGAGTCCCCCCGCAGCCCCGGAGCTTGCTGCTCCCCCCAGGCTGAGATGCCATCCCTTATGGGGAGGAGCAAGGTGCCTGCGGTGACCCCAGGCGTGCTGGTAAGCCAAGGGCTGGGGCTCAGCCTGCGTGACACGGGGCATCTCACCTGTTTGTTCATGAGGACGTAGATGATGGGGTTGTAGAGGGAGGAGCTCTTGGAGAAGAAGGCAGGCACTGCCATGAGCGTGGCAGTGAAGTCCGCTCCCTTGTTGGTGAAGATCCAGAACGCCACCACGGCGTAGGGCGTCCAGGCCAGCATAAACCCCAGCACCATGAGGATCACCATCCGTGTCACCTCCTTCTCCGCCTTCTGGGTCGTGGCTGACTCCTGCTGCTGGGCAGCTGCCTGCGGGCAGGAGGGTGGTGAGGGGCACCCCAGAGCTTCCCACCCCCAGACCCACCTCCCTGGTCCTGCCCCAGCTGCACACCCTGTCCCTGTTCGTCCCCTCCCAACGTTACCTCTCGGACTTTGCAAATGAGGCGCCCGTAGGAGAAGAAAATGACCACGACTGGGATGATGAAGTGGATGACAAACATGTAGAGGACGTAGGACTCGTTGTGGTAGTCAGGGTTGTGGGTGTAGTAGTCAGGGCCGCAGGAACACTGCATCCCCTCCGGCATGTATCTGCCAGTGAGAAAGGTTAGGATCTTCCCCAGGACCCTCCCTGGGAGTAGTGTGAGAGGGTTCAACCTGAGGACCGAATTCCTCAAGGATGGAGGATGCTCGAAGAGTGGCAGGCATGTTTTGGGGCGGACTCCTCCCCGGCTTCTCCTCTGGCCATCATCATTGGCCCTGCAGCGCTTGGCACCCTTGGGGCTGGCGCAAGCCGTGCTGACGTGTTGCACTTGAGCGCGGTGCATGTGTGTGTTGTGACACTCGCTCCCTCCCACGGGGAACAGGCTATTTCCTTCCTACGTGGCTGAGCACTTGCCTGCCCCGAGCCACCTGCTCTCCCTCTGCCCATGGAGGGATGCCAAGCAGGGACTAGAGCCACCAGCTTGGTGGGTCCAAGCTCTTGAGGGCTTTGCCCCTGCTGCTGCACGGGGTTCAGGGATACACAGCCGGTGTCTGGAGGGGCCCTGGCTCAAAGGGATGCAGCTCAGGACTGCTTGGGAGCCAAGGACTGGCTGCCTGGGCAGGGATTCAAGGCTGGAGAAGGACCATCTGGCTGTGCCTCATTGCAGGTGGGTGGTAAAGGGGCTTTGCTGCCCCAAAGCCACATCCTGCACGTGCCCAAAGGGCTGGTAGATGTTTGCTGTGACCTCCAGGGCAGCTCTGCAGCAAGGTGTCAGGAGGAGCTGGGGTGGCAGCATTAGAGGGATCATCTCTGTCTCCTCGGCTCTTCCCTTACACTCCGGATGGCCTTTGGCTGCTGCATCAGATCCTGGCCAGGGATGTGCGTGCGTGTAAGAGCCAGGCATGGGCTTCAGCTGCCCAGAGGACACTCGCTGAAGCCTAGTGAGCAGCCTTGGTGTGAGCAGCCAGTGTTGCCTCTGTTTTTGGTGGGGGCCATTTGTTGGTGGGGGTCTGAAATGCACTGTGGTGCTGGGAGCAGGACAGAGAGGGGTGCTGGGAAAGGTGCTGCAGGGCTCTCAGGAGCAAAGCTGGGGTGGCAGCATGTCAGCAAGGCCAGGTTTGCCTCCCCAGAGCAGCCTCGCCTGCTGGCCTGGTCATCCAAATGCTCTTTATGGTCAGCAGAGAGAAACGGGCTCTTCACAGCAGGGCGAGACGAGCAGTGCCTGTGGAAGCCCCTATTTGTCTGCTGAACATCAGGGGAGCACGAAGCTGTAAATGCCGAGCCTATGGCTGCCTTTGGTTAGGGGACACCAAGCCATCAAGAGATTGAGAGCTGAGGTCCCATTTCTGTCCTGGCTCGCCCCGTTGCCCCTCTGATCCGAAGCCCAGAGAGTTTCATGCCTGAGCTACATCCTCCCTGACCCTTCGACTCACCTGGACCAGCCGAAGAGGGGTGGAGCAGCACAGGAGAAGGCCATTATCCAGGTAAAAGCGATGCCTATCATGGCGTGGGTTGCGGAGAAGCGGAAGTTTCCCATGGGCTTGCAGACGACAATGTAGCGCTCTATGGCCAAGACGACCAGGGACCAGAGGGCAACTTGGCCTGCGGGAGGGAGAGAAAAAGAGAGCGTACGGTGGTGGTAAGAGCTCCTCTGGGCTTGATCTTCCCTTCACGGTGGCAGAGGGGACCGAGGGGTTGGGGATCAGCCAGGGATAACCAGCATCCTATGGAATAACCGAGAATCTCCCAGCTGTAACGTGCAAAAAGGTCTGGGAGCGTCTGTGCCGCAGCAGGATGCTGGTGGCAGAGGAGGGGACATGACGGTTTTTTTAATCATTTGAAACTTGAGGGGGTGAATTCCACCTGGGCGCGAGGAAGCACAATTTCCGGCAAAGATGCCAGATGCGTCCAAACCTGTTGATGCCGTTAGATGTGTATTTCATGAGTCTTCCGCCGGTGCTGGATCGGGGTGGGGGGGGTGTACGGGGGAGGCTGTGTGGGTGGGCATGCGTGCACATGTATTTATAAGGGATAATTAAACTTCAGGGGATTGGGAGCGTTTAGTCGGTGCTGTAAGCCTGCTAATGCCCCCAGCTGTGATAATCTGCTGATAACTACACCCTGTGCTAGGATTCGCTGGAGACCCGCTGCTCGCACAGTAGCTGCTTCCCATCAAACTTCCTTCCCTCTGAACTGGAGACTCCTTGCTCTTTACTGGATGCACACATTGGAGGGGCAAGTAATGCTGCCTGAAAGCCCACTTGGTCAGAAACGGTGCAGACCCATATCATCTTCTGACCCCAAAACCAAGCCCGTCCTTGGCTTCAATCAGAACATTTAGCTTTGCTTTTGCCTGCCAGCATATCCATCCTTTTTTTTTTTTTTTTCTTTTTTTGGCATTTCCCCCCCCTCCCAGATCAGCATCACTGCAGGAAATTGAATTGCCCGTTTAGGGGAAAAAAAAGAAAAAAGTGAAGTCCTTGCAGTGGTTATGGATCTCTGCAGCAAAGATTAGCGGTTGTCAGATCCATCACGAGGTGTTGTGCGGGCCCGGCTGGCTGCGTGGGCACGGGGTGCAAAATGAATTTTCCCTGTTTTGCACGGGGGCTTTCTGCAGGGCGAAGCGTTAGCGGCTCTCGTGTCCCTGAGAAGCGAAATAAGGAAGCTCCCAAGGGCACCCAAATACGGCTGCAACTGGGACAAGAGCTGAGCAATTGCTGCAAAGCCTGGGCCTGGATTCCCTAGCTCTGTGCAATCCCAAATCTTCCTTCCCCTCCATGCTGCTGCTCTTCTCTTCTGAGTAAGAGCTGCCACATCTTCCTTTTGCCCCTAGATAAGCTGTCACCCTTCTCCTTGTCTTGAACTCCTCCTCTCCATGCCTGTACCCCTTCCGTGGGGTCCTTCTCCCGAGTTGTCCCTCTCCTAAGGTATGTCTTTTCCCTCCCCGAACCATCCCAAATGCTTCACCTTTTCCCAAGAAAAGGCTTTTGGCAAGGATGCTTGACGTTGATTCAAGGACATGGTGTGGTCATCCCCAGCAGGTCACTGCTAGCCAGGCAACTTCAGGGTGAGAGCCCCCTGAATGGACACGGGGCAGCGTGGCCAGATGACCCCAGACTTGATCCTGAAAAGAAGGATTCCTTCCTGGCGTTCATTGCCTCGCAGCTGCCCTGCTCGTTGTGAGATGGGCGCTTCCTGGCATCAAGATCAAACTTGGATAAATCTCTTTTTATCCCCATTTTTAAGCTGCGGGGAAGCAGCACCTTGCATGGCGAGCGATGGCTTTCTGCACAGGAGGGACGCTGCATGCATCGCAGCCATCCCAATGGCACGGTGAAGGGCTGGAACTGGGCTCCTAAAGCCCTGAAGAAGCAAGACCACCCACTCCCAAGCTTGGCCCTTAGACCCAAGCTCCCATTCCACAGCCCTTACCTCCCAGCGTGGCGAAGAAGCCCTCCACAGCACAGCCAACGGGGCCGAAGACAAAGTAGCCGTTCCAGGCAGTGTAGAAGGTGACCGTGAAGCCAAAACAGGCCATGAAGAGGTCAGCCACTGCCAAGTTGACCAAGATGTAGTTGAGCGGCTGCCGGAGCTTCTTGTGTTTGAAGGTGACCAGGAGGGTGAGGAGGTTGATGGGCAAACCGGTGGAGATGAGGAAGAAGATGTAGCAACACACGATGCGGTATTTCCAGGGCTCGGCTAAGTAATACTGGGGGTACTCAAAGGGGCTTCGCACCACCCCTGTCTTGTTGGACATAGGCACGTAAAAATTGATACCTTCCGTCCCATTCATTCTGCCAATGTTATGGCAGCTACTTTGCTTTTAAGAGCTTTTCTTTTTTAAATCAAATGCTCTGATTTTGTAATTAATTAGGCTTCAACCCCAATTAAAAAATAAAAAGGAAGCCCCACCCCCCCAATGTGGAAAAATACCCAACTAAAGGGTCCTCCCCCCTTCAAAAAAGTGAATGAATTAATAAGAACGGCAGTAAATCCCGAGGGGACGGGAGGTGGTGCGGTGCCCCTGCTCCGTGTCAAGGGCTGGCAGTGCCCGCGTGCCTGGGGAGGTTTTATACCCTTCGGCCTCCTCGAGGAAGCGCGGGGGGAGGCCGGATTAGGGGCTCGGCTAACTTTGTATGACAAGGGCAACGGGATTGAGAGGGGTTGATGGTTTAAGCACCCTCTAAGCAGCCAGTTGGCCCCAAAACCTGCATTAAAGCGTATTAATTGCCATTAAGTGTTTAATATTGTTTAAGGAGTTGGGGGGAGGAAGGGATGGGGTGGGGAGCCCTTTGGAAGAGGAGGGTGGTGAGTTGGGGAGCGGCTGCTTTGGGTGATTGATGGGGAAATGGGTCCGTGCTCAGGTCCAAGGTGGGTCACAGCCTTTGGGGTGTCCCTGGCGCGGCTGAAGGACTCCATGGGAGCGCTGGGGGAGTGGGGAGTGCCCAGCTTTGCCCCACTGACCTTGGGGAGGTTGCTGGGGGAAGGCTGGACCAAGCTCTGTGGGTTGGAGCTGTGGGCTTGGCTCTGGCCGTTTGGCTGCTCTGTGCTTTGGGTGCCTCCTCTGCCTTGCCTCCTCCCTGGGCTGAAGGATATACGTTATGCAACTGATCCTCCAAGGATCTCCGGCAGGGATGGATGGGGCATGGCCAGCCTGGGGGCTCCCTGTCTCCTGGGGAGCTGCTGGTGCGTGTTTCCCCCCTGATCCTCCTCCCCATCCCAGCAAGCAGGAGACCAGTCTGGGTTACAGCTTTGCAAGGATTGGTGGGGTTTAGGGAGGGTCCTTAGCCACAGCTCTAAAACCAGCCTGACAAAGTGCCGCTACTTGCTGGAGAAGCAGCACCTGAGTGTCCCTGGGAAGAGACGGTAAAGCCTCAGCAATGCTGATGTCCTGAATTCCCTCCAGAGACAGTGCAGAGACACCAGCACCAGCCTGTAGGCACACTGGGAGGGCAAGCGGGTTGGAAAGAAGCTTCTCCTGATCTCTTAATGCTCAGTTTGGGAGGTGGGATCCCCATCCCAGCACACACGAGACTGTGAAACCCTTCTCAGCAGGGTCAGTGCCAGCTTGGAGCACCAATGCTCCATCCCAAGCTCTTTGCCCATTTTTTCCTTCTGGGTCATGGGTGCTTCTTCTCCAGGAGACCTGCCTAAGGCGTCTTAGTGAAGCTCTTCCATTAATCTCTGACATCTGGTGGCGTTAATGGCCCTGATCTGTTAATGCGGTAAGCTGTTAGCCTCTTTCCCACCGCTGCCCTCCACCAAGACAAGGTGGAGGGGAAAAGTCAATGCTGTCTTGCTGGATGAATGAGGTCTTCTGCAAGACTGGAGTGTCTCAGAGCTGGAGGGCAGGAGCGGAAGGCTAAGGGGTGTGGGATGAATGATGTCCTAATCGCTGATCTGTCTGTACAGGTCCGAGAGGAGCAGAACTAGGACGTGGCAAGAGTAAGTGGGTCACGTAAACCTCAGGTGCCCTGGGACAAGGAATCCCCGTGGGATGGCTGTGGCTCTCAGACGTATCTCACCACACGTCCCGTGTAACCGCCAGTCATGAAATTCCCAGTCCAGGTCTTTTCTAGTCTGACCACAAGCTCTTCCTTGAGGGGAAAAGTTTCTTGTGGAGAAGTCCCATGGCCTTACTCACAGAGCTTTCCCCTGAGGTATTTCACACAGAATCATCACAGAATCACAGAATGGTTTGGGTTGGAAGGGACCTTAAGGATCATCTAGTTCCAACCCCCCTGCCCTGGGCAGGGCCACCTCCCACTAGACCTGGCTGCTCAAAGCCTCATCCAGCCTGGCCTTGACCACCTCCGGGGATGGGGCATTGACAACTTCCCTGGGCAACCTGTTCCAGCGCCTCACTACCCTTACAGTAAAGAATTTTTTCCTGATATCCAATCTAAATCTACCCTCTCTCAACTTGAGGCTGTTACCCCGTGTCCTATCATAACACTCCCTGGTAAAGAGTCCCTCCCCATCCTTCCTGTAGGCCCCCTTTAGGGACTGGAAGGCTGCTATAAGGTCTCCCTGAGGTCTTCTCCAGGCTGAATGAACAACCCCAACTCTCTCAGCCTGTCCTCACAGCAGAGGGGCTTTAGCCCTTGGATCACCTTCGTGGCCCTCTGCTGGCCCTGCTCCAACAGGTCCATATCCTTCTTGTGGTGAGGACTCCAGAGCTGGACACAGTACTCCAGGTGGGGTCTCACCAGAGCAGAGTAGAGGGGCAGAATCACCTCCCTCGATCTGCTGCCCACGCTTCTTTTGATGCAGCCCAGGATGCAGTTGGCTCTCTGGGCTGCGAGCGCGCATTGCCAGCTCATGTTGAGCTTCTCATCCACCAGCACCGCCAAGTCCTTCTCCCCAGGGCTGCTCTCAAGCCGTTCTCCGCCCAGCCTAGATTTGTGCCTGGGATTGCCATGCCTCTTGCCATTTCATGCCTCTCCTGACCATAGCAAGGCTTCGGGATGTACAAAAGTTAGGCATGGCTTTGCAGAATTAGTTGAATATTAAAGGAGAAGCCAGAAAAGCAAATACACGTAAACAGCCATGTACAGATGTGCGTCTCAGCTCCAGTGTGTTCCTCCCAACTTCCATGATAGAAAGCGCCTCTTTTCAGCTAAAAGATTTCACTATGATGGCCCACCTTCAAAGGACTTGGACCTTGCTGTCAGTGCCAGCAGCATCTGAAAGCGCTGGTGCTTCTCCAAGGTTTTGTATATGAACACGGTTATCTCATGGGAAAGCTAATTTTCATCTCCCAGAGAGTAATTTTCACCTCCCATCTCTGCGAGACTTTCTGCCACATCTTTGTGGTGTCCCATCTTCTCCTAAAGAGAAAAGGGTTGTGCAAATGAAGCACAGCTATGGGGAGAAGAGGCGAAACGACAGTCTGTTTTGGGTGGTGGTGGGAAGGATCAGCAGTAATTTTTGCACAGATTTTTTTTTTTTCCTTGGCCAGCGCAAACCCCCTCCACTCCCTCTTTCAGCCAAGGTGTGGTGCAACTTTGGCTTCATGCCTGGTAGGCAGAAACCTTTCATACAGAGGAGTGCCAACAACTGGACCAAGAGGACTTTCACCTGACCTTCAACTAGGTCTGGACCAAGACCCTTCCCCTTTCTAGGAGCTGAACACGGAGCAGGTAAGCCCGAGTTGCCTCTGTCGTGCTAACAGGAGCCGGTGGATTTAGATCTCTGCAGGTCAGTGATAGCCGGAACAATGCCCAAGGCCTCGAATAAACTCAGCAGAAGAAAATTACACCGGAGAGGATAGCTGGTTCCTCCAGGACGTGTCCTGAATGCAACCTCGGTTCCCTCTGCGTCTCTGTCGCAGAAATGGAAAGTGATGGCTTTAATTTGGTGTCTCTTAGCAGGGAAACTTTACGGGCGTCTCCCAGAGAGCTCTCAGTTGTCTTCTGTGCTGCTCTACGACAAAGGCAGCAGTAGAAAAATGCAGGCCCTGTTTAATGCGAGAGGAGAGCCTGGCTTGCTTTGCGTTTGTCCTTAAGAAAAGGAAGGGTTTTGTTCCTTCTTGCAGGTTTGTTTTTTTTTTTTTCTGCTTTGCTAAGCTCTTTGAGATGAGATTGTCTCTTATTCATTGTTTGTCAGCACATTGCGTGACGGAGCCCTGAGCTGCTCTGGGCTTTCATGTCCTGTGTAAAGCAAGAAATGATAATTATAATCAAATAACTAACTTGCACTGAGCTGATACGGTTGGTTCGCTGGGCTGGAGCGACAGGCAGAGCAAACCACAGGGATGCGCCTGTCCCCATCCCTCTGCGAGGCTCCTCATTGCTGGGCAGAGGCACCAAGGCGATTTGCCCGAGGGCACACAGGGAATCACTTGCAGAGCGAGGCGTAGAGAAACACAAAAGCGATAGGAATCAGTCATGAAGCAAACATCTGTGCCTAAATTCTGGTGATGGACTAACGCACAGGACCCTGAACCTTGGCCACGAGCACCCACGCTGAATGCAAAACGGTGCTGAGCTCGCTTTTGTGCTTCTGGCTGGTTTTGTAACGTGCTGCCCTGAATCTCCCTTCTGGAGGGGCTCCTTCCTCCCGGGTGGGGTGGAGAAGCAGGAGGAAGGTGCAAATACTGCAGTGCCTCCCGGTACCTCCAGCTGCCCTGGGAAGACCTCGTTTCCCCATATCAGATAGCAGCCACGCGTGGCCGCTGCGCTGAGCCGCTTACGCCGGGCTTGTGAGCCCCCTCGCCAGGAAAGGGGTTAAAGAAAGATAAAGCTGGAGCGTTATAGAGACCATATGGAGGGGAAGAAAACCCTTTATCCTGTAATTGGATTCGTTCCCGGCGGCGCTGAGGCTGAGTGGAGCTGACAGGTCGTGATGGGCGATGCGCTGCCAGCCGCCCCGTCCAAAGCAGGATGTGTGTGCACAAACTTGTAGATCAATCCATTAGAGTGGATCAAATAGATTTAAATGTGTGGCAGGGAGAAGGAGGACACAGATGTATTTACAATTTGGTTTGGTGGGCCGGTCCTCCCCCAGCGGGGATTAACTCGGCCATGGCTGGCGGCTCCGTGGAGGCAGCCGTGCCCTCTGCCGGCAGCCGCTCCTCCGGGCTTGTATGGTCGCATCCATCTAGGACAAGGATCTGGTGGTGCAGAGGAAAGTTATTTGTACCATGCCCTTGCTTCTTTCCCAAAAAATAAGGGTGAACAGAGCCTGTTTCCTGCCTTGCTCACAGCCCCCGACGGGCTGCACTCATGGGCTTTGGGCAGGAGGAACCCCAGCTCCTGTTTTCTGGGCAGGTTCTCCATCCCAGCTCCTTCTCCAGGCTCTCCCCACCAGCACAGCCTCACAGGGGGGATGCACCAGAGCCAGAAGCTAGCTGGGAAGCAGCTAGAGCTTCACCGCTGCCAACCTCACCTCATGTGCATGGTATTCACAAGCAGGCAGGCTGCTGTCACCTCCCAGGCTTTTCCTCCTGCTGCTGGTCCAGGTAACTTCCCTGCAAGCACTGTAGGATTTCCTTGGAGCGATAGAAAGTCTTTGGGACCTGTCATTTCCTTGCCAAGGAGCTGAGCAATCCCGGCTCAGCTGTGAACCTGCACCGCTCCGTGTGGTGCTGTCAACACTTTTAAAGAAGTGATAAACCAGGGCTGTGCGGAGTAGGCAGGTTTGCAAGACAGTCTCACCGGCCACGCAGCACCGGGGGACGAGCAGCCAGCACAGCCCAGCAAATCCAAGCAGCGCAAGTATGTTTCATAGAATCACAGAATGGTTGGGGTTGGAAGGGACCTTAAGGCCAACCCAGTGCCACCCCCTGCCCTGGGCAGGGACACCTCCCACCAGCCCAGGTTGCTCCAAGCCCCGTCCAACCTGGCCTTGAACCCCTCCAGGGATGGGGCAGCCACAGCTTCTCTGGGCAACCTGGGCCAGGGGCTCACCACCCTCACAGCCAAGAATTTCTTCCCCAGATCTCATCTAAATCCCCCCCCTTTCAGTGTAAAACCCTTCCCCCTTGTCCCATGGCTCCCCTCCCTGATCCAGAGTCCCTCCCCAGCTTTTCTGGAGCCCCCTTTCTTTGTATTTCTCTGTACTTTAGCAGCTGTGCAAGGGAGCGAGCCATTCTCTGACGAGGGTGATGGCCAGTGCAAGGCAGAAGATGCCGTCTGCTCCTGTGACATCTTCCTGTCTTGCAAAATGCAGTCAAACCCCTGCTGGATTTTGTTCTGTTTTATGGGCTATTCGAGCCAGGTAGGTGTTAACAGGGGGAGCTGGGAGTCAGGGATCTGTGTCCTGCTCTTCTCTCCAAGCTCTGCTTTGCTCAACCAGTGGCAGGTGCTTAACTGGGACGCCAGGGAGACAAGAGAAAGGCATTTATTTAATTCCAGAGGGATGCAGGAGCACGGCACCACCACCTTCATTCTGCATTGTCCAGCAGCGCCTGCCGTGGCCCAGCTTTGAAGCAGCTGAGCGGTCAGAAAAGCGGGTTTAGGCAAATAGAAATAATCCAGCCCTCTTATTTTTAATTTGTAAATCTCATTTGAAGTTGAACCCTATTATTCCTGAGGGCCTTATTGTGGATGCTCGTAGCCCTCCGCAGCGATGCTTTATACACGCTGTTTCGTTTTGTCATAACTGGGTCAATTTTTTTTTTTTTTTTCATTTCTAGTGCAGAGCCCTTGGTTTTCTCTGTGGAAGCCCGGAGACTGCTGTGACGTGGCCAGCTGGGTTATAATCTTTTGGGAAACAGTACAGAGGAAATCTGGGAGTTGCTTGCTTGTTTTCTGCTTTCCAGCAGGGTTTGGCTGGGCTGGCTCCTTGCCCTGATGCCCCCACAGGACCACAACAGCCAACCTGGTGTTCCAGCTCCCAGAAAAGCCACGTCCTGGTGGTACTTTGGGTCTCCCAGGGACAATCCCTCATGTCACTGCCCTGGCCACGCTCTCAGCCAGCAGAAGAGCCCCGTTCCCTGCCTTTTGCCCCATTTTGAGGCCCCTATTCCTCTTGGTGGCAGCTGCGTGTCCCGCATTGGAATTCGTTTTTGTTCTTTTCTCGCTATCCCTGCTTTAAAGCCTGTTAGGGATTTGCTCCAGACCAAACGTGTCCTTCTCTCCCTTTGCCCTTCATCCTGTAATTGGATTCATTTCCTCCATCCAGCCCATCCCGGGCTTCTCCCCATCCCTTTACGTAACGGTGCTCTGGGCTCTGCCAAGCCCCGGCGCTGGGGGCTTGACCTGCAGCCACTGGAACCAGCGGAGGGATTTGCACCGATCGATTCCTCTTGCACATTGAATCCCACATTGGCGCAACAAACCTTTTCTTTAGCAGTTCCTTTTGCTCCCTTCCCGTTTGCTGCATCTTTTCCTTCCCACCTGCGGTGTCTGCTCCCTCCAAGCTCTGCATGAGCCCCCGGAGCACGCGGTCCTGCGAGAGGAGGGGTAAATGCAGCAGCTCCGCACAGAAGAGCAAAGCCCACGGCAGGATTGTCTGGAAAAATGATTGATTCCCCCCCCCTTCATTAATATTTATTTTCCTTAATTCCCAGTCTTTACTGTTTAGCTCTCTAAAGCCTTTGTGGTTGAGAGGCTTTCACCGAGGTTGCTGTTCATCACCTCAGCAAAATATCCATGAATTAAACAGGCATTTTATCAAATTCGAGTCCTGTGCTGGAATCAGACTTTAGGCTGGATGGGCCTAAAAGTCTTTGCAGATCTTTCTGCTGGAGTCTGAGTTTTCCATTTGGTTTTCCTGGCCCCATGTCCCAGCTGGGATGGATGTGCTGCTGTGTTTCGCTAATACCAGGTTTTTCCCCTGGGAAACGCTTGCCAGCGAGCACATTGACTTGCCATGTGCTCTGTCTCTTTTTCACCCTGAAGGCATCTGACCCTGTTTCCTTGTTGCCTCGAAGAATGAATTGGTGCCTTGAAAGCCTGAAAGGAGATAAAGCAGCAGCCAACTCTTCTCTCCTGTTGCAGATAAACTGCTATTAACTGCTGAGGGTTTCTGTAATGAGCAGGGTGACTCGCCATTGAAAGCGTTGATAAATCCTGGGCATCCAGCATAATCCAGTCCACAGTATCAGGAAATCTCTTGGGAGCTGGCAGCGTTGAGCACAGCAATGCCTTTTTCACGCTGCAGTTCTCCCATGGGCGGATAATCTCCATGGACAACAACTGCAAACGCTGGAGGTCGGATCCTGACTGCTGTAACCTCCCCTTTTCTTCTCAGCAAAAACAACCGCTGCAGCCAGACGGGGTTTACCTGCAACGGTGACCGCAGGACTGGGTTTTGCATCCCGTGTGCGAGCGAGAATATCATACATCATCCTCCCGCTGATTTGACAGTGCGAGCGGCCCCGCAAAGCAGCGATTTAATGCACTTCTCGGTGCCTTAGCGTTTCGTCTTGCTATGCTTAACCTGATATATTGTTGTTTGATGCGGGAACAGTAGGGGGGGTAAAAGGAGGTAATAAGAAAATAAAAGGTCAGTGGGTGCCTGGTGTGTGTAAAGGCTAAATTGCTCTTTCATCAAATCTAATAAATATTCCCTGTGAGTGGGGTAGGGAGCTCCTTTTATGAAATGCTAAGTGATTTCCCTGCCGGAGAGCGTCAGCCCAGGACTTGGATTATCAGATGCGGGCAGGGTTTCCCACCGCCGGCCCCTGGGCCACCACCAGCCAAGCCCCGCAGCACCCCGGGGGGCCAGGGCAGCAGCCTGTGAAGGGAGAGCAGCCACCGGGAGGGAAAAGCCAGCCTCACTGCAAAGGAAACTGCATTTTTTTTTTTTTTCTACTGTTCCTAAAAATATTCCTGAGCCTTCAAGTGAAAACACGGTGGTTTGGATTTGAAAACCAAAATGGAAACAGATGAGCTGCATCCCAGCTTGTTTTCTCACCTCCTCTCCTTTCTCTCTTCGCTTCTTCCAGATTGGGGAGAGAATGGTAAAGGAGTGACCAAAAATGAAGAAAAAAAAAAAAAAAAAGCACGGAAACATGTTTCTCTTGTGGTTTGTTTTTTTTTTCCTTGTTTGAGAGTCTATAAAGTTTTATAAGCACAGCAATTGGTTTTAAGTGAAAAAGGGATGTTTTTATTTTTATTTTTTATTTAATTATAATGAAAGACGATTGTTAGGGGATAGGACGTGTCTCCACCACTGGTAGAGAAGTTAAATCCATCCAGGCTGTGGCCAGAAACATGTGCTTTCCTCTTTCTTTTGTCCTTCCATGGAGAAACGGAGGCAGCAGGCAGAACTTCCAGGTGTCCCCGATTTTGGGGTGTCCAGGTCACCTCAGGCCTGGTTCCCAGAGAGGCTTTGGCATTACGGGGTGCAGCACTGGTTTATCAGGCTCTAAATGCCCATGGGCAGCTCTTGCAGGTGCGTTGCAGACCCAGAGGCGCTCAGCGAGATGCTGAGGATGTAAATCGGTGTGATCCTACTGGAGCTGGGTCCGCTGCGAAGATGCTGCTCCATCTGGGTGCCTCTTGGAGATGTTTGTGCTGAAGAGCTCCAGAGCTTTGCATTTACAGGTAAAACAAGATCGCTGGCTCCAAAAGGTGGGCGGTGGGATGCTCCCTACCCTCTGCCGCACATCCAAACCTTCACCTCCTTCCCTGTGTCCGACCTGCACCTCATCCACAGCTCGCTGCCGTCAGCAAGAAGAGCCTCCAGTCGCTGGGTTGGCTGTAGGAACCCGGCAGAGTGGGAGGAGAGAGAAACAACACGAGACAAATTCCCCGTTAATCTAAGAGATCATTATTTGCTGCTGGAGCCAGGAGGGTCAACTGGTTTGGGGAGCCAGCAGGAGTTAAATCCTTGCTATTGATTCTTGCCCAGCCTGGCTGCGCAGCCCTGAATTCCCGTGAATTACACTGCCGAGCAGTGGGGAGAAGCTGAAGTGGGTACCAGGCAAGCATGGGGGACGGGAGGGGGAAGCCTGCGCCCTTAAAATATTTATGCCGCAAATTAACATGTGTTTTAGGCCTGTGATTCTTCAAATATTTATCTAGTGTTAATATTTTGAAAACCGCATTAAAATTTGCCACTGGTGCTTTATTCATTAGGAGCGTTCGGCAGCCACAGACAGCAGCGCCTGCTAAATCTGTAACGCGTCCATGCAGAGACAGCAGCTGGAGGATGGAGCCTGGGCTGGGAGAAGGAGATTTCTGCTCCTGCTTCCAAAGCAGGGAGCCTAAAATGAACTAAAATGAACTCCAAAACCACACTGGCTTCAGCTATGTGGCTGCAGACGTTCGGTTCAGCAGAGAATGAGCCGTGGTTTTGACCCATCTGACTCCAAGCAAAAATAATTTAATGTGAGCAGGGTGAGACAGATACTCCCGTGAGCAACAGGAAAGGGAACTGGGGCTGGGGGACACGTTTTTTTCCAAGTTTGATGGCTGCTGTGGGGCTGGTGGGGCTGTGAGAGCCTTGTGGACTTGCACAAAGTTGTGTCCTCCCTTCCCATGTGTGCCAGCCCCATCCAAGGAGGTTGTTGGAGATGGGGGAAGAGTGGGTGATTTGGCCCACGGTGGCTGTCAGGGCTTGTGCCGCGGCTCTGACGCTCACCCCCGAATTGGAAGCTTTGCTGGAGGACCCCCCCATCGCCTGACCAAGAGCCAGACGGAGCGGCAGTGCGGGATTTCGGTCCCTCACACTCTCTCCGCCCGCTGCGTTAGCTCAGGGCTGAAATTCAACTTCAGATTCCCATTGGCTTCTATCTCCTGTTTTTTATGCAACCCGCTTGCCAAAATACCCCGAGCACAGAGAAACTTGGAGGGAAAAGTACAGGACATGGAGACAAATGTTCAGTGTCCCTGGCACAGGGAGCTCATTTCCCCTTGATTCCTTGACATTGCAATTGATACACGGCTTAATGGGCTTCACTGCTACTGCCAGTTTCCTCTTAAAATTACTCCCAATTATGGCGAATGTTTAACTTTTAGGTATGAGCAGAACTGCAAGCAACTCCATTTTGTACATCATATTTTTGTTAAGCTCCTAACCTCTGCTGCAATTTTGCTTCATAAAACAAGGAGAGTTTCAGGGGGCCTGCAGATTGCAAATTGTTACGGGGAGTGCAGCAGGACAGATTTTTTTGCATTATAATGCCAGGGAGTGAGATTTCCAGCTGTGATTTTTATTTTCATTTATTCTCATTTTGCATTGGCAACGGGGACGTGCCAAAAGCTGCTTTTATGGACTGAGCAAACCTGGAGCAAAAAGGTGCCTGTTGCTTCCACTGAAGAAATCTTGGGAGTCGGGTCCCGTATTTTCAGTTCTGTTTCCTTTTCTTTTTGAGTACTCTTGCATAATTAAGAGGTGAACCTGGCAGACAGCATGCAGCTAATACAGATGTGATTAATTTTAATCTTCCCTTTTTATTTTAAAGGTTATCCATCCCAATGCAGAAAGCTGCATCGCAGATGGATGGGAAACCTGCCAGCCGGCCACATTTTTGAGGTAAAAGGGGACAAGACATGGGAAAGTTTAGTGCTTTGAAAAAGTGACCTTTCTTGGTAATTAATTTGTCACTTCCCAACACCATCTGCTGACTCGTCAGCTGCATCCATCATAACCATGCGAAAAACACTGGAAAAGTCAATTAAAATGGGAACTGGTGTCAAACGGCCTTTGTGCAGATTCTTTAGCAAAGGGAGGAGGGGAAAAAAAAAAAACCACCCCACTATCATGTAATGTCCTTTTCAACAACACACGTACACATGGTCCCAGGGAGAAAAACTATGTTGACCTCTCCGGAAGTTTTATATCTAGGGCCGCTTCATTGCCCGGCGATAAGCTGCAGTAAATGCGCAGGGATCTGGGAAGCATCTTAGTGATTGCCACATTTTTTAAGGAGGGGTTGGGCCCAAATTGAGCGTTATTGACCGTAGTAACAGCAGCGAGTCCCTTGTGAGGACCAACATGTGCAGTGTGTACACGTCGTATTGACTAGCGGCGATGGAGCTAGGTGAGAAAAGTCATTTTACGGGCTTGGGTAATAGCTCTTTTTCCCCTTGTCTCCAGCAAATAGTGCCAGTGCTTAGCTTTCAACCAGCCAGGCGGGAATGCCGCTGCTCACCTGTGCTACAACACCCCATAAAGCCATTTGATGGAGGAGGATTTCATTGCTTCCCCAACTCATTTTTTCCTCTTTCATCTCGCCTGGTTGCTTTCAACTTTCCTCGTGCGTAGCCACCCATCTGGGAGAAGCACCAGGACGTTTCTGGCCTGATCCCAACCCCTCCAGCATCAGTCTGACCGTCTTGAGGGGCCAAAGATGAGCTCGTATGCAATTCGCTTCTTCTCTCCGCACCTCATTTGTCTGGAGAGAGATGTCAGCGCACAGTTTTGTGTCCCTGAGGGGGATCGGTATGTCCAGGACTGGGAGATGGCGGTAAAAGGGGCCGCATGGAGACTCAAAATGGACAGATAAATCCCCCAGACTGCTTTGACATCTCCCCACTTGTCTGCTCAGTTTATAAAGCTTTTTGGTGAGAGATTTAGCATGTATAATTTTATTTATTATTTTAATATTTAGCTCTAGATCCCGCCAGGGGATTTATTACCTTAAATCTATGCTTTTTGGAATGCTTGTGGGTCAAACTTCATTCTGCATTACGCTTATTTTGTGGCACCATGGTTATTATTGTGATTTGTCCACATTTCAGTAGGAATATAATTAAGACACAGGCATCAATTTACCACTGGTACGCTCTCATCAGAAATGCTTTATCCTGGAGGGTTCATGAGCTAAATAGAGAAGCTGGGAGAGAGGAATTTTTCCATTTTATAGCTGGGGAAACTGAGGCAGAGATGCTCTGTCCAGCTGCGGGACCCACTGAGAACGGCTGCCAGCCTAAAGAGAGAAGCCTGGGGAGAGAGGAAAAGGGATCTGCCTGGAAACGAGAAACTCCAAAAAATCCAATGCAGATAACAACTTTCCCTCTCTGGCAAACCCGTTTCCACGCACACCAGGTAGCCGTTCGTCAGCTCCGCTGGACGCGTGGCACCCGCGCAGGGAAGTGATTGCATACCGGTGCCTCTACACCTATATAAAGGGTGGGAAAGCCAGTGGGAGCATCCAGGCGTGATCAGGAGCAAGGAGAGATCTGACCTCCAGCATCCCGCGACTGCGCTCCCCAGGTAGGTGCTTGGTCTCTGCTCCCAGTTGCAAGCTCTGTGGGGTGGGCACCTCATGGGTGCTGAGATCGGCGCTGGTGTTACCAGCACGTGTTGGCTTCAACCGAGAGAGCTCTGACAAGAAAGAAGAAACAAATCGATGCTTAAACAAGGGGAAAGGTGCTTTGTGCTCATCCCCCATCGTAGGAGCATCGATTCCACCAGCTCCTGCCTCCCTGCTTGTTGTGAGCACCCAGCAGACACCGCAGTGTGCTGCAGAGGCGCAGGGAGCCCTGGGTGCCCTCTGCACTCGGGGAGCTGCTTTGAACAGACAGAAAATGAGTCACAGACAGTTCCTATTGACAGTAACGATCTGATTTTTTTTTTGGAAGACAGCTCAGTAGATAAACGTACTGTCTTGTCACTGTGCTCACGCCAGTACCAGGTGGATGTTCACCCCTCCTGCCCCCAAACTGCCATTTCACCCCATTTTACGCATTTATAAGCAGAGCTGGGAACTGCTGCAGCCGCCCCATGCGACCGTGGTACTTTGTTGTGCTGATGCTGAACTTGGGATCCTCCTGCTTTATGCTTTCTCTTTGTAGCTGGGAAGCAGATTCACTAACAACAAAGTACGTATCTGCCTGGAGAGGCATTGAACTAGAGATCTCAGGTCTGAAAGACATGTCCTGCTTACAAAATAAGGACAGCACATTCAAAAATTATATTTTTTTTGACCGGAGTGATGTGTGGGGGTGTTTCTCCAGGGGAAGAGGGAGCGAATCAATTCACAAAGGGATAGTCAATAAGAGATGAAGGAGGTGACTGGGTTTATTTCTTTGTATATGGCAGTATTTTATTGTGGTGGTAGAATAAATGAAAAGGCATGAAAGATTGATGCTACTGAGATAGCACCGTGTTATCAGCACATATGCATATCAACATGTTGTATTACAAGGGGAGAGCCCGAGAAATCCTCTTTTGATCACTGCAGCAAACAACACATCTCGCTGGGTCACAGTTGGCAGCTTTTGATGATGGGTGGGCAGGGGGCAGATGGCACCGGTGCCCCCCTAAAGCAGTGCCAAGGCAGAGGAGAGGGGCTATAGCCACCGTCAGCCCTCCCCTGGCCTGGCACACAGCGGAGGGATGTGACTGGCAAGTGCTGCAGAGGGGAATATTTATTAACTTCCACTGGCCTTCAGTTCAATACTAGCTGATATTTATGGGAAATCTAATTTAGGGGTCAAATTTGACCTAACAATGTCCTTTCAATAACGTCCAAACGGAGAGGTTTCTGAAACTAATTAAGGATCAGGCTCCAATCAGGTAGAGTAGTTAAGCTGTGGGACAAGACTTCATTAAATTCGTCCAGAGAGAATATTTTAATATTTAAAGAGAACATTTAATGTTTACGTAAGTCCTCTTCTGACGTGAAGTCGCTGTTAAATCACCTCAGAAGGTAGTTTTTAAAGCCTTTTATACTAGGCTTTTATGGAGCCGGGCAGGCAAATGCCCTTCCCAGCTCTCCTGGACCCAATGAGGTTTATTAAAAGATTCAGTCCATCAATGCAGGTTTTCAGGAGTGAGGAATATGAAAACAAAATTTAACAAAACATCTGTCTTAAGGCTTTTCTCTCTTACAGCATCACTCTGTCTCCCTTGCTGTCAGCGGGATTGATGGGAGCGTTTTGCTCTGGATGTGTGCGGGTCTTAAACCACTACAGCTGGAGGGCTAAAGCTTGCAGAACAGAGCGAGTCTTTAACAGTACTGAAGGGCTGGGCTTGAAGTCCCTGGAGACATTGCTCAAGAACAAATCTGTTTACAGAAAAAGGTTTGAGAGGAGAAGTGTCAGTCAAGACGCTTCTATTCTCAGCTCAGGAGAAACTGGAAGAGTAAATATACCTCTAGTTAGCTGGTGGATAAATTGGATTGCAGCTGATCAAAAACCAAAGGGATTTCTTGTCAAATGGCCCTCCCCACTATCACCCTGGTATCTTCTTTCCTGTGTCATTCAGACTCTCACGATGGTTTCAAAGAAGGTGGTGGCCAGTTTGCTCTTGGTGTACGTGGTGTCTATGCTGGCTGAGCAGACCGAAGGCTTCGTGCCCTTTTTCACCCAGAGCGACTTCAGGAAAATGCAGGTAACCCCAAGAAACGTACTGTAGGGGCTGGAGTCCTGAATTAACCAGGGAAGGTGTTAATTCTTCCCTAATCCCCCAAGCTCTGCCACCACACGCTGTGCCACTGTCGTCCCCGTCATCTGCCCCTTCTGCTCAAACAGATACTGGCAGTCCCTCACTCGTCCCAAAGTTAAGGGCTATGGGAGAGGGCAGAGACAAGTTTTAAGATGTGAGACTAGAAAGGAAGAGCCTGGACTCCTTTACATAAGAACTAAAAGACCCGCGTGGGTTATCATCTGCAGCTGGTGGGGCTCGGTTTTCTTTCCTCCGTGCTAGTGGCTGTAATTTTTACAGAGAAGCTGCAGCTTCCCATCACCATGCTGATGGGTCTTTTTGTTGTAACAAATAATTAACCATCCTCCAGATGGTTGTCACCTCTGGGATGTGCAGAGAGGAGAATGTTTTTTCTTTTGATGTGAAACTAATACTGTTGAAAGGTGTCAGGCAGGCAGCCTCAGAGACTGCATCTTCTTAAACACAGCCGAAGTGAGCTTCCCCCGCACGACGCAACCCGTTGATACTGGGGAGAAATCTTGTTTCCAACACCTATCCGCTTGCTGGACAGCAATTGCTTTTTGTGGGGAGCACAATCATCCTTTAGCCTCGTTGAGGAAGATGATGGGGACCCACACACGGTCCCCAGATTGATTGTTCTTACATCATGACCCTCGTAGCTATGTGTCTGCTAGTGATTGAGGGTCTTCTAGATGTACATGGGTGAAATCAGTCTTCCAAAGGCTGCCTCTCCTCCTCTGAGCGTGCATTCAAACAAGCGCACAGCAAGCAGTCGGTTTGACACTGAGCACAGCCTTCACTGCATTTTACACGTCCCGTCATGTCTGTCATATCCCAAAGCAACTTTGGCTTTTCTCTTTGGGCTGGGAAGAAAGGGAGGGTCCTGAAGCCAAGTTCAGCCCCATAAATGGGAAAGGACTGACGTTACAGACCTGGCTGAAAGGCTGGTAATGCATAATGTCTGCACAGAGCTCTCCATTTGCAATGAAGCTGTGCAGGCTTTGATTCAACTTCACTGCCACTGCTACAGAACACAACCAGGCTTCTGGAATAGCTCTGCAAGGTCGGTATATTTGGCTACCACGTCCTGCTGACAATCTTATCTTGCACAGATCAAAGGAGTCCTCTGCAAGTGTCATGTTTACTACAGATCTTTACATGCAATCCTGTAACCCAACTTTACACCCAGCATTGCTGCCTCTGGGGCATGTCACAATTACAGTCCCCAGGGCGATGCTGGCCGCAGTTGATGGGTCCCTTCCCAGCGAGTTGTGGCCCTGGGGAAGGATGCTGCACTGGCTCCAGGCAGTGGTTAGACCTCCAGTCCCTCTGGCTTTGAGCCCAGCTCCACAGGCTCCTGGCTGCTGGACATCACACTGTTGATATGGTGCAGAGTGGGTTTGGTACCCAGACAATACTGCATCCCAGCATCACTGCCCCATTTTCTCTCTGCTGTGAAGTTGCAGGAAAAGGAGAGGAACAAAGGAGGGCAGAAGAAATCCCTGACCTCGCTGCAGCAGCTGGAAGAGGAAGGCTTCTCTGAGCAATCCGGTGGAGATGTCAGCAAGGTCAAGACCATCCAGGTATGTTAAACCATGCGACTCTAAGCAGCCACGAGGAGACACAGGGGGACAAGTGGCCCAAGAGTCAGCCCACGGGGCCTGGATACAAAGGAGTGTTTGGCGGTGCTGTGTGAGAAGACAGTGGGTGTTATCAGGGAGCTCACCAGACAATATTAAGGAATATCACCCGCTTCCTGACAGGCAACTGAGCAAGGCTGCATCAGAGAAAAGTCTTATCTCCACCCTATAAATTATCTGGACATTCAGCAGCCTGGTCACCCTCACCAGGCTTCTGCCTTGGTACAGGGAAGATGGAAACAACATGAGGTCTTTCTTTGCCATTCAGTGAACACCAGGCAACTGCAAGGCAGGAATTTGCAGCTCTGCTGCAGCTCTGGGTTTAACTTGTCACTTTTTCACCCAGCTCCAGATTAGCTGCCCGGTGTCACCTCCAATCTCACAGTCCTATGCACTGGCAAGACCTTATTTATAAACTTGGGCCCATACAGACGCACCTCCCCCCCCCCCCCACCAAAAGTCTGTATACGGAGCAGAAAATTGACAATTTTAGGGATTTAAGTGCCAGTCTAAGCCCTCAAAGGCATGCTTACCTGGTTAGCCAAGTCTGAAAATTGTTCTTTTCCACTTGAATACAGGGAACTCTTTGCCCTGTCCGTGCAGCTGCTCCCTCCGCCAGCAAAAGGAGCGTGTAGGTCCACCCCAAACTGCGGGAGAGACTGAGCGGGACAGGCAGCGGGGCTGGCTAGGCTGGAATTTGGCCAAGACGCAGGTTAATGTGCAACTTACTCTCGCAAACGTGGTGCACCAACAATCAATAATAGGATTTAAACAGCAAGGATTCACAGTTCAAAGCATTAAATGACTGGCACATCCCAGTGTCTAACAGTCCCCCGCTGCAACCGCAAGCCCTCCTGTGCCTCCAGCCATGACCAGAACAACTCTATTTACTTCGGGTACATCTGAGCCACAGCTGGCTCAAAGTCAGTCGGTCTGGAGGCAGGATGACGTCTCATCCTCAGTCTTTACTAAGGCAGGGTGCTTCACCAGCATCAGTAAAGCTGATGGCTTGAAGGGTCAAGGTGTGAGATAGTGGAGGATTATAAGGTTCAGAAATTATTTTCTTCTTTACAGTCTCTGTTGCCAGGAGGTAGCTTTATCTGTGTTTCTGAGTCAGCCCATAGATGATCCAATGCATGAAAACTTCGGCACTCTGAACAGCACAAGATTGCGTTGACTTCAAAATGTTGCTTTTCCCTGTATAAGGATCACCCTCTTCCCTTCAAATCAGCCCTAGACCCTCTACTGACCTGAGCAAAGTGGGGTCAAAGCACCCTGACCTGTCTCCCTCTGCTCTCCTCAGCTTTTCCTTCTGACTTTTCTGGCTTCCTCCACAGCTAGCTGTTCCTGTCAGAGCTGGGATGTGGCTCACCCCAAGGCAGCTGGAAAAATACCAAGATGTCCTGGAGAAACTGCTAGCAGAGATGTTACAGGACACCCCAGACGGTACTGTCAGGAGGTTGATTTCTGCCTTGGGAATTCTGCCTTTCCCTCCTCTCACCAGCTCATCATCACAAGATATTTATATCCTCAGAAGGGCTTTTGTGTCATGTTTGCTCACTTTACGGAGTCCTCAGATACCCCACCAGCTCTCTTGCACACGCTCTTCTTCCTGGAAGGTTATTCACTCTCTTAGGGTGCTGTCTGTGCCCTAGAGCTGATATTGACTGTTAGCAGCATTGCAACACTTCCCAGCAGCTCCACTTGGTGCGGCTTCCCACTTCCCCACTCCTCCTCCCGAAAAGTCCTCTGTCTTCAGGCTGCAATTTCCAACGGAGCTTATAATGCAAGCTACACCTGCGAGGCAGCTCAGCACCCACAGTCAGGCCTGAACACCTCGCTCCCTGCACAGGGGCTTACCACTAACACTTAATTACAGCTAGAATTAGCTGCAATTCATGGTGTTGAGTGCTAACAAATCCAGCCCTGGGCTTTGATTTTAGTGTACGGGAATTGCAAAAGAAAATACCCAGAGGCAGTATGTGATGCAGCTATTCCCGCCTGCAGACTTGAGGGGTGGTGGAATGGGTCTCGCTGATGTTATCTTTGGACTTTTGTCTTATCTGGGCTTAAATGTCCCAAAAAAGAGGGTCCCCTCTATCCCTGTGGGAGTCGTCATTCTGCTTTGGCTGTGCTGATTACAGTTTGCCTTCCAGCTTTTTAGTTGGGCAGCTGAGGAGGATGAAACAATATATAAAGCCTAGGAAAGACTGAATGACAAATTTAAGGACACTTGTTCTTTCCTCTCTTTTCTTTTTAGCTGACTGATATCTGCAGAATCAGAAGAGAAAGCGATGTCGCCTGCTGAAGCTAAAAGATTCCACTTATGTAAACGAAATCTGTAAAAGAGATTAACAAAATCCGAGGTGAGATAATAAAGTACGCAGCATAATTAAATGGAGGATTTGTGCCTTCTTTTCTGCATGCCTCTCAGCCAGATGGCAAGCAGCAAGTGTGGGAAAGAAGAGAGGGAGGGTTTCCAGTTCTAGAGAACATCACCGTCCTTTGAGAAGTGCAAAGCATGTTGCAAAGCCTGAGTAATTAATCTTTGTGGACTAATAAGTTTTAGCCCTCCCTTTTGGCAATGAGGGAAACCGAGGCAAGTATTTACCGGATCTCCTGGCCAAACTGGTGACACAGGAGTAGGATGATGAGTGTTGGATGGGGGACTCGGGCATCCCCACCAGGATCCCTGCTCTGGACGCGGGAGGGCACCCTCTCCCACGCTGCTGGGAGAGAGCAGGAGCCCTGATTTGCAGTTCCTACCTGTGCTCTTACCCAACCTCTTACTCACCCAGGCGATATAAATCTAAATAACATGGTGAGGAACACCTCACCCCATGGCTATGATGCGAACAGGCACAGTGTGTGTGAAACAACACAGAGCTCCGGCCTTATTTCTGCCTCTGAAACAAACCTAGAGGTGAAATCGCAATTCCACTTGAACATATTGCTCTCCATTTACATACCTTTGGCTTATTTTAGAGCTGCTCCTCTATATTGGCAGCAGGAAATCCAACATATGTAAAGTAAGGACGGATGAGATCAATGGTATGTATGTGAATATATCCAATTTCAATCCAATTTTATCCTCCCAACCTAACACAAATTCTGTTCTCACTGTGGTTCATTTAAATAGCTGTGTTTGTGCTAGAACAACACTCCTTGGTACGTTCTCTGCTGCAAGCCATCCCTTAGGAGAAAAGAAATCTCCCAATGTATAATGCAACATCCAGCATGGAGTGGATTCCAGCTTTAACATTTGATTCAAAGGCACACTCCTAGTCCAGGGACTGATCAGCTCAGTGTAACTCAAAGTTTGCAGGGATTATTGCTGAGGCAGGCTGAGCTATGAAATCACTATAAATGAGTCTGAGCGGGAGGAAGATAGAAAATAATACATTCCATTAGGCTGAAAGTGAAATCAGCTGCACGCATTGCTGGGCTATAGGAGCTCAGCCAGTGCAAATCAGTCTGCAGTGGCGTGATACCCAGGGAAGATCTGGCATGGAAATCACTGGAGGAGCTGCACCACATTTACGCGGGCGTCCAGCAAGACCAGAGACAAGACTGTTTGCTTCAAAGGGGGCATGTTGGCTTGCTACTTCCGAAAGACCCAAACCTTTACCCCAAGTTTAATTTTGCCCTGCCACGGGAAAACAAGGAGAATTTCCCCTTGAGGGGCAAACAGCTCCTAAAAGCCCTACATAAGCTCCATGGCAGGTCCGAGTTGTGTCTCCAGCATATCCTTTTGCCCAGCTCTTTCACTCAAGTGGTTTTCCAGGCTGACAGCTCCCCTGTGCTATCTAGGAAGGAAAGTTTCCCAGTGACAGCAAGAAAGAAAGCGAACATGAGCCTCTTGGATTTGCTTCCTGGACCATTTCCCACCACAGTGATGGTGGGGCTGATGCTGCAGAGACTTCCATAAGGAGATCCACCAATGTGACTCTGCAGGGATGTCTCCCTTTGCTCTTACATTTTGACCCAAGCAAGCTGTAACAGCAAAGGTTTGCTTTTACCGTGGCCGTCGGTTCTGCCAACGGCTCTTCCCAGTTGACCCAGCTATAGATGAGTTCAGGGATGTACAGTTGGTTGTGACAGCAACCGTCTTGCTCTGCAGCAACAACCGTGCAGTCCAAAGTACAAGGGGCCCTTCAGCCTTCGGAAGTAAATTCCCTCCAGACGCAGGGGCTTGAGTAGTGGGAAAGCAGCAGATATTCTTCTGCTGGAAGGAGAAGATGGATGGACCCCAACCGTCCTCCTAGGCACAACTCCCACTGTCAGGGCTATATCTCTTGTTAAGAAGCAAAATGGTCTCCCAGTTGCAGGACAGACCTGTATCCCCAGTGCCCTGGAAGGCTGCTTTGGCAGCCAGCAGCACCAAAGTCCATGTCTGCAAGCAGGTAGGAAGAACTTTCTGCTCCAGAAGCTGAACAAGAGTTTTGTGGCAGGATGAGCAGATGAAAAGTTGGGGGAAAGAGGCAGGGAAAGGAGGAGCAGGAAGAGAGAAAAGAATGAAATCAGCACTGACTTTCTAACCTAATAAGAAGCTCGTCAGGCTGAGGACATGACATACGATCGGGAGGATGAGAAGCGGTGTTCTTGGGTCACACCTGTGCCGCGGCTGTGAGTGACAGGGTGTTAAATTGGCGCAGTCGGCTCCCAAGTAAGATTTGACACTTCCCCTGGTGACATATGCAGGACTGTCGTCCAAATGCCATGGGATAAGCAGAGGGGGTGGGATGGTGGGCTTTTTTCAGCAGCCCCTCAGTCAGGGGTGGAAGGGTTCAGCTGCTGCCCGTGCTTTTTGGGGTGCAGCACGGTCCCCTGTTCAGGCACCTTGTGAAGATGGTGCAGATCTGTTTCTACCCCTCTGCTTATAGCAGTCCTGCGTTGATACTAGAAGAGGAGAAGCAGACGGCACAGCACGCCTGCTCTTCCCATTTGATATCTGAGTCACTGCCAGCAGTCCTAAGGCAGCTTCTGGGCTAGCAGGGAAGGTGGAGGCTGTCCCCTCCTCGCTGTCCCATCTTCCCACATCCCGCTCAGGATATTTAGAGCCAAGATATTCAAGAGCTGCACCGTGGGCTGGGAAACTGGCTTTTCACAGCCGAGCATCTCTGAGCATCACAGCCCATCTGCAGCATCAGCTGGCCTGTGCTCGCCCCGGCAGCCTCTGCTGCTGCCCGGAGCTGTGGCGATGACAAAGGGGCTGCAAAAAGCAGAAAAAAACGCCATCAGCCTCATCATTGTCACTGTGGGCAGGGTGACAGGAACAAATAGGTGCTGGTCCGTGGGGATATAGGCTCTGAGACAGAGGGCTGTCTTCTCCTGCTGCCTTCTCCGTGGTATCCAAGCACCTTCCAGGATGCTCCCAAGGGTTGTCTTGCTAGGGAGGAAGGGAGAAGGGTTGTGGATTTCGCTCCACAAAGAAGAGGCATCTGTTCCTGCTGAGCATCGGCACCGCCAACCTCCCTTCTGCGAAGGAATCACAGCTTTTCTCCAGTTCTCGAACACAACTCCCCTGTTCTCCACTCTGAAGGTCATGCAATGAGGCTGCTGGGCCAAACTCTGTCCTGGGGTAACTTCCGTGACAACCAGAAACACAAGAAGTTGAAGGGTTGGGTTGAGGTTTTTTTGCTGCTGTTGTGCTTTTTCTCCAAAGCAACAGGAGCTCACTTAATTCATGAGCTTGTATCAGCTCAGGTTTAGATGCCAGCATGCATCTGCGTGTCTAGGCAGAGCTCCTCCAAACCGAAAGCTGTGAGCTTCCAAAAACTGTGTACTAAGAGCATATTCTAATTCTATATTTACATTAGACACCGCTCCAAATTATTAGCTGCCAGTTGTGCTTTCTAGTTAGTGAGCAGAGGGAGGCTCGGCTTAGCTCGTTCACACTTCCCAGCGGAACCGAATATGCTCTTTTAATGGGCTCCCCGGCCTCTCCTAAGCGTGTATTTGTTGTTGCTAACCAGATTAACAAACCTCAGCATCTTGTTGCCGCTTTCTTGCATAAATCAGGAAGAGTGAGGCGAGCTTTGATGATGCCCTAAACAAGAAGGGCACAGCAGCCAAGTGAGCATGAAAGGAGGGGTATCCCTAAAGAAGTTTTTAGGTCACGAAGGCACAGTTTAGCATTTCCAGCCTCATGGCAGCAAGCGCTGGGGGTCCGCGCCGAGTTCTCACGGAGCCCCCACCAGTTCCCACTTGCTGCAGGTCCCGCTCCCGAGGGACCGCGAAGTTTCCACCGCTCCGGTATCGCGCGTCAATCACAAAAACAGCGATGCGCAGACAGCCTGCACCGCATTCATCACTACTTTTTCATTATCTTTAATTAAATTCTGATATTACGCCACAGTATTTCAGCCACTTTCATTACTTTCTTTACAGGCGGCGGCAGGAAAAAGCAATTACTGTACATCACTGCCTTGCCAAAATAAATTTTCAAGTCAACGCTTCGTTTTGCCTTTTTAGGCTGCAAAGTATGCAAGGAACCTCCTTCCCCGGCAAATATCCTGAGGACCCAGATCCTGATCCTGCCGAAAGCAATGGCAAAGCTCCAGCCGGCTTGATGGGTGCCAGTTAAACGGCTGTAACTTGGCAGCGATGAGAGGGATGAGGAAAAAGTGTGTGTGGGGGTGGCAAGTGGCTGGCAAAGACACTTCTTTCTCCTCATAAGTGTCCCTAAAAGTGTCAAAACATCAGCGTAACTTGGTCGGAGTAAGGTGAGGGGAGCTCAAGCTCCCTGCTTACCCCTGAGCAGGGTGCTTTAGAGTGATGGGGTGGCAACAATGGCCGGCCTGAGATGATGAGGCAGCTTTTGCACCTTCACTCTCCACTTTTCCCCACTTTCCCGCCTCCTGAGATGAGCAACAGATCCCACAGGGCACCATTCGCTCTCTGAGAGGGCCCCCGACCTCCCCAACATGGCGGAACCAGCGACCCTGCCTCCCTCCACATGAGCGGTGTGCGGGGAGCAGTTCTTTCCCTCGACCTTCTCAATATGGCGCTCAACACCCGCCTCCCTTAACAACATGGCGCCGCGGAGGCCGCCCGAGGTGGGGTGGGTGGGGGGGAATGCCCTTCTCAAGATGGCCGCCAGCGTGGGACGGCACCGCCGGCCCCTCCCAAGATGGCGGCCGCGCTTCCCTGCTGGCAAAGCGCTTCCGGTGGGGCCTGGTGTCAACGCCGCGGCCATGGCGGAGCTGACAGACGCGGAGCTCCGGAAGGAGCTGATGGCGCTGGGCTACCGGCCGGGCCCCATCACCGCCACCACTCGCAAGGTCTACGTGAAGAAGCTCGGCTGCCTGCGGGCCGAGGTGGCGGCGGCCAGGCGCAGGGGCCGCGCCGCTCCGCCCAGCCCGGCCCGCCCCTCCGCCAGGCCGCAGCAGGCCTCGCCCTCGCGGCCGCGCTCCGGCTACAACCCCGCCGTCGGGGCCGCCCGCGACAGTGAGGATGAGGCGGAGGATGAGGAGGAGGAGGAGGAAGAGGAGGAGGAGGGGGGAGGGGGGCAGCCGCCCGCGTCCCGCTGGGGGACGTCTGGGGATGGCGGCGGGCTGGCCTGGGGGGACTCCCGGGGGTCCCCGCCGGGCCGGGGCGGAGGGCTGGGCCTCGGGGCTGAGGGAGGCCTGTCCCGGAACAGCTTCGGTGGGCTGAGCTCGGCGCAGTGGGGAGTGTCCGTAGAGAGAAGTGGGGGTGCCGGGGCCGGGCTGGGGACGTCCCTGGGGGGGGCTGGGGGGCTGAGCTCCCCCTCCCCGTGGGACACGTCCATACAGAGAAGTGGCGGGCTTGGGGGCGGGCTGGGGGCGTCCCTGGATGGAGCTGGGGGGCTGAGCTCCCCTTCCTCCTGGGGTGTCTCTGCAGAGAGGAGTGGGGGGCTTGGGGCTGGGTCAAAGCTGTCCGTGGATAGGTCTGGGGGGCTGAGCTCCACATCCCACTGGGAGACGTCGGAGGAGAGAAGCGGGGGGCTCAGCACCCGGCTGGGGACGTCCCTGGATGGGTTTCGGGGGCCAAGCACCACGTCCCAATGGAGCACGTTTACAGAGAGAAGTGAGGAGCTCGGCGCTGGGTCGGAGCCATCCCTGGATGGGTTTCGGGGCTCAAGCTCCTCCACGTTGCAGTGGGGCACCTCAGCAGAGAGGAGCGGGGGGCTCAGCACAGGGTTGAGGCCAAGCCTGGACAGGTTTCGGGGTTCCAACGCCACGTCCCAGTGGAGCACATCTGCAGAGGGAAGCGGGGGGCTCGGCATCAGGGCTGGGTTGGGGACATCCCTGGATGGCGCTGGGGGCCTGAGCTCTGCATCCCCCTGGGGTACCTCTGCTGGCAGGAGCGGGGGGCTCAGCTCCAAACCCCTTTCCAGTGATGAGATTGGGGGGCTGAAACCCAGGAGCCGTTGGGGCACGTCAGGAGGAGGAATTGGGGGGCAGAGCTCCCGAGCTCAGTGGGAGACAGCAGGGGAAAGGAAGGGGCACTCCTCTAACAGCGCGTGGAGGCGGGAAAGCGAGGTGACACCCAGCACCCACTGGGGCACATCGGCGGGACCTGGGGGGTTGAGTTACCAGTTTGGGAGAGGGAAAGAGGATTTGGGTTCCAGTGTTCGGAAGGAGGCGGACAGGGAGCTGAACCCCAGCAGCCGGGGAGGGGGGCTGATCCGGCGCTTCCCATGGAGGGCTACAAGCGACGCAGGGCTGGCGTCGGGGAGCCGGTGGGGAGCAGGACAGGGAATAACCTCCCGCACTCACTTGTTGCGGTCAGCCCCAAAGCAGCAGACGGAAGGAAAGGGCAAAGGCCTCGAATACTACCTCTCCCAGTTCCTTTGCCTCGCCAGCTTTGTGCTGCTGATGATTTTTCTGGGCATCCTCATGGTGAAGATGATCGGGTCAGGCTGGCTTGACAAGAGAGAGGAGAATTGTACGTGCACTGGTTTAATCCGGTTTTTAAACTGTATTCACCTTTCTTTTCTGCCTGCCCTCTATTACTTCCATCGCCGTCACATTCATCATTCTCATTGCCGTAACCTGCCATCTCTGCTTCTGTCCCCATTTCCATCTCCCTTTGCCCGTGGGAAACCTTGTTAGTCAGGGAAAGTAAGTCAAGTGTGTGCTTTTTTTTTTCAAATGAGTTTGGCCTTCGGTTTTTCAAAACCACGGGTTTTATGGAGAGTGACATTCCTGCTAGGCCAAGGATATGTTTCATGACTGTCCGTTGTGTAACGTAATGTCTGTGTAATTGCCCGTTGAGTGCTTTTAACGTTAGCCTCTGCAAAGCGCAGCCCTTCCTGGCCTTTATCCTGCCCACGTGAGAAGTACAGCGGTTGAATTGGTACTTCGGCACTCCAAGCGTAGCAGAGCTTCGATGAGGAACGAAAAGGGGCTTCCCCGTCACTCAGTTTTTTAAAGCCGAGTTCCCCAACTAGAGCAGATGGAAATATTGTCGTTTCATGGCTTTGAACTGAAAGCAGAAGGGATTTGGGGTATGGTTGGGACGGTGCGAGTCCCGAAACTCGGCACTCTGTGCCTGTAGGTGTGTGTGTGCTTTGCATGGGCTGGGAAAGCTGTTTCCTGCTGAGTCAGAATAAAACTGTCCAATGTCTGTGAATTTCTGAATGCACCCTTTACAACTTGGTTAGATATTTTGAAGCAAGGAATCTTGCGGCGCAGACGCAAATTCTTTAAATTCCCAGAGCAGAAAGTAGAGCATGGCGGACCGGGGCCGGCGTATATCCAGTTGTCGGGGTGGGAGGGAGCGGTTAAAGCACAGGCCGCAATCTGCAGGGCTAACAGCTCCAACTGAAATAAATCCTCTGCTTTTGCCTTGAGGAGGCTTGATTTAAATCCCTGTTATCACCGTGATATTTCAGGTGACCGTGGCGTTCAGCGAATGGCGTTACTAGATTGTAAAAGATCGGTGTGAAGCAGTGGGTTGTGGAGGAGCACGAAGTGTCTACTTAACAGGAGCTATTAAAACATTCAAACCCCAGCTTTTACTTTCCAGCTGAACAGGATTCATCATTTGCACCCATTTAATTTGTTTTGCTTTCAGTGCTGCCTACCAAAGCAGCGCTTTGAATGCGCTATTTGCATAGCAAGGTGCTGTGTAGAGTGAGATTAAGAATAGCAGAATCAGGCTTTAAGGTAGAGCCTTTTTTTAAAAAAAAAGATAATTACTTTCTTGATCAAAGCTCTTGTTTTGCAGCCAGCTAACTTGCCCTCCCTTTCTCTCTCATAGTTAATCTCTTGCCTGTGGATTGTGACAAAAGAACGGATGATGTAAGCATATATTTATTTATCTTCAAGTATTGTGGATAGGGGATTCTCACAGAAGAGTAATTATTCTAGGTAACTTCCACCAATATCAGCATCACTGTAAAATTATTAGTTCTGTCCTTTTACAGAAAAACTGTGATTTGATGAGTTGGAATTAATGGGCCAGATTAAATTAGGACTGTATATGAGACTCCGAAAGATAAAAATTTAAATTCCCAATTATGTGAATCAATTTCTTTAATAGTTGTAACAGAAGAGATATTGGTTTGCAATAAAGCTGCGTTCAGCTTTAACAATGCAAGATTTAATCCATCTAATTCCCTGAACTCCACCGTGAAGTGTCGTACAGCCCCGTGTCTTTTATCATAATGTACTGTTAGGAGAGAGGAGATTTCCTATTGGATTCAGAGTTACGGTTAGTCTCCTGTGATGTTCTGGAGGCAAAGAATCGATCTGCGGTTGGTCAGATGGGATGTCGGGTGACGCAGCCTGGGCAAGTTGGTGGCACTTTGGAAGGACGCACTGTCTCACTTTTGACTCAGAAACTGTAGATCTTTGCTGCAGGCGTGTTTTAATTTGAGCTAGAGGTGCATGACTGAGCCAAACTCCCACCGCTGGTATTTTGTGTTGGTATTTTTAGCTAGTCTGACCACTGTCCTGTTGCTGCGGGTCTGTTCATGTTTTTTACCTGTTTCTGACTTTCAGTTCTGTGAAGCTAAACAGAAGGACACAATAATGAACGTGCTGCACGAGTTGTATAACCACTTGTCTGTACAAGCTGGTAAGTTCCAATTGTCGTTATAAAACACTTAGGAGCATTCGGCAAACTGCCTCTCCCAGCTGTCTGGCCATTTTTAACCTCAGTTTGAAGAGAGGGGTTTATGGAACAGTCAGTTCCACTTGAAGAGCTCTGAGTAAGTCAGGTAATAGAAAAATAGAAAAAGATGTGGTTTATTTTTATTCTGAATAGTGCTTAGCTAATGCACTTGTATCACCATGCTCTTGTGGAGTGGGCCTTATTTGCACTTGATATATTGGGAGTTTGAGATAGAAATATGCAGCTTTGTGGTTCTTTTCTACCAGCATCTTGAAATTGTCTTCAAGACGCTCAGAGCCAGTAAGCGTAAGCTGATGAGTTCTTACAAATAAAGTTAAAGCGACTTAAGAAATTGCCAGCTTTCTGCTGAAATGTGGCAGCTGATTATGTGAGTGCGTCTCTTTTTCGCTCAGAACAGAACAAGGCAGGCTCTCTTAGCTCGGGGCGCAGTAGTTCAGCAAGTCTCTACTATGTGTTAGTGAATCTGGTCCATAACTGGCATTTTGTGATGGAGAAAGCTGCTAGAAATTCAGTGGATGAGTAAAAACTTATTCAGCAAGATGTATAATAATAGAAGCACTTAAGTTCCATTTTCTAGATTTCGGACCTCAATAAGGCTGAATCCTTCAGATACTTAAGCTTCGCGGAATTTCTGAATCTTTTCAAATCAGACTTTGCACCTGTGAAATTTCCGCCAGTTTTACATAGTCTCTTGGCATACTTTGGTCACCTTTGTGAAGCTAAATTTAGAAGACTGGGTTCCTCGCCAGCATTTCTCTGCCTGGGTGGAAGGTAGAGCTGTGATTTAGGCTCCTTAGAAGCATTTTTCAATGCTGATCCTTAACTCCCAACACCCCAGTCTTTGATACCTGATGGAAAGAGCCCCTCTGTGGGGCATCAGGTCAGAGAGGTGGTTATGTACTCTGCAAGGGGGAGAAACAGTAATTTTTTTTCCCCTCATTCTATGTTGAGTAGTTCATACACTGAAGCATGAGGTTTGATTGCTCTTATCCAACCGATATGCAGTGGCTGAGCGTTTTATTAGTAGTCACAATCTTATCTGCCTACAGTATAAATCTTACCTTGTAATCATTTTGCACAGAGCTACAGCTGATTTGAAAGGCTAGCCTTTCCAGACAGTTCAGCGTATTTCTGAACTGTTTGAGGGCTTTTTTTTCAAAACATTATTTCTATTTGACTCTCTTTTTACCAGGTAATTTTGAATGTGGAAACCCTGAAAATCTAAAAAGCAAATGCGTCTGGGTTAGTGAAGCGAGGGATCACGTGGTGGTGAGTAGGCTGTGAACAGCTATTGTTATAACATAGTGCTTATTCTCTTATAAGGCAATAAATAATAGATACTAAAGCAATTCACCATGTGTTTTACTTCCTCATCCTGTTTTGATTCTTTCCCATATCTCTAGCTTCCCCTTTGGCCAGTCCTGTTCTCAGCAGTTCTTTTGAAAATAATTTTCTCCTACATCTCTGATTCAGCCCCTGTAAATCTAACTTAATGGTTTGTTGTTTCACCATAGCCATCCGTCTTCTGAAACCAGAAATTTCCCTGTGTCGAGGGCTGGGCAGAAGAAGGATTTTTCTATACCCCAAAGTGTCAGAAGACAGACTGCTTTGATCTAGCATTCCATTTCTTTCGTGGTAAACTGTCAGTAAGATTATGTTGTATTTAGTGGTTAGTCTTAACAGTCTGGGATAGTGTTATTTTACGGAGTGCTTCATGCATCATCTACTGTAGTCAGAAGACTTTAGTCCAGGCAAACCTTCAGATTTAGTTCTCCTTCCTCCACTTTGCAGAATTATGATTAGGATCAACCTAGGGACAGACCGTATAGAACAAATTCTCCCACTACTGTAGTGAAGTAATGTTGTTCAGTATTTAAAATGAATGGAGAACTAATCTTCTTATGGATTCATTTGAACAGAATGTTACTGGTAGTTCCACGCAGAAGTTCGAAGCTGCCCTGCACTGGATACTAAACAGTAACAAGGATTTAGGAATATGGTAAGTGGAAGCCCACTGTGTCAAAGTTATGTTTCTCGGTGTTGGCTGATATGTAATTTGACATCCTCTGTGGTGTGCCCTAAAAGCTCCCGTACCTCGTTAAATTTCAGAAAATAATCTGGGATTGGCTTTGTCAGGGCTTGCTGGGCAAGCTTCCAAATGAGAAGTACAGCCCTGCAGCACAAATTGGCAACTGAGCTCATTCCTTGGGAGTCTGTTTCCCAGCCCAGTGTCCCACTGAGGGACATTGCGTTCACGAACACGCTGTCTGGCAGATGAGGCATAAAACTGAGGTCAGGGCTGCTTGTGGCTATCAACAGTTGTGTTGTGCTTCCTGCAAGGTTTAGAAGTGGTGGTCCTGGTGTCCTGCCCATGGTCCTGTGACTACAGCACGCTTGTTAAACTTGCCCATATACTGACTTTTCCCAAGATAACCTTTTTTTCAGTACTGATGCTATAGACAGAGCTTCGGTATTGGGTGGAGCTGCATCCTTTGGTTTATTGCACAGCAAAGCACGCTCTTCGGTAGGTAACATCACCCATCTTTAGGATCCTTTGGAGCAAGTCCTGAGGAGAAGGAGGGGAAAACAGGTTGTCGAATGGTATCTTTTCTTTAGTGTCAGTTGTCTTTCTGGCAGAACACATAGTACATGTTAAAATGAATGGTCTGACTATGTACGATGCTGGTCGTCGTCATCCGTGGGGCTTTTTTCTCTTGGGTTTCTTGGCTAGCAGTCTCTTCAGTACATGAGAAATAGCAGAAGTACTTTTTTTTTTTTTCAGGTAAAAAATACAACATTCAGGCCATAGCCTAATGAAAGACTGTTACCCAGAGTCTGCAGAGATCATTATCTTCCTCTGGGAAGTGTGGGCTGCCTCCAGTCTGTGTTGACTCTGAAGTCTAACACTTGTTTGCATTTTAACATTGCTAAATGTATCTCTGATTAAATGAATTGTAACAGGAGTAACGCTGGAGTTGGTGTGCATAGCTTGTATGAATTCCCACTGCTGGATTTTTCCGTAAAAAAAATTTCTGCAGCTGCTGCTGTGATCTAAGGATCAGACAGTGTCTACTGCGTTGATTGCTGGTGTGTGGCAAATTCCCAGGACAGGACATAGTTTCCTTAGTGGCAGGTTTGGATTTGTAGGTGGGCTGGGATCCAGAGATTTCAAATTCGTATTTTTATACAGGAGCACTGCTCATGTCAGGAGCCGTGTGATACAATATACTCCCATTTTTTTTATTTTCATAATTAGCAACTCTGCTGGCTGTTCGCCGAATGGATCCACTTTCACAAAGTCTGCGTGGCATGCAGAATGAGTGTTCGGCGTGCTTAAAAACCTGCGGGTGGCGTTTTTAGCAAACGCTACGTGAGATTGTTTTTCTAGGTGCTAGTCTGAGAGGCAGAACTGAAAATGAGCTCTGCACTGGGTGATTCTGCTGCATATTTTAAATATTTTCATGGAATTTGGGTTGTAAATAAGACAAGGGGGTGGGAAACAACTGTGTGTCTCCAGCTACTGTAGAATCCAGTAACCAAATACAAGCTGTCAGCAGTTTGTGAGCTGTGCACTAGTAAATTGAGAAAACGTCTTTGTCTAATAGATTATTCATTGCAAACATAGAATGAATTAGTAGCTTGAAAAAATAAAATCCCCTTTAGTCCAATTCCTCTGAATTTGATGGCTCTCACTTGGATTACTTGATGCCTGTTGGCTACGAGTATCTAATAAGGGAACCGCATCGGTGTAGATCTGTATATAAAGAAGTGAGTTAAAAGCGTATCGGCTAGCACAGCAGGTGTGTAGAAGTGATTTTGCAGGAGGATGTTATCGATTTTGCCATGAATGCTTTCCGAGGGTGTGTCTGTTCTCACTGCAGATACAGTTGATGCATTGTCACTTTTCTGGCTAAACTGTTTATGCTCATCTGTGCTGAGGAAAACAGTGCAACCTCCATGGACATTCGCAGTCTCCCTCAACTGCTCTCTCTGCAATTGCTGATGAGTGACTCAGTAAACATTTCCATTTCTCTGTGCTGGGAGGTGGGAATCCAATTTAAAGTTTAATCTTCTGCACGCTGAGAGGTGCTGTCAAAGAGTCTGCAGAGGGAGACTTCAGTTTACCAGTGGGAGTTCCAGCCCTGCTGCCTTTTCTAAAGCCATATCCATTCCTTGCTAAGCAGCCAGTCCCAAAATGTTCTGGAAAGAGGAGCTGCAAGGATGGTGGTGTATTTTCTATGTGGTGCGCGGAAGGAGTTACTGCATCCACAGTCTGTTTGTTCTCCCTGTCTTGATTAAAGACTGCGGTTGGAGTGTCTGCTCTCTTCAGTGAAGATTTTGTGCCTCTTTCCATCAGGCTGAAAGGCAGAGACCTTTCGGAACCGGTTACCAAAGTGGAGGATGTGTTCTGCCTCGAATCGGCCCATCCTCAGATGGGGCTCGGCTGCCGCTTCCGTCGGGCCATGGTCACTGCCATTATGAACCTCTTCCTGTTTTTCTGGAGTAAGTCATCGGTGTTAGTAATCAGCTTCTCCCCTTCCTAGCTGTAGAGATGAACTTGCGTGCGTGCACACATTCTCCCAGCCATATGAAATTACCAATAGAGGTGAAATAAATCTGCTGATGAGTTAATTTCTAATTAACCTTTGTTCTGGCAGCAGAGGGCAGAGGGAGACCTGTAGACCTGCTCTTGTGCTGTGAGTGCTTTAACGTTTACTTTAAATCAGCGAGCTGATTAGCTCTCTGGGTATTCTTCAAGTACCCATTACTATGGTCTGCAAAATAAGTATGTTGACCTACCTAAAAGATTCGGTTTTTCTTTCTTTTCTTGCACTAAGCTGCAAAGTCTTTCAGCCTCTTTAATAATGACTTGTAGCATTTCAGTGTTAGAGGTTTTATTGGAATAGTCTGTCATGCCCCAGCTGAGACAGAGGTCTTACTGAGTGAGGTGATAACGAGAGATGAGTCTTGACTAGAAGAGTTTATAATCTACCCAGACAAGGTGAGGGTGAAAGGGGATAGTTATGTTTATTGTAGAGACCGAGATACTAAAGTTAGCTCATGTTGTAACGGGGGCATTTGTCAATGCTAAACCTTCAATATAGATCTCCTGAATTTCAGGCTGGCGCTGGAGCCCCAGGCTTTATTTCCTTATCAAGCAGCTATCTTCGGAGCAGTGGAGCTTGACAGTCTTCCTAAGTGATTATTGTGGGGGAGGCCTCTGTCAAAGAGGTAGCTCTGGGACTTGGAGAATTGAAGCCCTGTGGTTGTGCTGAGCTTTCTGGTGGGGGGAAAAAAGCTCCATGATGAGGCCTCACGACCACCTTTTCCCTCAGTGCGCGCATGGCCTTCTGCTGCAGGTGGTGTCGGTACCAAGGTTTTCACGGGGCACAGCTGGACTGATGATCAAAATGAATTGCTTGGATTCAGTTCCAAGCAGGCCTGGGTAGCAGGGAGTGAAAGCTGCCTGTGGGGAGAGGCAGTGTCAGAAACAAAACCGCTAGCATCCAGCGAGTATGCGTCTGTCACTTATTGAATTCCGTTTGTTTTTATTCTTCTAGGTCTGATAACTCTTTGGGGGATCCTGATCTTCCTTAGGTATCGCTGGCGGAAGATGGAGGAAGAGGAACAAGCCATGTATGAAATGGTGAAGAAGATCATAGGTAGAATCCAGTAGCTGTGTAAATGCAAGTATCCCTGTTCTTCTCTCTGCAATGTTGAGGTCTCTCACCATTTTGTCCTCCTGCCCTCCAGCTGTTGTCCAGGATCACTATAAGGAATGGGAACGGAATTTGGAACGTTACCCCTATGTCGGCATCTACCACGTTCGGGACAGCCTCATCCCTCCTCAAAGCAGGTGAGCTGAATTTTATTCATTAAGGAGGGCTGTCAGCATGATGTTGTCCAGCTCAGCTAAAAAACGCAGTTACAGAGCAACGGACCATGAGCAGACAATTGATGGGAAGCTGGACTGCGAGAAGAGTCTGTCTGGCCTTTCAGCTTTTAAAGGATTTTGACATAACTCAGGCTATGTCTTAACCTGCTGCAGATTAATGTGACAGTCCTGGGGCTGATATTTTGTGCAGTCACACAGGTGTATTGTCATTGTTCTATCAAACAGTAATTGGATTTTGTTTTGCTTGGGCATGGAGCGTCTGATTTTTCTCTCCTTCATCTAATGCGTGTAGGATGCTGTCCTCTTTCTCAGCTGTCATACCTTATTCTCTGGAGAGGTGCAGTGCTTTTCAAAGCAGAGCTTCCCATGAGGTGAAGAGGGTATTGGGAGGCTTTTCTGAAGCAGTGGTGTATGTTGCTGCCTGGAAAGTTACCAGTTCAAGTTGGGCAGCTTTGAAAGGGAGGTAGAGTGAGATGGTCGCTTTTGGCCCTTTTTAGCAAAGGAAGTGTGGTCGAGATAGTTGCTCCGTGGGTGGTGGGGCCAGGGAGCCGCAGCCTGGCTTTCACTGGTTTATGTGCCACTTGTTCCATCTCTGCAGGAATGTTTCTTGTGTTTTGGTTAAATGGAGCTACTTTGTTCTCCTGACTGCACAGAATGCTACGAGTGCTGCAGAGTCTTAAACATCCTCACTCTTTATCAGTCACAAAACTCCTTTTCCTCCTGGTGGTGATTTCAGCTGCTTTGAGCTGATCTCTGTGTGTGTGGTGCCCAGAATTACTAGACACTGATTCAAAACTGGGGTGAACTCCAGTTTGTCCTCCCTGGTCTGAGAGATCTCTGCATGCAGGAAAGGTGAGGGCAATTTGCTAATTGAGTCCCTTTTGCAATAGGAATTGAGCTTGAAATTCAGCGCAGTCATCAATTACTGGTACTGACAGAGGGTCTCGTCTTCCCTGCCCCCCAGGCAGGACCTGTGTTTTCACGCCCTGGCCTGAAATTGCTTCTAAACCAGAATTCTGGTTTAATCTCCTTTACTGTCTGCACGCAGGGAGCAGGAGGCAGCTAGCGGTAGCTTGATCAGCAGCCGCAATTGCTGTAAGCAGGAAAGCACAATGAGGATATGATTCTAATTTATTTTCTTTTTCTTGCTGCTCCTTGCAGAAAAAAAATGAAGCGGGTCTGGGAGAGAGCTGTGGACTTTCTGGCTTCAAATGAGTCACGAATTCAGACAGAGTCGCACAGAGTAGCAGGAGAAGACATGCTAGTGTGGAGATGGACTCAGCCTTCCTACGTCTCGGATTCAGAGCACTGAAGAGGAGCAGAAGTTGAGCAACTGTTGATACGGACCTCTGCAAGGGGACAGTCCCTTCTCTGGTGGTGGGAAAGAGCAGGTCACGGTCCTAATCTCCTAGGGTTGGGGATTGCACGTATCTGTTTGCTCTTCTTCCTGAAAATCTTCACCCACAAAAGTTCAGGGCAATAATGTTGGCTTGGAAAGAAGATGGGCTTGAGCTGGTGGGAAGCTAGAATTGCACCAAAGTTAGCCTTCCAGCAAATACCTGGCTTCTGTAGGCAAGCAAACCTAGAACAGTTTTTTAAAAAGAAAAGAAAATGCGGACCTAATATTGAGTGACTTAAGGTCTTTCTGACAAAGCTTAGGTGTTTAAAATTTGACCTCAATTCTGCAAAGGCCAACTGGTGGCAATGTCCATCAGGGAATGTGTTTAAAGAAGATTAACATTTCCCATGGAAACATTAGGGTGGCAGTTAAGATGCATTTTGTTACAATTTGTTTTTATCTGTACAAAGACAGTGATGAAAGCACTTGGTGCTTCCTAAAGAGGAAAATTTTTGTGTTGGCTTCACCCTTATAAATGGGGAAGTTGGGGGGGGAAAGTCAGGTGAAGGTAGTCCTAGAGGGAGGGCAGTCTGACGTGCCTTGGTGATTTGGGCTGGGTTGGATGGGGTGGAAGAGCGGTTGTGACCCTGTTACGCTTTTAAAGTCTGCAGTCTCTGTGCTTTATGATTTCTGGGGGGTGGGGGGAATTTGGGTGGAAAATAAAAGCTATAGGAAGCTTCTGAAAGCGCTTTCTTGTGGCTACAGCCAAAGGGACTGCTTCATGAGCTATTAAAAAACAGCTTTGGAAAGGTTATTAGGGCTGAATGTACATGTTTATCCTGGGCAGCTGCAATGTGTGTGCTGTGTGTCAGAGCAGAGATGTGCCATGCGTGGAGTGTCACTACAGGGATTGCCAAGTCGGTGTTTCTGCAGCCTCGCAACAGGTACAAGGAGCAACGATCGATCCTCTGTTCACACTGCAGGCATCCTGCTTTGTATCCCTAATCTTTTGGTTACTTAAATTTCTTTTTATGTCCAGCAAACGAGTGTTTGTTTCCAAGAAAATAGCACCAGTGTGTGGCAGTTTAGGCTAGGCAGAGATACTGCTAATCTGCTCTTCCCAATATTGTAAAACAGCTGGCCAGCTCACCACTAAGACAGCAGGGACCAAATTAATTTCTGGCGTAAGCTAGTAAGAGCTGCAGCGTTGATTTGAACCCGTGTAACCAGTGGACGTTGTTCTCCTTGGCGTCACGGTACAGTGTGAATGCTCTCCGCGTGGAGAGCTTCCTCTCCAGGCTCTGGGTTGGCTTAGGACGGCTGCCGAAGCCCTGCTCCCCGCTTTGCAGGCTGGTGGCGCCGCGTACAAGGTGGGTTCTTCGTGGCAGTCCCTGCGCACCTCCTGCCATGAAGCCTGCGCTTCTCCGCCCCACTGCTGCCTTTGGTGAGGTTTTCAACCTACGGACCCGGCAGGCTGCTGCGGAAGGACGGCAGAGGGTCCTTACTGCTGGTGGTCATCAGCCAAAACGAGTGGAGAGAGCAGACTTCTCCAGGAACAAAACACGGGGAGGTCTTTCCCATTGGATGGGAAATACCCCGCCTGGAGTTGACTCTTACCCCATATGTTGGTTTTGGTTGCAAAGGCAGGGTGTTTGAACAGAAGAGGGGACTCAACAGCTGTCTTCAAGACAATGACCAGCTTCTTCCACTCTTAATAAAGCAGGGGATAACGTGAAGGCAGCCTTGATTCTTTTAAAATGTTGTAACAAGATCTTCGCTGCTGCCATAGAAATTTTTACAAACACCGGTGCCTACATTCTTAAGCCTTTTTAAAATATTTGTGGGGTTTGGGTTAGCTTTTTTTAACCGTCCAAATCCAGACATGAAGAGTCAGGCATTGCAGTTATCTTTTTTTGTATTAAACTTGTTTTTTGTAGCATAAATTTCACTGGCTTGGTGCTGTTTATTATATGTTCAATTCAGCTATGTAAATCAATATATAAAATAAATTTATTACAAATAATTTGTTCCCTTTATTTTTATTGAGGAGTCACAGATTGTTCCGAGTGCTTTCGCTCAGGCAGATCAAATAGATCCTGCTCCGGGGACCTCGCAGGTTCTAAGAATAAGACTGAAGATGGCACGGGGATTGCGTGACAGCTGAATGAGACGACGTGGATCCTTGTGACGCTCGGTGGCCAGCTGCAATAACCAGCAGTCTCACGTGTTTGGTTGCAAGTTAAATCTGTGTTTCGGGCATAGCTGGCGTTAAGCAGAGGTGTGTTTGAAGAGCAGTTAGCTTCTTTAGCTGCAGTTTGTAGAGACTGACAGCTTGGAGGACGGTTTAGCAGCTGATCAGTATTCCTGTGGCCCGTAATAAAGCAGTTTATTTAAAGCAGGAATGAGATGGTGCAATAAGTCTATGGTAACCGAGGGTGCCTCAAGCTTCGTGTGTTTTGCACTTGTTTTCTGAAAGGCAGGTCCCTGGCGCGCTGAAGTCAACAGCCGCTGCAGAAACCCTTGACTCTGGTCCAAGCTGCTGATCCTGTGTGTTGTGGCATCCTCAGGCCGCGGTTAACTCGCCTGGTTTATGGGACAGGTGATGGAATAGGAAGACTGGGAAGTAGTGAGGGAAGTGTTGGATACAGTGCTGGAGTGGGATGGATGTCCCTTCCTGCCCGTGCTCCCAGGCTGTTGCTTGTCACTGGATGTATCGCTTCCCTCCTTGTGTCCCAAAGGTTAATGCGCTTTAAGCAAAGCCATCACAAAGCACTGTAAAAGGGGGGATATTTATGTCAAGGAAAAAGGCAAAAAGTCAACTCCGACTATTTTCCAGATCCCCAGGGTTTCCAAGGTTGCTTGGTGAGTAGGAGACACACAAGCGCATCTTGCTGGTAAGTCTGAGTTGTCTTTAGTGTCTGTTTCCTTGAGTGTTTTCAATTCCACTCTCACCTGAGTGTCGGTGACTCAGACCGTGTGCTACCGCGAGTTTCAACTTCAGAGTCTGCTCCTGAAACGGCACGAGTCGTCCGTGAATCATCATTGTGTAATCACTGTGGACATGGTTGACTCACTCGTGTTTGTTTAGAGAGATGCTTAATTAATCTCATAATGTGGGTCTGGGTGACGAAGGAGGAGACTTCCACGGGCAGAGGAGGAGGTTGGCTCCGTGGCAGTCGGTGGGAGCTGGCTGCCGCGCCTCTGGCGTTGGGTTGTTGCTAAGGTATGGGAACAAAGGGGAACGCAAGGTTAAATCTCTCCTCCGAACCTGCGTTCCCGTTCAGATGCTTTTACCCAGTCCAGGTTGCTAAGTTACAGCTGAAATATATTCAAGGTTAGGAAACAGTCTTCGGTTTGGTGTAATTACATGTGCCAGAGGATGTTTGCTTTCAACCAAGCTGCCACGATATTTTCTGTGATAGTCTTGGCCCCGTGTCCCTTCTTCCATTTGCTGTCTTGAGAGCAGAGAAGACTGCTTTCATGCCACGCTCGCTGCCAAGCTCCTGCTTGCTCCGAACAAACTGTATGAATGATTTCTGCGGTACCAGCAGTTTTTCCCAGAACCCCAGGCCCATTCAAAGAAGAGGGACTGGCTGGGTTCTTCATCCCGCTGCCCTGCTCTCCTTACAACTTGCCTTCACTCAACCAGTCACTAACGTCCCCCTCCCACTTTCTTGCAAAGTATTAAGTTTCTATAAATAAATTCCCCAACGGTGGGCTGATAAAGCCGTCGCATCCCTTTACTGTCAGGAAGGAAAACACGTACCAACAAGGAATCTAAAATAAAATTTGCCCTTTATCTTTTCATTTCCTGCTTCCATTTAAAGCCTTTCACATTAAATGTTTTGTCTCCTGCTGACATGACAGCTGATGCTGTGCCTTATTTATGGGGCGCGGAGTCAGGGCGCTGTGCCAGTTCTCCTGGAAAGATCAAGGCGAACCGGAGAAGAAGGAGCATGGCCAGCGAGTCCTGCCCGAAGGCGCCTCCCTCCGGCACGGCCCCTGTCCGAAGCAATCACTCCCCGGTGCCTCCCCCCGGGATTTCCACCGTGGCTTCCTTCAACCTTTAAAGAACAGCCTCCAGGTAGGTGTTTGCAAAAGGGTTTTTGTGCATGTTAATGAAGGGACCCTCGCTCTTGTGGAGGGCGAGGTGCGAGTCCTGTCCCACCTCCCTGCCCCTCGGGGGGCTGCCAGCAGAGCAGGCTCCATCGCGGGGACCAGACCTCTGCGCTCACCTCACAGCAGCACTTTAATTTTGTAGGAACACTTCTGTAAGGCTGGTGAGGTCTGACGCAAAGCCCACGGGTGTCTTTGAATGAGGAGACCCCAACGGGTTGTGGAAACCTTGCTTGGCTTCGAGCTCGCCTCACCCAGGGACAGTGTTGGCTCTGCACTGCAGGAACCCCCCGAGCTCCCCCTCCCGCGGCTCCTGGCGGAGCAGCAGTGCCCTGGGGACACCAGAACCTCCGCTGATGTCCCCTCTGATGGAGGAGACCACCTGCCCTGTGTCACTTCACAGTGACCTACTGTAAGGCTAGATTCAGTGTTTACATCCCAACTTCAAAACAGCTCTCGGCATCCAAACAGCAACAGCAGAGGAAAACACCAAGGGTGGCTGGGAGCAGGGCTGGGCTCGCAGGCTGCGGTTGAGCTAATTCCACGTAAACCAGCTCAGAAATGGATCCAGGGATGGTCCCTGTGCTCCCTCCAGGAGAGCAGCTCCTGCTTTGCTCCCAGCTGGGGTCCCAAAGGTGCCACTAGCAGCAAGGACACCCTGACAAGGGGTTACGTGTGTGTGTGTGCCAGCCACCGGGTGAGGCTCCAGCACCCAGCAGCAGCACGAAGGGCATTTCCATCCCAGCGCTGGCTCGGGGCAAGGGGCTGACCCAGCCTGGCTGTCCTGGTGTCACCGTGCCATTGTGGCAGCTCACATCTGGCACCGCTGCCCGCCTAGGGAGAGCATGGAGGATAAAGCGACAGCAAAGACTTAAGGATGGTGCAAAGCCTTTAGAGATGGAAAGGGGAAAAACCCGCACCATTGGTATCTGTGCGGGATGGGAAAGGATGGGCACAGCACAACGGGGTCAGCGTCAGGTCCCTGCGTGTCTTGGGCAGTTTTTGTTGTTTTTCTTCAATGTCCAAGGCAATCCTCAGTCACGCAGTTTTATTCCAGCTCTCCCTGCAGATAGAAAAGTAGTGGTTTAATAGGAGAAGGGCCCTGCACGGGTCATGTCAGGATGAGGCCCGGTGGTGCTGAGGTTACCCGGGGGCTGGGGACCGGGCAGCCCTGGCTCACTCCAGCCTTGGCATCCTCCTCTGTAGATGACAACCTGCCCACCCTGCCCCGCGTCTGGGCCGGGCTGGGAGAGGTTTGGAGCCGGGACCGAGGCGGCAGCCTGCAGGCTAGCCAAGGGTAATAATATCTTTGTGCCCGTAATTAGTTCCTAATTAGCATAGTTTTAATATGAGCCAGGATTGCTCTTCCCTTAGAGGGCTCTGCTTTTTACAAGAGGCTGAGTAATTGCCTCTGCGGCTCTGCGGCCCTTCGGCAGCGGCAATCAGCCCGGCTGCCTGCGCGGGGACCCCGCAGCTGCTCCTGGGCTCCGGCTCGAGCATCCTCCGTGCGCTTGTTTTAATGGAGCGATAACTGCAAAGGACATGTCTCCCGGCCCGGCAATACACCCGACATAAAAATGAGATTGCTTCAATTAACACACGCATTAAAAATACATACGCTCTCCGGCAGGACGGGCTTCTGCCAAGGAGAAAGGTGTGCGCCGGTGATGTGCTGCAGCAGCCGGACACCCGTGCTGGGCTCCCTGGGGCCACGGGGCAAACCTGGGTGCCTGGTCCTGTCTCTCACTGAGCCCAAGGGACCGCCCCCCCACCCCCAGCATGGTCCCAGCCCCCTCCTACCAGCTCAATAACGATTAGATTTAAAGCCTGGCGTGTTTGGGGATCGCATACTGGCTTGGCTTCTCTTTTTGGGGGCTTTTGGAGCAATGTGCCGTTGCGGGTGAAGATGAGAATAAGGGATGTCGGGACTCGCTGCTTGCCCGTGCCACCCACGTGGCAGCATGGGGAGAGGGAGCCGGCTTGGAGCCCTGCCCTGTCTGTCCTGGAAAAGGAGGAGGAAACGCCAAGGCCAGCTGGACTTAGGGGATGGGAAGAGGGAGAAGCAGATGCTGGGAACCAGCATGTTCCTGCTGCTGGGCTGGTCTGTGATGCCGAGCGGTGGCACGTGGGGACGCCGTCCTGTGACGCTGAGCCTTTTCCAGCTGCACAGGAGAGAGAGCTGGTGTCTGCATCCATCACCCCTGGCTTGCTGAAGGGCAAGAGGTGCTACAGCCCTGGGACAGCTTGGGCCATGTCACCTGTGCCCCTGTCGCAGGAGAGCCAGGGGTTTTGGTGCTAAGCCCTGTCTATTTAAGCTCAGGCGGGATGGAGAAGGCAGCAGCCGGGTCCAGGTCTGCACCAGCATCCCCAGGTCTGGGTCGGCCCTTCCTTGCGTCGCTGTCCCCTTTAACGGCACCTAAACCCACCGAAAACCTCTCACCGGGGGTATGTTATCGAGCGCGAGTTCTCCACAACCCTACAGCAGCAACATTTAAGGATAACCGACAGCTCAGCCGTTTGCCGAGGGGATGCGACCAGGGATGATGCTGTAGTGAGGGGCATGCAGCGGGGAAGGGGAGGCCATAAGCTGTTGGTAGGGGGGGACGCACCGTGGCTGGCCTCGCAGAGTGCCCACATCAGCTTTTTTTCCTTCAGAAACCAAGCTTTTATTTTAAAAAAAGCACTTTCCTGATCTAAAATACCAGCATACAGCAGAGTGAAGTCAGGGCTTGGGTATCAGGGGGTCTGTGTTTCATCCTCGTCTTTAATCTCAGCCTCTGCCCCTGACCATCAGTTCGATCCCTCTGGTCTTCGTGAGCCCGTTTTCTCCCCTCCAGTTAGTGAGAATTACCACATCCATCAATCGTTATCTCAACAGCAAGCTTTTCTTCCCAACCTCCTGCCGTTTTGCTGCAAAGCCCCTCCCAGCGCCTCCCCCTTTGCAGCCCGCGGGGCCCCAGTCGTGGGCACTGATTTACTAACGTCCCCCGGGTTATCACTGGGGACTGGTCCAGAACCCCCGGCATGGGGGGATGAGAGCAGGCACCACCCCCTGCTTGTCCTGGGGGATGCCTGGATCCCCTAAATAATAGACGGGTTGTGTCTTCTTGGGATGGATGGGGCTGGCATGGCGTGTCCAGGGCAGCCGGCCCTTGGCATGTGCCGGAGCGGACGCCCGGCAGTGGGTGTTTGTTTCTCCCCCGGGGGTGGAGGGGGTCCGGAGGGGGACACACACGCTGTCCTTGCCTCACTGGAGGAGACAATTCGGCCCTGGCAGGAAGCTCCCTGGGACTTTTCCATTCCCCCACCGGTCCCAAAGTGCCGCGGTGTCATTTTTCCCTGCACAAGGCTGTTGGCAGGGTCGGGGCTGGGCGTCTGCGGGCTCCGCTCCCTCATCCACTCACCTGCTGCCCAGCTTCGGGCAAGCCCTGCTCTTGCCCCGTGCCTTGCCCCCCTTGCCGTAAATAGCTTTTCTTTGCCAAAAAGACTGGTGATTTGGTCTGTCCCGCAGCATCCCGCCTCCTCTCGCCGCCTCCCTCCAGCGCTTGCAGCCCCTTTGCCCGTCCTCCCCTGCGTTGCCCCGGCGTGTTTTCCCCCTGCAGGGAGCAAACAGCCCGTGGGTTTGTCTGCTGGGAGCTCTGGGAAGCCGGTGTCCATCCCGCACCCACTGCCAGCTCCCAACCTTCCTCCCCAGGGAGGCGATAAACGCCGGCGGGGCTGAGCCAGGGAGGCTTTTGCGGGTTGTACGGGGGAAAACACACCGGAAAAAAGCAACAGTTGTTTTCCTGGGCAGACTATTGCACAAGGTTAGCCGGAGCGTGGCCATGCTTTCTGGAAAGCCTCGCAGACGGCCGGCCCCTTCTCTTTCCATCCTTAACCCTCTCGCACAGGCGGCATTGTTTTCCTTTTGCCACCCAAGGGTGTCTCTCCCCCCCTTTAAAGCTCAGCTGTCAGCTGGACATACCAGGCGCTTGCCAGCACCGACGGCAGCAGTCAGGTGATGGCCCAAATGCCCGCGGGCTCCCCCCGCTCCTTCATTTCTCACACTCGAACCACGCCGAGAAGCAGCGAGAAACGCAGCCCCGGCAGCACCCTGAGCCCCGGCAGCGCCCCGAGGCCACACTCGGCACCCAGCCCCCGCCGGCCACCCACACCCAGCAGGTGAGCTCCAGGGCGGCTTCTGCATCAGCGCCGGCCGCCTTCCAGGGCAGGATGGACATGGGCGGGATGAACAAGGGCTTTGTTTCGGAGCGTGGGTGGGATGTTATTCGGGAGGCTCCAAGCATGTGGCTTGCGGGAAGGGCTGGGAGCTGGGGTGGGGGGACAGCTGGCACCCGGAGGGGCTGGTGCGAGCCTCTGCAGCATCCATGGGGTCTGCAAAACGTGAGCCTGGTGGCTTTTGATTCTCCATCGCACTCGTGGCATTGCTGGAAAGCACGGAGAGGCTGGGCAAAAAGGCAGATGGTGTTTGGTGGTGTGAAAGGCTGAAATTGGGCAGGGGGGGTGAGGGCACCTGTGCCCTTTCCCACAGGACCCCATTCCATGGCACTGCTGGCAGCCCCAGGCTTGCTATGGTGGTCCAAAGGCATGTTCCCGCATCCCGCCGGGAAGCCTGGCCCTCGCCAGCCCCGCTGCCGCCCCACACCATCTCCCGATGCCCAGGCCAGCCCCGGAGGGGGCAGGGGGGTGGCAGCAGCCCCAGATAATGCGACTCCCATCCCTCCCCGTGCACGCCCATCCCCTTCCCGCAAAGCAGCCAAATAAATCCTTCGGTGCAGCAAACCCAACCTTGGCATCTTCTTCAGGAGGGACCAGTCATCGACTTTAGGAACATCATTTTCTGTCAGGAAAGGAAACGTAAGATAAAAGAGCTGAGGGTTTCTGCGTGTAAGGATTTATGGCAGGATGGTTGGAGCTGGGTTTCTTGCCGAGAGCTGAGCTTTTCGCTCCCAGCGTGATGCTGCCCCGCAAGTAGTTCTGACTTTGGCTGCAGACGAGGGAAGAGCAGGGAAGGCAGATTTGGAGGTTCATTGAGGGTTGTAGCCATTTGCCTGCCCCTGCGAACAGCCCGAGTCTGCGTCCAGCCCTGCCGGGATGGGTTCTGAGCTGGAACCGGTAGGATTTTCCTTATGGCCAAGGTGTGGCGGAGTTTGGAGGGACGAGGCTGAAGGGAGACGGGGCGATCGGGCTTTGCCCGCACCTCGGGCTGGGCTGGGCTGGCGCCCGGTGCAGGACCTGGCTTTGAATCCAGGTCAGCTCCAGTGCCAAGAGCTACGGCCATGCGAGTCTCTTCAAATTAACAGCTATGCTATTTTCTTGCCTTTAATACAGCAAAAAAAAAAAAAAAATTAGCAGCCCCCTGCAGTGCTTGAAAGCCGACGCTGCGCAGGGTGCTCTGGGGAGCCGGGTCCCCCAGAGGTAAAGGTGTTGCACGTGATATATAAGACTAAGAACTTGGTTCTGTGCTGACAGGGCACTTGTTTTTGAAGTTTTTGCTTTTTAATATTCCAAAGTATTTCTGCTAAGAGGACCCCAGCCCTTGACGAGGTTTGGGCTTTTCCGCGAGGGTCGGGCTGTCTGGTTTTGCCCCCAGCGCGTCAGACTGGGTTCTGCTTGGGCTGGGATGCAGCAGGCACGAATTGAAGAGGAGAGAATTTAATCTGCTCCATTTCTTTTGGCTGCGTTTAGAGTTGGGAGTAAATAACCTGTTTAGCTCAAACTCTTTTTGACATTTGGCCCTCGGTGGGAGCGGGGCGGGCGGTGACGGTACCCGGCCATCGGTGTCCCCGCGGGCCCCTGATGGTGCCCATCAGCCCGTCAGCTCCTCGACACACATTCGTGGTCCTTAAAAACGCAGATCTGGCTCAGGCCAGTGATGCTGCTGCGAAGGGAAGGTGGTGTGTTCCGACAGCCACCGGGGAGAACAGCTGGGAGATGCAGATGTTTTAAAATATTTACTTTTTTTTTTTTTTTTTTTTTTTCCCCCCTGAAGAGGGGAGTTCTCTTTATTTTCCTTCCCCAATATTTTCTGACTCCTCTTCATCCGCAGTGCCTGGGTTGCCTTTTTATTTTCATTTTTTTTTTTTCTAGCTAGGGGAAAAATAGGCAAGGTTTCTGGTTTTGTTTTTGAGGATACAGATTTATCTGTAATTCCGTGTATTTTTAGTGACGTAAATATCTTTTGGCATTTGCGATAACTTGAGCTGGCAGAGGTGATTTATTTCGAGAGTGTCTTGTTTCAGAGGAGCTCAGAGCAGCTCGGTAAGTGTTTGCGGTAACATTTATCTGCTCCGAATGGACGAGCTGCTTCAGAGCATAAACCAAATGAAAAGAGCCCCTTTCTCGTACTGCAAATCTCGCTCCGAGTTTTGCTTAAGGGAAAACAATAAGAGCCTTATCAAATTCTTTGGAGGGTGGTTTTCCCCCCAACCCTCTTGGCGATGCCAAGGTTGCCAGAATTCTGTGTGTTACGTCAGCCGAGTTTTCAGCCTTGGACTGGCTCTGAAGCCATACACGCCGGTTTGCAGCCCTGTTGCTCTCTCTGCTCCAAAGGGGTGTTACGACAAATCCGCTTTTTGCTTTTCTCTCTTTTTTTTTTGTTTTTTTTTTTTTTTTAAAGGAGGGATAAGAAAAACCCCCACAAACCTACAGCTTTCAAGGCAGAAATCCTCTTCAAAAGTTGCCACGACTTCACAAAATGCTAAATGCTTTTATTAACTTCTAGAAAAGCTCTGAGGAGCTGCTTTCTTCCCCGGCTGAAAAGCCCTCACCTGAGCGGCCGGGGCTTTGTTCCCTCTGGCTGGTACAGGCTGGGAATTGCAGAGGAGAAATTCCTCTCCAAAGAGTGACGAAAGAATAGGAAAACGTCGGGGAGGGGTGGGGGAACCCCACAACCCCTTTGGGGAAGGTAAAGGAGCTGCTCCGGGTGTTCCGGAGGTTGGAGTGTTTTTTCTCCCCCTTCCACCTGCTTCATCCAAGCGAAACGCAAACCTGCGCCGAGGGCTCGTTTCTTCGGCGGTTTAATTGCAGCAGGAGGAGGGCGAAGGGGAAATTCAGGCAGCAGAGCTCGGGCTCTTTGTTGCAGGGTGAGGAACACGCTGCCTTTCAGTGGGAAAGCTCCTGGATTGGGCTGGAAGTGCCGGCACTGGGGAAAAGGCTCTGCCCTCCCTGCAGAGACCTGGCAGCGGCTGCCCGCCGTGGGAAACGCCGGCTTTATTCCTGGCGGGAGCAGGGAGGTACCAGCATCCCTCGGCTCTTCGGTGTCTCCCGGTCAAGGAGGGGGTGACGGTGTTGGCATCACCTTGCCCGGTCCCAGCAAGGCTTGGGGTTGGCAGAGGTGGTGCCGCTCACCCAGCAACACATCCTGGAGGCTTTGCTAGAGAGAAATGGCTCTTCCGAAGACGTTGTTATCAACTGCGCTGGGTTTCTTCTAGCAAAAATTGGATGCAAAACTCCCCAAGCCAGGCTGAAGGTGGAGGAACAAGGAGAAAGTCACCCGTGCTAACAGGGACAGGCAAACCAGGGCTCTGCACACCCTTTTTGAGGGCTGCAGGAACATGGACCAGTCCTCAAAAGGGTGATTTTATTTTTATTTTCCCCATTCCTTTTAATTTGGGGTCTGGCTTGTCTTCCTCTGATTTTACTGCCTCGATGGTATGAAGCCAGATGCCTCTCCAGTGTAAATATTAGCTCAGCTGCCTTTTTGTCGTCCCCAGGGGCTGTGGGGTTCCCCTGCCCCGTGTCCACCAGAGCAAGAGCCACCCAGGGGCTTCTTGCAAAGAACAAAGTGAAGGGGTGGGTGATGCTGGGTGCTTGCAGGGGAAGCCAAGGCAGTGCAGCACAGGTGCGCTCCATGTCTGTCAAAATCAGAGAGGAATTTCTCTCGGGGGCTGGAATCAGGAATGGATCTGTTGGGCTGCAGCAGAGAGAGAGCGCGGGGGAGCCGGCGCTTGGGTGCAAACCATCTCGGTGCTGGTTTGACACATCTTCGTGCCACGTGTTAGCACAACGGAGGAAACACTCCTGCTAATGCTCTGGTGTTAAATGACAAGGGAATGTCCCAAACTCAGATTTCTTTAGAAGGTGCAGAAAATGTTGATAACCCCGTCAGCCGCGTTAAGGGGCAAGGGACTGCCCAGGGAGTCCAGCCGCTTTATTAATAAACCTCCTTTGGAAGGAATGTTCTAGCTTGGGAAAGACTAAGACCATCATTAGCACTGTCTCGTAAGGCAAACTGGGGCTGTTTCACAGCAAGGGGTGTCATTAACACAGCGTATTAATAACCTGGCATTACCAGCCCAAGGAATGCCCTGATCCAGCTGCTTTGATGAGGCCACCGCATTAACCTGATAGCTCTTCTCGATCATTCCCCTCTCTTTCTTTTGCTCACAACAGGTCTAAATTGCGTGGTTTCTGGACTCTCTACTTCAGGCTGGGGCTCCCTTCCAGCCCCTGGGCACCTGAAGGCCTCATCCCACCCGGCTGCGTCCTCGATACCCGGCCCTGGCTGCGGGATGCCGGCGCAGATGGTGGCTTTGTGGTGGCTCGTCCCCCTTTCTCACACTCCCCCATACCCTCTGTTTTGCAGACACTGTCGGTGAAGATCCAGCGTGGGTGTTAACTGGCCTGGCGGAGTATGTCCCAAATCCCACTCCCGATCTCCCTTTGCTGCTACTAAAGGGGAGCAACTCCCCCGTCCGCCTCTCGCCCAGCACCATGGTGGGGCAGAGCCCTCTGGAGCCCAGCGAGAGCCGGACCGCCGTCCTCCTGGAGCCCTTCGTCCATCAGGTGGGCGGCCACATGAGCATGATGAAGTACGACGAGCACACGGTCTGCAAGCCCCTGGTCTTGCAGGAGCTGAGCTTCTACGAGTCGCTGCCCTTGGCCATGAGGCAGTTCACGCCCCAGTATAAAGGTAAGGAGAGAGACTGGGGAAGGAGCTAAGGGCCAGTGTTGTCACTGGGATTAGTCCTGAGACTGGGAGAAGGGCTGGTGGGACCCGGTCGGGGCTGGCTCTGAGGTATGGAGCCCCGTCACTCGTGCGCGTTTTGGAGTGCAAGGATGCTTCCCGCGTGAGTGTGAGCACAGGAGCAGGTCTGGGAGGGTTTCCGGGGTCTCTGTGGCTGATGGGGGGAGTCTCTGATGGCTAATAAGGGATAAGCGCTGGCTGATGGCACCAGGAGATCCTCCCCTCTGCCCATCCCCTTGCTGCCATGGTCAGCCTTGGTAACGCAGGGGATGCTCGTTATGTCAAGCAGGGATGAAACTGGTTTGCTTCCAAGTGGGACAGGCATGAGAAGGTGGAGGCTGAGAGCATGGACACGATCCCTCCCAGGGAGCCGCGAGCCCGGGCAGCGCAGGAGCGAGAGAGGGCAAACACAGAAAAAAACAGAGAACAAGAGGCAGGAATAGGCTGGGGTTTCCCATCAGTGTTCGCTTTGAGGATTGTGCAGGTCATGGCTGCAGGTGGGTTGGTCTGATGGCATGCGAATGGCGGCACTGAATAGGTGCAGGGACCAGGACAGTCTTGTTCCAAACAGGATTCACAAGATCTGACACATTACGTGCCCTGTTCAGTAGAGCTTTGACTTAGCATCCCTGATTAAAAAGGCGTTCTGTACCCAGGGCAGAGCTCGGGGTGCCCACGTGCATGGTCCCGTTGCTCCAGGCCTTGGTTTCGGAGGAGGTGAAGGTTTGTGTCAGAGACAGAGGAGTTGGGGAGAGCAAGGAAAGGGTCAGGGTTGGCACCAGCATGAGCTGGGGGAGAGACAGTCCTTGGGGCCACCATGAAACACCGAGCCTGAAGAAACAGCCCAGAGTTGTCTCAAGCATCGCTTTGGCCGGTTGCTCCACCTTAGCCAAGCCCCGCTCCCCCCAGCGCTCCTGTAAGCCCTGGTCCCTGGGAAACCAGAGGCACGGACCACTTAGCTTCTTAAAAATCCCATCCAGGTGGCTGTTCACCCACAAGGGAGACATTCCTGGGACAGGGGAGAGCCTCCCGCCTGCCCCTCTCGCTGCCCGGTGCCCCCCATCACTGCCCGGTGCCCCCCATCGCTGCCCGGTCCCCCCCTTCAGTTTCCCTGTCCCTGACTCTCCTTGCCCTGCACCACTTTCCCAGCTGAATTTCTCAACCGGGCTACTGGAAATCAGCACTCGGTGTCTGTGGGGGTCCTGGCATATTTTTTAAAGCCATCCTCCCTCCCTCCCTCCCTCCCTTTCTTATTCCCTCACTATTTCTGCTTTTACTGCCAGACTTGTGCTGCTCGTAAAGCTCCCGACCCTGGATTTTTGCGAGAGGCGAGAAGCTCAGCTGTCACCTGAAAACTTAAAATATCTTTTGGTCCTTCAGCGTTACAGAAAAGAGCTCGAAGTGTCAGCCGCGGTTTCGATGCGCTTCCAATCCAATCTCTCCCTTTCCCAGAAAGTCAGGGGCCTTTGCAGATTTATGGGACCATATTAAAAAGATGCTTAAGAAAGAAAAAAGTCTTCCTCTAAGCAGTTTTCTTTAGCGGGGGCCAGGGTTTGGTGACAGAAAGCTGGGCCCTGCTCTGTCTCTAATAAAGATGTTAAGCAGTCCCAGCTTATCAGTTCAGGGGTGGCCCGGTTATTAATACCTTTTTGTCTTCTTTTTCTCTTCCATTGCAAGTCCCAGTGAGTTTTGCGACGAGGGGTAATTAAATAGCAATTCTTCTCCAATTTGGCATTGGGCACGCACATTTTTAATTCTGATGATAACTGTCCCGGCCCTGACCGCCGGGGAAAATTACAGAGGTGGAACGTTTTCCCACGAGGCTGATGGGGGAGATGAGCATCAGGGAGAATAATCCGGAGGTCTTCATCACCCACCCCTTCACACGTGTCCGTGTTCCTCATCTCTATTCTTAGGCTGCAGGGGGGGGACACACGGGGACGGCTCGGGGACCATTATGTAATGGTGACATTATGTGCGGCGGTGATCAAATGTCACCATTCAAATCGAACACGGAGTCGGCCGCTTAAAAAGAATGTCCACCGCTCGCTTAAGCGTTTCAGGCAGGTTGGTGACCTTGGGACCGCCTTTGCCCCCCCCTCCAACCCCCCCCATCCCCTCGCAAACCTCTGCCTGCCCCGAGCGGAGCCTGCGAAGGGGACGCTGGGCTTGTTTTCAAGCCCGGCTCTGCTCAGATTTCTATTGCACACGGCAGTGAATACACGCACATGTAAATTTAAAAATAAACCCATGAGGGCAGAGCTACAGAGGATGACCGGGATGCCGCTAGCATGGTGACAGCAGCCGTAAATACCCGCTGGTGCTGGACAGGAGAGGGCTGGCGGTTTGGGTGACGCTAAAAGGCCAGCAAAGAGAAATACCTAAATACACCTTTGCTCCCAGATAGCTCCTTTCCTGTTGCGATAGAAGAGAAGGTCAGTAGCCATCTGTTACGGGTTTGGTTTGCACACGTAGGTCACCTGCAGGACATATGCAAACCCCGTATGGAAGCACATTAGGAAACAAAAGTCTTTTTCAGGCTGAAACGTAGCTTTTTGAAGGCATAGTCTTCAGCGGGAAGGAGCGAGACGATCACATTCCCTGGCAATTTAACTGCTCATTCTTGCCTTTGAAAATCTCCCCGTTAATTTTCATATTAATTTAAGATACTTAAGGACTCTTAGTTTCATGCTATATATAACGTTTTTAGGGCCAGATTGTCAGCACTATGCAAATCAGCGCAGCCCCATTGACTTGCAGATATGTAATTGGGGCAGTTTTTAAGGTTACAGGCTGCTACAGCGCCGTAACTGAGGCGGAGCGCTAGATTGGGAATCCAGGACTCCGTTCGCCTCGCAGTGACTTCTTAAAAATAAAAAGGCTTTGATTTAGGCAAAAGATAGGCTGGCTTTTTTTGCCGACCTACGTCCCGTGAAAATTCAAAGCAGGCATCCGAGCTGATAGGAATTTCACTTGCTCTCAGTTATCTGTAAAATGGGATTTTTACGAACGGGACTCAGTGAAAGGTGGGTAACGTTGGAGCCCGAGGAAGACAGAGCTCCCCGTGCTCACCATCACCGGGAGCAAAGGACTGAGATGGCTAAAAATATTACTTACCCCCTAATTAAGGTTTCCAGCCCCCCAGCTCCCTTAGCAAAGCAGCCTGTGTGTATTCCTCCCCCATTGCAGTGCAAAATTAGCCGATTTAACCAAGCCTGCCACGGCACGCTGCTCGGATTAATGCTGATTTTACAGCAAAATGGAACAGAAAGGGCTGTGGTACCTGAGCAGGGGGGCTGTACGGAGGGGGGCAGGGAAGCGCATTCGAATACAGCTGGAGCTGGAGGGTTACGGGGTGCAGGACCCGGGCAGGGACGGGCACCCCGAGTCCAGTGGAGGTGTCTGGTGGCTGCAGACACACCGGGCTGCGGCAATTCAGGCGATGAAAACCTCCCTCTGTCAGCAAAAGGCAGCAGGCAGGACTCCGCGCGCACGCAGACAGAGGGGGCAAATCCTTCTGCCTGTGTTTGCTCCCCATAATCTCGCTTTACATGGCGAGGAGGGAGTTTGTGTATTTATTTGCTTTGGCAAATTTGCTTGGGAGAACAGAGCGCCCTTGTTTGTTAAGCTGCCGAAATGCATCTCCCCGCAGCGCCCAACAGACCAAGCGAGGATCCCCCGGGGACAGTTGGATAAAACCCAGCTCCGCGTGTTGCTAACGGGGAGGGTGAGGGGGGGCTCTTTCCAGTGATGAGTTTTGCTGGTCCAACAGCCTCCACCGTGCTCTTTTGGATCTGCCTTCCTGCAGCGAGACTGGAAAGCAGCAGGGTACGACTCACGCGGCTGGCATCCCCCCTGAGACCCAAAGCGGGGATGCTCTAAAAATGCCTCCGCTGCTTTGAGAGGCTCAGGCAGCCCCGACGGGGGGCTGCAGGAGCAGGACTGCGGTTATCAGCCTTTCCCAGAAAGGTCAGAGCCGGCTGGTACGCCAGCCATGGCCATTCCTGCTCTGTCATTTGAGACGCGGAGGCAGCCGTCCCCGTGGCGCGGATGGGCCGAGGCTGGGCTAAATCTGTGATGGGCTGAATGGCATCCGAGCCCTGTGATTCCCGCTAGTGTCAGGGAAAAATCGCAATGCTAAAATACACAATGGCGTTTTAAGCACTTAAGGTGGAAAGTCATAATCCCCGCTCATGGTCATATTCCCCCTCGTGCCACAACACGGGGCATGTACGGGTCTCTCCCATCAGCCGTTTGGGTGGTGCTGGTCCTTGGGCGCTTGGGGAAGGACACGACTGTGACAATGTTCGGGCATCACGTACGCGGGCAGCGCTGCCAGCCCATGCCTCTGCCCTTACTCCTGGGGCCTCTCCAATGAAAAGAAGGAGTTGGCATGCTGGTTGTCTTTGGAAAATTCCTAGTCCCCAAACCCTCCCTTTGCTTCCTGCCAATGAAAAGCATTTCCAACCTTGCCCTGTCTTAAAAAGTGAGACCTAAATCCCTTGTCATAAATAACCCAGGAGCTCCGGGTCCAACGCAGGGGTCTTTGCTGGGTCACTTGCGGCATAGCAGAGCCTGGAGGGATGGGGGACAAAGGAACATGATGTTCAGAGGAGGCAGGTTTCAAGCCCAGCCTCCAGAGGAGGGAACATTAGAAAAGCCTGTGGCTGTTTTCCAGGGTCTCAGACTAATGTTGTTTATTGGACCCCAAATCAGAGGGGGTTCAGTGGCCACTAAAACCCAAGGAGGCAACTGTCCTGCTGAGTGCCAGCACTCTCAGGGAGGCTGGACCACCTCGGGCTGGTGCAGATGGTGGCCAAACCTGTACGGTAACCCACAGGTTAATCTCACTCTGGTTTGGTTTTTTCCCCTTTGTTTTTTTTGTCTAGGCATCGTTTCCGTGCACCTCAAAAAAGACAGCCTCGGCAACCTGACCCTGCTCGCCAGCCCCAGCCTGCAGACGGAGAGCTGCGGCCGGCTGGATAACGCCATCGGCGACTCCTCGGTGACGATATGGCACAAATGCAAGTGGGCTGCCAGCACCGGCACCGGCAGCGAGCACACGTGCGTCAAGTGGAGTCACACGCAGCTCACCAAGACCTTCAAAGACAGGTGAGGGTCTGCCGCTCCCTGCGCATCTCCTCCTGGTCCTCGCCTGCCCCTTTGGGTAGGGTCTAACGGGGATGGTTTTGGTGGCACAACTCCTGGTTTAAAGCAAAGTGAGCAAAAGCAATGCCCAACCAAGGCGAAGAAAGCAAAGCCCAGCTTGGTGGCTTCATGGTTCATCTCTTGGTGATGGAGCGGGGCAGATTTGGCTATCGCTGAGATGCCGTTACTCCAATATGTGCCTTAAACTGCTTTAAACCTGTTTCCCCGGAGCGCCCCGTGCTCCAAAAGGAGAAGAGGCCTCAGGAGAAGAGCCACCAAGCACACAGCACACAATGGACGCCCTTCCGCTGGTAACCAGCCAGAATTAGCAGCCTCGAGGGTGGCTCGATCCTGTCCTCGTCCCAGGGGAGAGCTGTCTCTGAAAGGCATCGTGGTGCTTGCAAGCACACCGTGACCTTAGGGCTTGCAGGGGCTTTCCGCAAGACATATTCCCTCTTAAACTGGTTCAGAGAAGACCTAGGTCAGCTATGACTGAAGGGTGCAATATTGCTACCGTGAATCCGCTGCCCTCGGCGTGACGGGAGTTATGGTTTTTCAATGAGAGAGAGCAAGGAATGACCCTGCTAGGAGAACAAATCTCTTTGCTCCCTCCTTGCCCTCCTCGAAACCAGACCCTCTCTATTGGGAATCGTTCCTATTGTGGGACAATTTGCCTGTGTTGTGCCCGTTAGGGGGATAAATAGCGATTCCTGGTCATTGGCGCCATGAATGGCGCTTTTCATAGGAGCCAAGCACACTTTGAAATGATAATCAAAGAAAATATTGGCATGCAGCAATAGCTGGCTTTCTGAAAATTACTTTTACGGAGTAACAAAGGGTCTCCACAGGTTGGACATGATGAATATGTTTCCTTTGAGAGTCCCTGAAAATTCACCTTATCAAGTTTGAGGCTCTACAAAAGAGAGGGGGGGAGGAATATTCTCTTCTGGAGCTTATAAACCAAACGTGTTCTTTTGTGTGTTTTGTCTAGCTGCCCGGGGAAGATGCTATTGAGGACAGACCTTCAGTACCGCACAGATTCACTTTTGGAAGATGCGAACAGAAACCAGCCAGAAAGAAACAGCTACAACCCCTGGGGACTGCACTGTCACAGGCAGCACCTGAACCGCATGTCCTCCAAGCATAATGAGAACAAACTTCATCGTATCCTTTTTCCTCTCTCGCCTCCAGCCTAGTCTTGGCTACAAATAACAGCTCATCATCGATGCATGTTTTATCGCAGGGGGTAGGCATCCCTCCTCTGCCCAGTCCCTGGGAAAATACAGAATATACAGAATTTAGCTGCTCTGATCCTCTCCCACCGCTCCGTTGGACTAGACGATCATTGGAGGTCCCTTCCTGCTGAAATATTCTGTTCTGTTCTGTTCTATTCTATTCTATTCTATTCTATTCTATTCTATTCTATTCTATTCTATTCTATTCTATTCTATTCTAAAAAGAAGCCCCTAAACCAAAACCAAAACCCACTTCCCGTAAAAGGTATTCAGCGTAAGCCAAGGATCCCCTTGGCATACATTTAAAAACACGACTACAGAGGAATTAGCAGCTGCCTCGCCTTTTATTTTCCTATTACACTTCATTCCCCCCCAGTCATGTGAGTAACACAGCTTAACAACTTCGCCCACACCCGCCGGAGCGAGTCCAGCGCTGAGGCAAGGTGTCGGGTTGACAGCCCAGGGCTGTCGTGTCACGAGACAATGGAGCTGGTGGTGCTTTAATTGGTAGGACTGTACTACAGTAAATTAACTGAAATTGGCAGCAAGGGGCCTCTAGCAATGACATGTTGGTAAAATTGGCTCAGAAAGTCTCATTACAGTTGTGAGCTATTACGGAGAGCGTCAGCAGTTGCTCTGATTTAAGACCTCTTTCAATTAGAATTTAAAAGTATTGGGTTTCCCTTAACTCAAATTCAGAGTTTCTATTGCTTGAAAATGTGGTATCAAAATACAACTATCCCTGCATCCTGGACTTAAAGATGGGAACCCGGCAGCACGGCGATGATGCCTCGGAGGAGAAGAAAGCCCGGCACATCAAGAAGTGTGAACAAAGCACCTCTGCGTCTCTGGGCGTTCGCATCTGTGGGATGCAGGTAAGAGGGAGCCTCGGTCCTTTTGGTGTTTGCCCGACACACGGCTTGAAACCAAGCTGGAAATCTAAAGGGACTCTCCGTTGGCATAAATTGAAGCGGTTTCATTCCCGTCTCCCTCCAAATACAGGCTGTAAGGACTGACCACTCGGCTGTGTGTCCTGTCCTCAAACAGGAGAGGACGCTTAGGGAAGAGTACGGAACATGGCACATACGGGGGGTGACCCTTGCCCGTGTCCCCTCTTTGGCTTCGGGAGATTCGGCTGCATGAGCACCACCCCGCACCGCTGCCACCAGTGTGAGCAGCTGGGACCAGTTTACCCCAGCTGAGAATCTGCCTGTAGACGGACACAGATTCCCCTCTCACGCTCAGCCCTTGGCTGCTGCACAAAAAAGAAAAACCAAAAAGCATCCCTTGCCCCGCTCGTGCGAGGGCAGAGCTGTCTCAGCCTGTCACCGCAAGAGCGAGGGCTTTATTTTGTGCTAAATATTGTGGTTCCTCTTGCTCAGAATCGCTGCCCTTCCTCCTGGAAACCACACATTTGTTTCACTCGCACTTCTCAAGCGGGTTTCAAAATGTTGTTCTGCTGTGCCTGAAGGATAATTATGACAATGATGATCATAAAGCACACATACAGCGGCATAAAGACTCGGTGTCAAAACCCGTGTCCCCTTCTGGTCTTTGACATCCTTCTGTCGAGCAAATTATCCTTTAAATTACAACTGGCGTGTGAGCTAATTCTAAATTCACTCCTTCATTTCTTAGTCGGCGCTACCTGAGCCTCACATGCAAATTTCTGTCTACTTCTTGTCTCTCTGTGTTTAAGAAAGCAAGATTATTGCTACCCGTGCATTACGTATTGCGAGAAGGCACAAAGCTGGGGTCTTCCTGTGCCGCTGCAAACTCCTACCATCGCCAGCGGGAAAACGCTGTAAATCACTAGTGACGCGGCTATGACTTTACAGCTATTTGGGTTTCCCGAAGGGGTGATTTATAGCAGTACAACAAGAATCTGCGCTAGTGGTTTAAATTGAATAGTTTAAATCTCCAGAAAAGACAGGCGGTGGGGTTCAGCGAGAAGCCTGCAGTACCTTGCCAGCATTGCTAGGTATGGCCAGACTGCAGAGGATCCGTGTCCCGTTCCTCAGCGTGGCTCTGAAGTTTTTAGGTTAGGGTGAAATCTAGAGCTTTGGGAAAACCGACCAACTGAATCTGGATTGTTGCTCTCTTTCCTCAAGGTTTACCAAGCGGACACTGGCCATTTTCTCTGCAAAGATAAGTATTATGGCAGGAAACTCTCACCGGAGGGATTCAGGCAAACCTTGCGCCAGTTCCTGTGCAACGGTAACCACCTCCGAACGGATCTCCTGGAGCCCATCATCCTGCGGCTGAAAGCTCTGCTCTCCGTCATTAGGAAGCAAAGCTCTTACAGGTTCTACTCCAGCTCACTTCTCATCATTTACGATGGACAGGAGCACAAGGAGAACACGGCACCCTTGGATAATCACCTTCACTTCCAAAAAACAAACTGCACCACTCCACATGGCACGAGTCACTCCAGAGTCGACGTTCGCATGATAGACTTTGCCCACACCACTTTCAAAGGCTCCAAATGCAATCACACCACTCACGACGGGCCAGACCACGGCTATATCTTCGGCCTGGAGAACCTTATCAAAATCCTTCAGAATATCTCAGAAGGAAAATGACACATTCTGTGAAATAGCCTGGATTTACTAGTGACCGATAGCCCTGAAAAGTACCGCATTGGGTCAGTTGTACGGGACCCTCACAGCTGCTGGATGTCACGTGCATGGAACGAAGAGCACGGACAGCTTGCTAGGAAAGTGCAAAAAAACCGCTACGTGCCATTACTGAACTCAAGCGTAAAAAGCAAAGAGCTGAAAGAATCTGTTCTGCCTGCAATCCATCAGAAGATTTATTTTCCTTTCTTCTTGTACTGCTGTCCTTGATTTATTTGTGAGCCAAAAGAAAGCATTACTTGAAAGAGTCTTAATGATAAAATAGGACCTGCTCACCTCTACACTCAGGAAGCCAAGCGGGCTAAGGAGATATTGTGCGTTTGAGTGAGACTATTAAAGTGAGCTGGCAGGTCGGAACAGATTGCGGCGTGACTTCCAGCTCACGCTCGACGCTACGGGCTGAAGGCAGAGACAACGAGCGGGAGAGAAAAACGCGCCCCCCTGACATCCAGGCTCCACCTGCCCAGCGCCGCAAGACGGCCGGTTGTTCTCCCAACGGCACGGGTGGTGAAACGGACGAGATGCCGCAGAGGTTCTGCGCTGCTTCAGGCGTAAAAGCGGCGGGGGGGGGGCCTGAGACCAAGGACTCGACCTCGCAAGGGTTTAATATCCCTGCGGGATTGTTAACAGTTTCCAGAAACTTTCTAAGCAAAGGGCTCCATAGGGGCTGGGAAGTAAGGGAATGCGACGATTCTGTCAGATATCAGTCACAACAAACATTCACATCACTGGATTTTTGCTTAAAAAAAAGAAAACAAAAAGTTAAAAAAAAAGTGTGAGATTGAGTCAGGGACTAGACACTAAAGGTCACCTAGAAATTCTTTGATACAAATATTGTGCGTGTGTTTGGAAGAGACAATAACAAAAGACTCAAAATGTTTACAGCTTTTGTGGACAGATTTTATTATTACAGAACAAACATAATTCCTTCCTGCGTGGTGTGGGAAACATGACAGATGTCCTTACACAAGGAACAGAGTTACACAACCCCATTACTGGGGAGTGGGGATATAAATAAAGTTGTCTAAGTAACTCTCACCTGATGCCCATCTCTTTTTCACTTCCAGAGGATCCTTAAGTTACGTTACCTTTTGCTTAGGGCTGTATGTTTTGAAAAAAGCAGTTGTTTTCCGCAGGTTTAAACACCAGATCTCAAGGGAGAGCCCTCCACTTGTATTTTACTGCATACAGCTGGTGAATTGCTACGATTTATAGCTGGAAAATTTAAGTCATCTGGCCCAGCTGCGTATTTTACTTGGCCTAAAGTCCATCAGGGAAGACCTCATTATTTACTGGATATTGTTCACAGTGTTGCACATTTCATGCCTACAGATGACTATAAAAAAGGCCACAAACACTCTGCTTCAGTAGCGAATGGCCTGAGTCACCGATTGTCTTGGCTCACACACGTGCAGCAGGGTCCTGGGATCAGTGCTAATTGTGGCTGTTGCCAGCTCTGCTGATGGGGTTTATACAGACCCACCTCAGCGTCTGCATCCCTGCCGGGCCTCTTGCTGGCTGCGTGCACCGGGAAGCCAGGTCTGGAAGTGGGGAAGGGTGGAGAAGGGTCTGAGCACGACACCAGCAACCAGAGCCCCTCGTCAGCAGAGCAAAACACCCCCTTGGCTGCACACCTCATCCGCCTGGGATGAAAACAGCAACCGGCTGCTTGAACGGTGAGTGACAGAAGGCATCCCGCTCCCTCCCTTTTCACCCCTTATACAGGAGCACACAATTATCAAGTATTTAACCATTTGCCTGCTGAGGAGCTCTGAGCCAGCATACAACCTTAGGTACTGCACGTGCAGAAAGGGAAAACCAGGCAAGCCTTTCTAGGTTTTAAAACGGCCTGAAGGCAAGCGCGAAAGTAGCTATTACATGCTGTGCTGCTGGCTGCCCGGCCCGGCTATTAGCAGCACCGCAGGAGCAAGACCCCTTTGCCAGCCGCACAAAGCAGGCCGCTTGGAGTGTAGGCAGCAACCGAGCAAATGAATGGGAAAAGCCAGTCTACTCTCATCAGCTGTCTTTCATAAACACAGGGCAGGCCGTGAGACCACTGGGGGTGGCCCTCGCTGCTCCCCAGGCCCCGACCCCCGACATTGCAGCGGCCTGGGCCTGCGCGGGCAGCAGCGGCCTGAGGGCCCGGCCTGGAAGTTCTCCCCGGCCTGGAAGTTCTCCCCGGCCTCACCGAAAGCACTCCCGGGAACGGGTGGGAGATGGATGGGGCGGCGCCTCCGGAGCCCCCCCAGCGCTGCTTTGCGGTGCTGCCCCCCGGGAAGAACCGCTGAGGGGCTGCGCCGTCCCCCTCTCGCCCCCGCCGCCATCCCCCTCCCGCCGGGCCCGCCCCGTACTGCGCACGCGCCGCCCGGCCTGACCCCTCTCGCCTGCCGTAGGTCACGTGATCCCCCCCGTGGCCGTCGCCGCCGGCAGCGATGGCGGCCACCAGGTACCGGCGGTTCCTGAAGCTCTGCGAGGAGTGGCCGGTGGAGGAGACCAAGCGGCAGCGGGACCTGGGCGTCTTCCTGCGGCAGCGGGTGGCCCAGGCCTTCCGCGAAGGGGAGAACACGCAGGTGAGGGCGGGGAGGGGGGAAGGTGGCACCCCCGCGGCGGCCGCGGCCTGCGAGGGGTCGGGGGGGGGCGAGGCGGGGCCTGGGCCGCGCAGGCGCCTCCTCCCTCACGGTAGTTTAACGGTCGGTGTGAGGAGGCTGTGGCGGTTTTTGGGCGTAAACCCTGGGATCTTGGTGCTGACGCGGGGGTTTTTTTTCGGCGCTTTCGCGGTTACGGTTGAGAAGGTTGTGCCTGGGTGGCTCCGCTGTGAAACGGGCCTCCCTCGGGTCTCCTCAGGGCCCCCCGCAGCCTCCCTCCGTTCTCCTCGGGGCCCAGGACAGGCCTTTAAAACACAGGCCCCAGCAGCCATGCTGTGTTTCTCGCACAGGACAAGCTGCGGTGTATGCCACGTTCTTCCACCATTTACACTGCGTGCTTTGGGGAGCGCTATTCCCGTGATTATGGAAGTGGGATACAAAGCACTGTGAATTTGTCAACAGCGTGCTGGAATCCAGTTAGTTAGTGTCTTTTGCTTACCGTGATGGTAGGATGATAGTGCAATGCAGTCTGTAGTGCATGTGCATTGTTAGGGTGTAGCGATTATAAAATTGGATTCCAGCTGCAGTTGTAATTGTGTTGGAGTTCAGGCTTTGGTGCTGAAATAAATCAAAGAAGCTAATGCTTGACTTGGGCTGCAGACCTTTACAGGCTTGGAGGTGGTGCTGTGGAATGGAAATGTACCCTTTCTTAGCATAAAAACACTGTTCCAGATATGCATTTTCTACTTCAAGGGGCCATTATAGGCACCTAATTCTATATTGGTCACTGGAATAGTCTGCAGCAGACATTTCGGAAAGTGCTTATTGCTTTTTTATATGCTTAGGACAGCTGAATTTGCTGCACCAATTGGCTGCAAGACCCCAAAGCTGCCACTCATCTTGAAATCTAAATTGATGCCTGCAGCACTGATGTCAATTTGTATGTATAAAGGCTTCATACGGCAAAGGGAAATGTACTGGCAGACAGCAGAAGGAATGTGAGAAAAGAACTAGAACCATAAAGGATACTTTATCAGTCTAATGTCTGTTTTATTCATGTGGAATAAGACTTGCTGATTTTATGGGGGGAAGATACTGTTTCTGCTACCCATTTAATAGCTATTTCTGCTATCACTACTAAAACACTAGCGGGGTCATTTGAAATGTGACTGCAGGATGTGTTAAGCTGAAGATCACCTGCAGTGTGATGGTGCTTACTCTTGACAGTCTGTCTGTCCCTATATCCTCTCTCCTGCAGCAGCCATTTCCTACTGAATAAGCAGAGCTTTTCCTTAGTTTTCCTAGTTTGCACAGAGGAGGCTGAACCTGTGCCAATGTCCCAAGGACAGATAAGCTGTGTCATTTTATCCTGACGTGTTTCTGTTGATACTATTCTTATCTGTGTATCCATTTTAATCATTTATGTTTGATGTCATCGAGCAGCAATGCAGAGTTCTGGTCAAGTTGGCCCCCATTGTAAAATAGAAAAACAAGATGACGTGCCATCACGCTGCTAAATAGATGTCCCTGCAAGGCAGATGCACCTGTCTGAGGCACCTAGCAGAGGTTTAGGTATTAGCAAAATCTTTCCAACTTACTCGACCAAAATAGAAATCCATTTACCCTTCACAAGCTGTTCAGTGTCTTTCATGTTGCTTTTGCCTAACCAATTATAAACTATTTTTAGCCAGCACCGGGATTTTCTAAATTCCGTCCTAGTGCATGATCCTATTTGATGCTTTAGAATAAAACAGGCAGCAAAACTGGCCTGTGAGCAAGAAGTCTCACAGATTTCACAGCAGTGGCCAATAAATGTGAGAAGAAAACTGTCCAGCAATGATCTCATTAACTGTGTATTCACAGTTGATCTGTCAAATCTTTTCAAGCAGAGTTTAAGGTCCATTCTGGAAATCACATGCCTTGTTATTCTTGTAGGGCAAAGTGGTGAGAAGTGGAGGGGAAAGAAATTGATCCGCATTCTGGAGCAGCATATTAGGGGTCACCAGCATCCTTCATTGCACTGAGAAGTCACCTAAGCTGCTCCCTGACTGTCCTTCTCACTAGCCTTGAAATAAGGTGGTCTCATTTAAGGCTTGTGTGCTACTTTTATCCATTTCCAGATCGCTGACCCGGAGACCTGTGACCGAATGTATGAGAGCTTAGTCAGAATCCACACCAACTACTACAAAAACAAGGTGAGCTTGGGCATTAGCCATCACCCCTCTTTTAGGGGGTGAGTCACCATCTACTGCAGTTGGGTGCCTCGTCCCAGCAGGGTTTCTGGGAACGTCTAACGGACAAACGAGCAGTGAGGTGGATGCAGCACTACCTGGTGCCTTTGGTCACTCTGGGGAAGCTGCAGACACCTTGGCCTCTGGGACATGTCTGAACAATGCAGATGATAGTTCTTGGTATGAGTGAACAAAATTTTTAGAGTTTGACTGAAAATAAGCTCACGGTATGGTGACGTTTTTACCTTCTTTAATGCACTACAAGTAACATCTTTTTCTCTCTCTCCTTCTCTCACCTACTTGGTCATTTATGAAGTATCCACGCCTGAAAGACACAAGCTTCACCGGAGTGACAGTAGAAGATTGCAAGATGATACTAGCAACAGGTACTAATACTGTGCTTGATTTCAGAATAAGTCAGAGCAGGAGATAAAGTACGTTCTCGTCTTTGTGGTCTTTCTGCAACATTTCTACTAAACACCAGTGACTAAAGGACAGAATGGTACTGCCAAGACAGTGTATTAGGGTGTTTAATGAGGAGCACAGGAATAATCGAGGAGTTCTTCACTAATCTATCAGGGCGAAAAGTCGATTGTATTTTGCACTGGGCAGGAACAGCAGAGGGTTTGCAAGGGCTCTTTGAGATCAGATAGTAGGAGCTATGTGAAAGGAATGCATGTTTGCTGCATCACTCGAAAAAATCTCAGCTTCTGTTTCACCACAGTCAAATTCCCTTTAGTGTTTCTCCTTTTGTATTAGACTTTGAGAGAAAAGAGGGTACCATGATAGAGAAATACTCTCAGCCAGATCATTTATTAAGTGCCATGTAGGAAGCTAGTGCAGTTTGTTCTGCTCCAGTTCCTAACTTTGATTGCAGTGCGTGGAAACTGAATATTAGTTGTTAGCGATAAGGGACTCCCCGCACAATTGATTGGAAGGGAAAACAAACTGGCCTCAGGCCCTGAAATAGAAATTCATTAAGATGTGAAGTCAAAAAAGGAAAATATATGTAAGGCAAAGCTTTTATAAGAGGGCTTTCATTCCTTTGCTTTTCTGCTTTTCTTCCTCTTTCCCCATCTCTCTCTCTCTCCTTCTTTTGCAGACATTCTGAAACAGATGGAAGACATGAAAAAAGGGACATGGAAAAAACTGCGAGAAAAGTTTTATGCCAAGAAACCTGAGGAGGACTCAAAGTGATAGGCTAACTCCCAGATTCTCCACTGTATATATTCCTAAAGCACTGTATGTTGCCATGATGAATAAAACCATTTATTCCTCTTAGCAACAGCATTTTTGTTCAGACCTGCACCTTACACCCTTCATTTTTAGTGCCCCCTCTTTTTTTCATGCAAATCTAGGACATAACACACCTGTGCTGAAATCAGTGTAGTGTAGAGGAAAGAACTTTGTGGTGTTAGACCAGATCCTTTGTGGTATGAAAAACGGAACAACCAGGAGATGCACAGAGCAAGTGGGTGCAACCACGTTAGCTTTAAATTTGCTTGTGACGATAACAACGGTGATGATGTGAAAACGTAGCTATGCTTGTGTTTCTGTCTGTTGGCACTGGTAACGCTGAAATTGAGGGGGGGATAATTTTAATTGTCACATTTATTTTCCTTTTGAGAAGACACAGGAGAGGACTGAGGGTGACTGTTTACCGTGGTGGCAGTGGAGCAGTGTAAGAGTTTAACTGAGATTTCAATCAAGTGCTGCAGCGGTGTGTTGCTGGTTGAGCTACCTATATGCACATTTCCCTCAGCGGGAAGAGACGGTTCCGTATGGCTTGCTGCGTATCTGAGGGACAAAGATAGGTTGGTATATAGGGCCATAAGCAAATTTCAGGTATGATTAGTCCATTGCTGTGGCCTATTTTTATTCCTTTTTAAAGCTTTAATGCTTGCATCAGTGTCTATTCTGGGGAGGCAGAGGACCGTAGTTGGGGTGGCTACAGCACTGCTTGGCTTGGGAAGGATGAGTGTCTAGAGCACAGCTATGCCAGGACGCTGCTTGGCTCCCGGCAGCACCAACAGCTGCTCCTTTTTATGTATTTGAACAGTGTTTTCCTGGCACGTAGCGAAAGAATTTGAAACTTTGCAGCAGGCTCTAATCCAAACCTTCAGAAAACAAGGCTGGTGTTCAAGGTAGTTTTCATGGTAGCGTTTTTCTTCAACTCCTGACTGGAGCATCGTACTATATTTTAATGTTTAGCAGCTGGAGCAGTGAGCATTGGGTTGTGGAGCACCTTGGGTCTTTGGATTGTTCAGTATTTCTATTTGTAACAACCCCATTACATACCGGAGTACACAGGAACGGCACTTTCTTTACCATGTTTAAGTTTTTATTGTAACATGATTTTGTATTTAATTTAGTTAAGGCAATTTACATTTTAGTTCTTAAGTAACAACAATAACAAAAAAAAATTAATAATAAAACATTACACCAGAGATGAAACTAAAACACAGGACACCCCTTCACAGTGAACTCCTGTAAACCTGCAGTCTCCTACTCCTACTGCCCTGATATCCTTGGTCCACAGAAGGCAAAAGACTAGTTCACACTAGTACAAGCTTGGATACTCATCCTCGTCTGTTGAGTTAAATTAACAAATCCACCTCCTTGAGTTTAGCTCCTCTTTCCTGCACCACAGTGATGAACGGAATTCTTTCAATGGAGAAGGATCAGCATGGGGCAGGTACGGTAAATACGATGGCTGGTTTGCAAAGATCCACATGTACTAGTGCCACTCTTGGAATAAGTTAAATACTGCAGCCCTACAGCTAGTTACACTACACCTGAGGCCACCAGAATGTAGTGCATGGAGATAAAGATACAACCCTCCACATTTGCAAAATAAAGAGTTATTGCAATGAGGAATAGAAGTCCTGTATAATTTATCTTCCTACAAGGGCGTTAGAGTAACGTGTGGGTCCAGGTATCGTGAGGAATCCTGGCCAGTCCCTGGTTCCGGAATTGCTTACAAGCGCTCTAGGGAAAATGTTGACTGTGAAGCTCTTCCGCGTGGTCTGTCTTTTCTCTGACAGTGACGTCCATGCGTGGAACCCAGGAATAAGCAGCCTCGTTAGCTGACACATATGTGTAGTCCCTCGGTGGGTGAAGCCGATGCTTCTTCTCCATCTTAGTGGTTCATGGTGTTCTGGACATCCACAAACCCCATCCTTTGTCTGCGCTTCCGTTGCTCTGTCATCTAGAGTTCAAACAAGGCCACGAGTGAGGTAGGAAACCAGGTCGCCTTTAAATTCACTAACATGCTCCCCACCGGTGTCTGACTGACCAGCCTGCTTTTAGCATCTGCCAGAAAACCCTGCGAGGTTGACTCTAGCTGATGAGGAAGTAAAGCATCGAAAAGCACTTGGCCCAAGCGGCCCAGACCCCCCAAAAAGAGCTGCAGGAGCCCTTTGCTTCGTGTCTGAAGTTGTGCTGGCCTGGGCTGGTTCTGCCTCCTGTTCCTTGGAACAGGTGTCTATTTTGGAAAGGACAGCGGGTTTCTATAGTCAGGTGTTCCTCAAGTGTTCCTATTTTTAAAAAATGTTAAGTACCTGTTCCTTCAGCTCATTCAGCTGGGAGGTGAGATGCGACACCAGCTTCATCGTGGTGTTGAGCTTGTCTTGAAGATTGCGGATCTCATTCTGCTCCCCTTCCCCTTCATTGCTGACCAGCGACATGGCTCGCATCCGGGGGAACCAGTCAAGGTTCTTATTCTGGAAAGGCGACCATGGAAAATGGGAGTTGGAGAGGGGGTGAGGAGGAGGGAAGAGACTGGTAGGATTTAACAGGACACCTGCCGCTGCTTAGGGATTAAAGAAAGTCTCAAAGGCTCGTTTTGTCTGTATATTTGCGAGTTTTCAACAAATAGTCCATTTCCAGCTTTTTTTTCCTTACAGCCTTCTGGGCTCAAGTTCAGAAGTTTTTCTTTTCTAAGTTTCCTTTCCCTCCCTTCTTGCCTTGAAATCACTTGAAGTAAGTCCCACTCTCTACTCTTGGTTCTGCCCTTGGTTCAAACGCGCAGCACAAAACACCCAACAGACAACGTGCTGCTGGCTGAGACGGCGCAGTGGAAATAACCAGCTAAGAACGAACTAAGGCACAACAACGTTACTAAATATTTTCCAAAAGCTCCTTCTCAAAACTGGTTTTTTCTTTGGCGAGCCCCTTGTTCTCAGCTATTTCCCCGGGGCAGGCAGGTTGCAAGAGTGGAAGAGCTTCCCCGAGAGGACGCGTACCTTTATCATCTGCGCCACGTAACTCTCCGGCCCTGTGTAGTCTGTCTTGTTCTTCACTCGCACCAGCACTATGAAGTACAAGTAGTTCCACATGTTGTGCTCGTATTTAATATGCTCTTCAAAGGACACCGTCTTGTTGTCAAACTTGTCCCTTTCGAGTCCTGGGAAAGGCAGCGGAGAGCGGAGAAGGTGGAGGGAGGAGGCGAGGAGAAGGGAAGGAGCGAGCAAGCAAACACATGTGAAAGGAAGTACAGATAATTGCATCCCCTCCCAGGTGTGACTTTCAAAAAGTGCTTGTAATAATTAGTTGGCATTTAGCACACAACAAGCATCCCGAACAGGGGGAAAATAACCCAGTTGTGTGTTCAGGAGGCTTCTATTTGAAGAACTACTAGCTCTGCTCCCTGCCTATGTATCTAAAAGCATAAAATGCACCCAGTGGACCTTTTAAGAAAAAAGCAGTTAGGTTTATCGGGTTTTTCCTTTTTTTTTTTTGTGGTGGTTTTTTTTTTTTTTTGGTTGCTTTCCGATGACTGAAAGCATTCCAGAACATTTTCTGTAGTTTATTTCATTAGTAATATGGTGCTTTTTTTTCCCCCCCCTCCCCAAGAACTCCACGGTGTGGCGTTCAGCGTAACGCCTCATTAGCGGAAAGCCAGGACCAATACAGATAATTTCCCCTCTCGGTTTGGGTCCTTGGTTAAGCCTCCTCACACTGCAGTGACCCATCAGTGAACAGATTTAAGTTTTTGCTGTGAACCAAATGAAAAGCAGAAACCAGCTGAAACCCCTCTCCCCCCCCTCAACCTAAAAAAGCTTTGGGGCAATTCCTCGACAGCGAGGTCCCAGCGCTCACCACAGATGAAACACGTCGTCTTCAGTATCTCTTCTTTCTTTTGCTTCTCGCTTCTCAGATCAGCAAAGGTGTCAATAATGACCCCAAAGATGAGGTTCAGGACGATAATGATGACAATGAAGAAGAAGAGGAGGTCGTAGACAACCCGGGCGGGAAACAAGGACTCCTGTAATGGATGGAAGGGATAAACGTGGGTCTCTTGCACACCTCTCCCCCAGCCACGCTACCCGTGCTGCCTCGTTACACGGGCCATGGCTGAGGGGCCCAGGTGAGGAGGAATAAAGGGTGTGATTGGGAAAGCGAGGAGAAAAGCACTGGGGGAGAGTGTGGGGGATAGAGCTGGAAGTGTCACAGTCTCCAGGGAGGGAGGGCAGCTGCGCAGCGGTAAACGCAGCGGGACTTGGCAGAAGAAAGGGGTCCCGCATGCTGCCCAAACTCACATCCTTCGACGGCTTCCGCAGAATGTCACCCACGCCCCCTCCGTTCCTCAGGCCGTGGTTCAGGACAGTGACGATGCACATGAGCAGCGTGTCGCAGGCGCGCTCCCACTGGTCAGCCTCTGTTTCTAGAGGGAAATAAAAGCGAAAACCCAGAGCATAGACAGGGCAGAAGTACCAGGGCATTCCAAAGAACCTAGAGCTGCGGGGATGACTCCTGCTGCAGTGGCAAATCCCCTGGGAGCAGATGCTCTTTGTGCATCTCCCAACCAGCAACTTCCCAGCAGCTCCTCCAGCTTGATTCCTGCTGTGGAGGTGTTTGGCTGAGCTCTCCCTGAAGCTCCCGCTTCCTTTATGACTAAACTGAATCTACTTCAACATATTTTTTATGCCATGGTCAGTGCAAAATTTGCAGGCCTCTTGCCAGAAAGTGAGTTGTTTGTTTCCAGCTTTGAAAAGCTAGGATTTTTCTGAGCTCGCTGACAAACCAGGCAGCCAACCGACTCTGCTGCTCCCAGTCAACCTTTCTAATGAGCTCACTTACCTTCCAAGGCAGTGGGCACAGCAGAGCAGCTAATTTTGTCACTGCTGCATGACTCCATGAAGGTCTCCATGTTCCTTTGCATCCCCAAGGGGTCATCTGCAAGTAAAAGAGACCGCAGCCATGCCAGAGCATCAGCTGGCTTTAGTAAAGCTCTTCATTGCTGTCGCGGGTGCTTTTCAACTGCCTCTTCTTGTAGCTTTCAAGCTTCTTGAGAAAAAGTTTCTTTCTTCTCCTAGCTTTTTCTAGGCTTTGAAGCTTTTGCTCGAGTTTCAGTTAAGACTCTACAGTGCTAAAACTTCATTTGCCGCTCTCCACCCCCTGCCATCACTCCTAGCCCCAAAACCCTGCTCCCTGCAGCACGAGGTCCTTAAGTCGGCACAGGCAGCTGTCTTCTCTGCTAACCCCAACACCAGTGCCACCAGGAGTTTGTGCCACGGGTGTAAAACCCATGATGCACACAGAGACACACGGGTGGTTTTGCAGCCGGGGCTCATGCACTGGTCCAGCTGCATAAGGGGACCCAGCTCTGCCTGGCCCCTCTCTAGCCCGAGAACTGCAGCCAACGAGGGCAAGGACTGACCAACCTTTGGCTTTGCTGTCCGGCAGCCGGTCCACCTCCAGGATGAAGTCATCCTTCAGGAACAGGAAGCCCACGATGGAGAAGAGGTAGACGAGGATGAGAGCCAGGAGGGCTGTCAGCAGGATGGAGCGCCCGTTCCGCGTCACGCTTTTGATGACATTGAACAAGGTCTCCTCACGGTAGATCAAGTCAAAGAGCTGAAAGGACACAGGAGCAAAGAAATGCTGGGGGGGCAGGGGGGGAGTGCTTTTCTTGACAATGCCTGGCCTACCTATATCCCCTTTTATCCCGAGATCTTGGATCACTCAGCAGACCTTGACTAACTTTCACATAAAGCATTTAAGTTTCCCAGCTCACTGTGGGGAAGCGGAGGAGAATGAAGTGACTTATGCACAGCAGGAGAGGCAGGAACAGGACACACGCACCCTGCCTCTGCCCTCACCAGCTCACGTTGTCTCCCAGCTGACCCAGATAAAGCACACGGTGGAGATTAGAAAGAGAGAGAGATAGCAAAAGACCAGGAGAGAGACAGTAATAGATACTGTCGGAAGGCAGAGAGATCAGCCTACGCGAAGATTAGAGCACAGCGAATTGTTCTCACTGCTGTTATCAATCAGCCCCTGGATGGTGTCACAAGAACCTTCCAGCTTCTAACAGGGCTGACAGGTTACTTCTGTGCCCCAAACATCTGCATTTATCGTACCAGGATGCTGTAGAAGAGTTCGTGCACAAAGAGTCCCAGGACGCTCGTCAGGATGTAGCCAACGTGGTAAAGAAACTCCACATCCATGATCATGGCCTTGTAGCCTCGGATGAAGGTCCCACGGTTGCCCACGAAGCTCACCACAAACACAATCTTGTTGGTCAGCTGGGGAACAACCAGAAACGGGAGGGAGTGGGGTTTGCTGCACTTTATGAATGCGGAACAGCCTCCTGTGCTACGGGATGCTATGCTGCTCTTCCAGCACACGGAGAACTTACGTTGAGAGCTCCCAGTATATTGAGAGTGAGTCCAATCCCCAGGTAATAGATGGATCGCAAGATCAGTGCCACGAGGAGCGGTCTGACACCGTAGCGCTTGGTGAACAAGGCCATGATGGAGAAGCAGATCAGAATCCAGAAGAGCAGGGAGATCAGTGGGGAATCCAGCACTCCTGGGAAGAGAAGAGCCACAGCAATTAAATGGCACGAGATGAAATCCATGCTGCCAATCGGACACCGTGCTGCTGTCCTGAAGAACTAACGTGCTGATTATCAGAGGGAAGAAAGAGAAAAATGACGCTTGACTGCAAAGACTAGTGTCGACCAAGATGGTTCTCACTGATGCATTTTTCTGACATCTTTTATCTGATATCTCAAAACCACTGTAAATGACGGAGGCTTTGCCTGACAGCAGGTCCGTGTGCTGGCACCGCTTCCCCCGTTTTACAGGCAGGGAAAGTGCAGCCCAGGGAGAAGAGACTTTTCCCTAAGAAGGAAGCAGTGGGAGGGCTGGCGACCAAAATCGTGACTCAATCCCTTCCTTTGACCAGCCGCGAGGACTTGGGGCTTTAGGAGTCAAAAGGAGACTGAGGTTGGGGAGATTACAGGTAAGGGGACCAGTTCCCCTGCATACGAGGGTCCCCTTTTTCTTCCACCTCGAGGAGCAGCAGATGCCGGGCCACTTACCCATGGAAGTGGCTTCAACGTAGGGGTAGAAGAAAGCAATGATTATGTTGATGAAGACAGCCAAGTTGAAGGAAATGCTTCCCCAGAGAGTCATTCTGCGGGAGAACCAGTACATCAGCGGCATGCCTGGGGGGAGAGGAGGCAGACACACAAACTTCAGCCAACCTGCGGCCAACCGGGGAAGGCTTTGTCCTCCCAGACACCCGAAGGGTTGGGCTCGGTACAGCTAGTGGGCCCGGAGGGACCCTTGCCTCCCACTTCCTTCAAAACATTAATAAAAGCTCCCTGCTCATCTGCTGAAATAGCAGTGCAAGTTCAGAATGTTACTGCTCACGATTCTTGGCTTCTCGGCCCTTTGACCTGCTCTGGCACCTCGGAATCAGATCGGCTCCATCCTCCTCCTCACCTTCCTCCCCACCTCCCACAGCCTCGCGTCCTTCAAAACAACAGTATCTTTGTGTTTTCAGCGCTGGTGCTGGTCCCAGAGGAGACCCAGCCAGCAATTTCCCATCCATACTAGAAACTTGTTTCCTGCCGAATTCCTAAGATAGTTTTGACTGGATCGGCAAGTGTTTTCAGAGCTGCTACACTGCCCCTTAGCTGCATCGCAGTATTTATAATGTGACTCTCTACTGAGCTCCTGTTATTTTAAGCCAGAATTTCCTTCCTGATGCAGCCCTGAAAGCACCTAAGCAGGTCTGCAGGGTGCGGAGAAATGAGTTTTATTTCCCACGTGTAGCTGCTAGACCCGGCTTAGGAGAAGGCAGCTGAAAGCAAAGGAAGAGAGGGCTTTCCAGGGGAAAACACCTGCAGGTGTAATCCCAGGGAATGGGCTGCAAGATGGATTTCAGACGGCTGAGCAACTGCACTAACGGGCATGGAGGAAATACATCCCTGGGATCGTGATGAACCTCCGCTATCTGCAAACTGCCGCGTGTGTTGTGCTCTACAGAGCAAGGGGCACAGGCTGCTCGGAGATCTCATCTCCAGGCTGCTGCCAGGAACCCTTTCAAAGCAGGGCTGCCCCCCGTTTTCACACCGGGGGCTACTGGAAGCACCCGTGCTGGCCGGGGGGAGCCCGAAGGGAAGGTCTGCCTTGCTCTTACTGCGCAGTTTCTTCTGCCATTCCATCTCGTTGTGGAGGAAGGACGACTGGTCGAAGAAATCACTGACTTTGCTGCCCTGCTCGTCCTGCTCCGTGGTGGTGAAGAGCCGGTACTTGGTCTCCTTGGTGAGGAACTCGCAGATGCCGGGCACCGGGAAGATTATCTGCTCCATGCTCCGGTCCAGGCGCACAATCTGCAGGAAGCAGGGCCAAGGGGAGGGCGCCGTCAGATCCTGCCCCTGCCAGGCTTTGGTTTCCTCTTTCCTAGACCCAGCTGTGCCTTCCCCCCTCTCCCTCCCACTCCACCGGCATCCAAACATCACGGACCACTCGTCTAACGCTACAAATGGCCCCAGCAACGGCAGCCCTGGCTCTGCTGGAGGAAAGCTGAGACTGCGCGAAGCCTTGCAAGGAGATCCGCGCTGGCGAGCGGGGACGGGGCAGCCAAAATGGTGCGAGAAAGGAAGGGTCTGGGGGGCAGCTCGTTCTCCCCATGGGCTCTGTGAACCCCTCCAGCTCTCTGCAGAGCAAACGGCCCTTCTGCTTCTTGCCAGCGTAGGGATGGGACGGCTCCTAGTGCAAAATAACCAGCCGGAGCACACGTGGGATTCACCGGCCACGCGCCTACTGGCAACCCAAGAGCTCACGAGGTCTTGCCTCAATCTGGGAGGTGTGTTTCTCATAATACGCCAGCGGATCCTCTTCTTCTTCCTGGACCGGGGCCGTCGACTTCAGCATCTGCGTCAGCTGCTTGTTGTTCAGGCTGAGCTGGGATGCGGGGAGAGGGGGAGAGGATGAGAGCGGCCTCAGCCAGGTCTAACTCTGCACTGACAACAGCATTCCTCAAAGATCTACCAAAGCTGATGAGGTTTCAGGGAAAAGCAAATGAATTAAAGCTTCCTAAAGGGTTACGAGCCCTCCCTGAGGTGACAGACACTCGATTCCCTGCAATAATTACATCCAAATGCTGCTAATCCACAAATTACAAATCAATGCGCGTAAAACCCCAGGGAAATCATATTACTGCTGAATCTCGTTTGGGATCTAAGGCACACAGGCAAGACACGACAGCAAAGGACTCAGCCCTTCCTTTTCTGAAGGCAAGGGGAGAATGTGGGTACCGGCAGGACCCCATCAGGGCCACCAGCCTGTCCCTGCGGTGAGCTGGACATCACCCTATGGCTGAGCCTTCCTTGGGGAGCCCCGCAAGTACAGCTCTCCGCAGCGTGGTTATAAAAGCTGCAGATGCGTTTGGGCTTGTAGTTTGGGCTACGAGGGCACCAATAAGCCTTTCTTTCTTTAGTCCCCCTGGGAAACACCAAAACCCATCAAATCTTAAACACCGAAACCCAGGGTGGCTCAGCAAGGGTGGGAGACTCTTTGGAGTCTTCGGTCAGGGTGGCTTGAAGGGGCTCTGCCTCCCTTCCCGAGTCCACTCCGTACCATGGACGAGATGCCCTCCTCCTCCTCCTCCTGGATTCGCTTCACCGGCTTCAGGAGCTGCTGCAGGGACTTGTTGTGTCGGGAGAGCTGGAAGAGGGACAGCGATAGCTGGGTGAGCCCCGGCTGGCGAGCAGCCACCGGCGCCCAGGGGAGCGGGATGGCAAGCCTTGGGGCGGCTTTTCACAGGAGCCAAAAGCACGTTTCCCAGCCATGCCTCCCCAGGGGGGCCAGCCTGGCTGGAGAAAATGTAAATAAATACAGAGGAAAATGTGCCCAGCACGGCACGGGGAGCCCAGCCTGGCAGGGACCCTGCTGTCACAGCTCAGTACCTGCAGCGCCAGTATATAAATGTTGTGGCCAACTTCCCGGGGGGAAACCTCGGCATTTTCACACTCCTCCTCCTGCAGATAGGCCTTCTTAATCACATCGACCTGGAAGGCAGCAGAGGGATAGTGAGCTTCTCCCCATCTCCTTGCCTCCTTTTCCTCCTCTGGCCACGAACGGCTGTGGGAAAACCGTTAAGTATGGATGCTTGTGCCGAAGACGGTGACCAGCAGTATGGAAGAAGAGACGGTTATTGGATTGCAAACAAGAAACTGCATCAGGACCCGCAGGCAGAAGAGCAATGGGCCAGGGGGAGAGGCTGGGGGCTCAGCAGGGCAAGGCTGGGGGTGTCTCACTGTCAGCCCTTACCAGTTCCTGCGGGCGGAGGCTGATGAGGATCCGCTCGGCGTTTTCGCTGTCGTGTCTGCTCTCCATGAGGGCCAAGAGGAGCTTGGAGGCATTGTCCTGGCAAGGAGAAGTCCTTGCTGAGGGGAGCAGTGCCTTGCCTCTGCCCAGGGCTTCGGAGTGGGCAGAACCTCCCTCGTGCCCGGGTCAGCTGTATCTCCCCCGTGCTAGAGGCATCTGAGCCCCACATGGTGGAGATGCACCAGCCCCGTCCCACCAAGCCCACGTGCTCCTACACTCGAGGACCTGACACGTGCACAGTCCCCGCTACAGCGGCCACCTCACCCCGCAGCACGCCCCGTGGCCATGCCGCTAAGCTGGAGCCCGCGGAGCGACGCACACACGCGTGCCCACCATCCCAGCCCGTCCCCCAGGCTCTGCCCACCTTCAGCTGCAGGACCAGGTCCATGCGGTACTTGCAGAGGGGGCTGATGTCGTTGAGGATGAGGGCTGTGATGATGTCGATCCCATTGGACTCGTGGGTCACGATGCAGCTCTGGGGGGCAGGGAGCAACGCAACGTGTTATCCCATGGATGCTGCCAGTCCCCCCCGGCTTCACCCTCCAACACAGCTCAGGTCTGAAACGGTGCCCTGCCTACAGCACTGACCCGGCCCCGTTACCCCAGGAGCCCCAAACCCCCCGTATCCCTGGAAGGGGCGCCATTTGCACCACTATATTATTCAACCCTCGTTTGCATCACCATATTATCTAGCCAAGCAGTAGCTCATAACGCGTGCAGCACCCTGTGCACCCTGGCATCCTCTGCTGCCCGCGTTCTGCTCCTCTCCACACCCTGAAACCAAAAGCTGACCCTGTCTCTGCTGCTTTCTAACTCATCCCCCGCCTCAAATCCTCCCTCGGGCATCCCTGCCCAGCGGTGAAACGCCCCAGTCCCGCCGGGAATGCCCCAGCCCTGCTGGGATCCCCACAGACCTGGTTCTCGTGACAGGGCCCCTGGCAGTACTCGGTGAGGGTCTCCAGGGTCTGGGTGATGAGGGCCACGTTGTACTCGTTGATGTAGAGGCCCAGCAGCCCCAGCCCCCCCGTGGTGCTGCCGCACATGATGTCGAGGAACTGCAGCGTCTCGCACACCAGGTTGTAGTTGGTTTTGTTGTTCTGGCACCGGAGGAAGTTCTGTCGAGCAAAGGCTGCAGTTACGGGACTGAGCGGCATCGCTCTGATGGGGGTGTCAGTCCGGATCCCCCTCCCCACGCCCCCTCCAGCTGCAGTTCGATGGAGAATTGGGCTGTAACGGACAGACCTCCAAGCGCAGCACTCAGTCCCAGGGACACAGTCGTGCTGTGAACTTCCACAGCACTAAGAAAAGTTACCCGTATGGGATGATGCGTTTACAGATGGGGAAACCGAGGCACAGAGCGACCAGCGCAATGGCTTTTTGGACCAAACTGAAGCAGAGCCCAGCCGTCCCACCCCCCCGTCCTGTGGCCTCTGCCCTGGCCCCCGTCCCTGGCAGCCCCCGTAACCAACCTGCAGGTCCCGGTTGTGGTTCTCGCAGAGCAGCTGCAGGAATCGCAGGATAGGCTCCATGATCAGGACCGTCACCCCCATTTCGTTGTTCTGACCCTGCTCCCCGGTGTCATGGCCCTTCCGAAACCCTATGGCCATTGGGTATCGGGAAGGGGTGCCAGGCATCAGGAAGGTGTCTCCTCGTCCTAGAGGGCAATCCAACCTCGTTAGCATGGGACCGTCCAACAAGACAGACGTTGGCTCTACCAAGGGGACACGGCCCCGTACCTTTGGTACCAGGGTCAGGCTCGTCTTTGTCCTCACGAGGCTTGTTCCCGATGTCACTCATGTTCACAGACACCGTAGACTTGGTCTCCTGCTGTGCCTTCTTCATCCGGTCGTGCAAAACTTTGAAGAACTTCTCAGACTTCTTGTCGCTCGTCATGAGGTTGTAAAAGGATTTCTGAGAGGAAGGAGGGGCAAGTGTCCATCATGGGGTCCAAACTGCCTGCCCCTCTGATTTGGTGACCTCCAGCACTCAAGACCTTGTCTGAGAAAACCTGGCGAGCAGGTTTATTTCCATGCTGCAACCCCGGACATCACAGTCCTCTTGGATTTACAGGGGTGGATCATCCCCTGCCGCTGTGTTTTCTTTTACTCTAAACACAGGGTTAGGGACAGAGCAAGCAGTGCTTGCAGCAGCTCCAGGCCTGGAGCCCCACTGGGTTTTGCACGTACAATTAATTTGTTGGCTTCCCTGCGAAAAAGGATTCAAGATAACCCACGAGTCATCGCCCAAGACCTGCAGCCCTGAGCCATTTTAGCAATACCCGGCAGAGGGCATCAGCATTACTCCAGAAACAACCTACGACAACCTGCCCCTGTCGCAGCACCCAGCCTTCCAGCTCCATCCAGCCACTGAGCTGGAAAACTCAAAATCAGACAGATTTCTGCAGTTCCTCCCCTGGCCAGCAAACACATGCAACCAAACAGTATCTTGGCCAAGCCTGCTACCCAGGGGCCAACCCAGGATGGAGGACTGCCCTGCAACCACGTCTTCCAAGTGCTGGGGCCATGACACCGCACCCAGCAAACTGTGGGTGCCCAATTCCCCCGGGGCTGGCGCCCACCACGCAGCCGGGGCTCAGCACCTGGATCTCGGTGTTGCCTCCATCCAACAGCCGGATGGCAAGCAGGATGCTCTCTTGGAAGATCTTCTCATTCTTGGTGTTCATGATGAGGTCAGCCACCAACTTGGTGGCCCCTTCTCGGTCCAGGCGGCACTGGACAGCAGCAATAGCGGACCAGTCCTGGTCTTGGCCTGCATGAGAGGACACGGATGGACGTGATGCTGTGGTAGTGCAGGAGAATGAGTACAGATAAACCACTGCCAGGGGCATCTCAGTCATAGAATCACAGAAGGTTTAGGTTGGAAGGGACCTTAAAGATCATGTAGTTCCAACCCCCTTGCCATGGGCAGAGACACCTCCCACTAGCCCAGTCCCATCCCTTCATCTCCCCAAATCCTTTACTCCTACGGAGGTGGGGGAATGGAGACCAGATCTGACCCCATCATGGCTCAGGAGCTGGGAACTCAAGGTGTGTGTGAGCAGCGCAGAGAGACAGGGAAGGCGCAGGAGCCGGGCACTCACCTCCCCCAGCAGCATCCACGATTTCCCCTTTGGAGCTGGACTTCTTGTTCTGCAGGTAATTGTTCAGGAGCATTTTCCGCAGCAGGTTGCCCTGCCAAGACAAATAAACGTCATGAGTCTCCCAACGCCAAGGCCAGTGCTAAAGCGGAACATGGCTGAGCACCCGTGGGCTGCAGCGGGGAGGGCACTGCCAGCCTGGGTGACAGGGGCTGCAGGGCTGGGGACGTGCCACGGGACCATGGTGCTCACCCTCTCGCCGTATCTGTTCCTCTTCACCAGCATCTGCTGGAGCGTCCTCAGCACCTTGATGCACAGCTTCTCCTCTGTTTCCATGAGGTCCTTGGTGTGTTGCACCAGCCTGGCAGAGCAGAGCCACCGTCACACGGTTGAGAGGGACAAGGGGGTGCCCCAAGAGAACAGCCCCACCGCCCCTTCGCTCTGCAGGTGCACACCAGGATGCACAACCCACAGAGGCTGAAGGTCACCAGCCCTTCTCAGCACTCCCGGCAACCCCTGGGCAATCGCAAAGCATCCTCACTTGGACAGGAAACCTCCACTCTCGCATCGCTGAAACGCCTCCGTCCCCTCCATGAAGAGCAGCTCTGGCCGGTGGAGGACATCCACCAGGACAGACAGTTCAGCCTCCACCAGTGGTTTCAAGCGATCCTCCAGGGCATTGATGATGTCCTACAAGTCACAGCACACACCTTTAGGGCCAATGCATGCCTAGGAGACACGAGCACGGGAGAGGGACCCCTGCAACGCCAGCACCTTCTTGATATCATGCATGGATCCATACTACCGCTGCTTCCCTGCCCCGTACCTGCAGCTTCTCTATGATGTTCTTGTAGTCCCACTGGTTGGGGGTGGTGGAGACACGAGGGAAGGTCCGCGTGGCCGTCTTGTAGCTGGACGTGTTCCTCTGCACGGTGCTGGTGGAGCTGCTGTTGAGCAGGGAGCTGACATGGGCATCCAGGTCCATGGGCAGCGCGATGGAGCGGCTCTTGGCTGCACGAGACAGAGCCAGAGTTGGGGACAGCCATGACCCAGCCCACCCCATCGGCTGGGTCCTACCACACTGCCTTGGGCCAGACACCCCTTCACCGCCTCTTCATTTGCAGCAGAGAAGAGTTGGGTTAAATACAAGAGGAAACTCCTCCAGACTATGTGAGGGGTGGAGTATTTCCATCCATCCCTCCCCACTGCAGCACAACATTGCCCGCAGCCCCCCCAGCCACGCGTAGGATGGAAAGAGGCACCAGCTCCAGTTTTCGGTTGGGAAAGCCCAGCGTGGAGATGTTGTAAGCACCCTGCCTCGAATTACAAAGGGAAATCCCCACCCAGCGTCTAACCACGAGCAATCCTTTCCACAGGCTGACTCAGTGCTAACAACCCTTGTCCGGAGTCAGGCAGCCACAAGCAGGCTGAGGGCAAAGTCCTGGCCAGGGAAAACCACCATAAATGCTGGCTTTGTTTCCAGGCCCTTCACCAGCAGGGAACACGCCAGGGATCTCCCAACCAAGCCCAGGCTTCGGTTATCCCCATGCCACCCTGGGGTGGGTCGTATCCGAGATGTAGCTCATAAAAAACACATCCCGGAGCCAAACCTCCCCATTCCCGGCCGGCAGCCTCTAGCCGGGGCGCCCTGCCAAGGCCCGCAGTAGGGACGGTGGCTCTCGCTCGCCGCCGGAGTGGAGGTAGCCGAGGGTGGCTGCATCCTCCTGGCCGGTGGGGGACAGAGCATCCCTCTGGCACAGCTCCTTACCGACCATGGCCAGTGTGCGGATGCAGGCTTCCACCGAGCTCTTGTGCTGCTGCTGCAGCCAGGGGCACTCCAGCAGCCTCATGGTGGACTGGAGAAGCTGCACCACAATGGTCTGGTGGGTCTGAAGGAGACAGCAGGCAGGTATGTATCAGTGCAAGGTGTGCCCAGACCTTGTTCCGGGGGGCTCGATGAGCTGCTTTCCTCCCCCAGCCATGGCCTGTCCATGCGGCACCTTATTACCTGCAGCGACGTGCTGTTCTCCGAGAAGGGGGAGCTGAAGAACGCATTGATGGTGTCCAGCACCACCGTCAGCACGTACTTCTCCAGCGTAGGGTCTGGCAGGCGTTTCTCTCGCTTCTTGCACATCTGTGAGGAGAAGGGAGGATGCTGATGGCACCAGGGCAAGGTGAGCACACATCCTGGCTGGATGCTGCTGGCACACAGCGCTGCTGGGACCTTGCTAAGCTGAAGGATGGGGCTGGTGACAGTTCCTGGGTCTACGCCAGACAGCCCTGACGGCTCCCCAGCCCCTAGCGTGGCAGCTACACAAGTCCCCATGGTGCCCATGCCCCATGTCTGGCTGCCCAGGCTTTGAAGGAGCCCCGGTGACACCAACCTGTCCCCATCCAATATGCCAGCCATTGCTGCTGTGTCCCTCCCACCCAACCCTTCCCACGCACTTGGGCCATGTCCAGGGTGAAGTTCTCGAAAAGAGTCCAGATGTGGTTGCTGGTGTAGATCTCCTTCATCTCCACCTCCGTGTCCACGTAGCAGTGGTTGACGAAGTTCACGTAGGCCATTTTCACCTGCCAGGGCCGGGGGGAAGGAGGGGGGGCAGAGGCACCATCAGGAGAAGGCAATCAGTGCAAAGCCACTGGCCCCCTCCTCACTGGGTGCCCCGTACCTCCGTGATGCAATCCTCATGTGTCACCACCCGCACCACGTCCTCCAAGGGCAGCAGAGATGTGCACTTGATCTCCGTGTAGACATTCTTGCCCTCGGCGCAGGCGGCCAGCAGGTCCACCAGTGAGATGTGGTACATCAGCGGGCTGTTCTCCTCCACCCCGTCCCTGGCCGCTGTCATCATCTCCAGAAGGGTGGCCAGTGAAGCCTTGTCATTGTAGAAAACCACCACATCGTCCCCGGCGTTGGTGAGCTGCAGGGAAGGGTCAGTGGTCACCGCTCCGAAGAACAATCGTCAGAAACCCCACAAGGCAGAGAAAGGGGTCCTCTGCAGCGGGGCGATGAGAGGCAGCAGCGGGTGAAGGATAAGAGGGCTATGCATTTACAGGGAAAATTAGGCATTTGCAGTGCAATCCAAAGATTCCATGGTTATTGGCTCTTGGACCTTGCATTAAGCTCCTGGAGATGTTTCCTACTCCAGGGAGAAGCCGGCATGGCCAGGAAGGCTCTTCCTCAAGGAAGAAGCCAACCATGCACCTCCCAGGAGCCATGCCTGCTATACCCCACACTCATGCCCCACAGGCTGTGGGGAGAGGCGCTCACCTCGGTCATGATCATGTCCTGGCACTTCTTGACGTACTTGCCCTCAGCCTTGATGATGGTGTGCAGGAAGTCGAGGTACTGCACGTGGCGGCCGTGGGTGGCCACGCAGTGGATGAAGTGCTGCGGCACCGTCTCGTTGATCTCCGAGCAGAGCTGGTAGTTGTTGAGGAAGATGTGCTGCATCGTCTCAGCCTCCAGGAGCTGCGGGACCAGGGGAGCAGAGTGAGGCTGGGGGGCTGCAAGGAGCAGCCTCCTCTTCCTCTCCTGGGGTCTCCTGCTGCCTTTTGTATCCCCTGCTCTCAGCCCCAGGAGCAGTACCGAAGTCTCTCCCTGTGCTGTTGCCTCGAACTACCCTTCAGTCCCCTCTCCTTACCCCGGGGGTCAGGAACAGGTTGAGGTGTTTGTGCAGCAGGGCCTGGTTTTCCTGGTTGCCAGCACAAAACTTCTGCAGGAACTGGTGGGTGAATTTCAGGATCTCCAGCATCTTGGCATCACCCTGAGGGAGGGTAGAGAAGAGAAACGCCCGGAGTTGGCCACCCCTCCTGTCCTGCCCATGCATGGGGGTGGTCCCCGCATCCCTGACCCCTTGCCCTGGGCACTTCAGGACTAGCCAGCTTCTGCCCACCCACCTTCTCATAAGGGATCTGCAGCAGATCCAGCATCACTTTGTGGGCATCCATGTTCTTCAGAAGCCGCTGCTGCTTCTTGCGCACTTGCTCTCCGACCCCACACATCTTATTCAGCCGCTCCAGGATCTGGGGAGAGAAGGACCATGGCAGAGGGGCACTGAGCCTGGGAGCCCATCAGGACGGCCACCAGCACTGGGGGCTTGCTTGCAATCCAGATGTGCCCTTCATAAACCCACGTGCTCCTTGCATCGCTCGCAAATCTTGGCACCCCTCTCAGAATTCCTCCTCGCAGTGCCATGCGGGCAGCCCTTGCAGCCATCACCAACCCCCTCCCCTCCAGTTCTCCCAGTGCAAGGCTCACCCGCGAGCCCTGGGGACGTAACAGGGCTCCTCCTTGCACTGAGCTGGCAGGAACAAGCCCTGGCTTGGACATATTTCTTCTGAACCCCAGGAGAGCTTGGAAATCCCCCCCATGATTTCACCCTTTCCCTTCTTGCTGGTGCACCCAGGGGCCAGGATTCGGTCTCACTTACCCCCTTGACTATCTGATAGTTCTCGCTGCTCTTCTCTCCCGGCGCAATGACCTCTTCGTCGGCAGCATGCTGCAAGGGGACAGAAACAACACCAGGGTCCCACCGCGCCTCTCCAAAGCCTGAGGAATAACTACCCCCCACAGGACTCTCCCTGACCCTCCTCTTCCAGGCAGAGGGGTGCATGGCCCATCGAGAGGCGTGAGGTGTTGGATTGAAGCGAGCTGCACCTCTGCCTCCCAATCCCCTCCCACCCCAGCTCCCAGAGTCTCGCTCAGGGCTCTCACCTCTTTCTTCTCCTTCTTGTTCCCCTCCACCGTGCTCTCCCCTTTGCTGCTGCCCTTCTTGTCCACCCAGAGCTCTGATTTCTCCACCATAGTGCGGAGTTTGTCCAGCTCTGACTTGATCACCTTGTAATTCTCGACGTCCTGGGCTGAGATCAGGAGCTGAACCTGCAGCGACATTCCCAGGGGTCTCCAGGTTGGGGCACGAAACCCATTCCCCTCCTCTTCCAGATCTCCATCCCAAGGAAAGGGGCAGGGACCCATCCCATGTCCTGCACCCACAGCCAAGTGTCCCACCAGGGTTACCTGTTTGAAGGTGTGCAAGACCTCCTGCCTCTGGCTGAAGTGCTTGAAGAGGAGCTGCAGGGAGCCGGAGATGAGCGGCGGGTAGTCGTGCATCGTCAGGTGGATCAGCACCCGCAGAAACATCCTCCCTCCCTCGTCATCCACCTCTAACATGCTGCTCGTCTTCCTGAAGCCGAGACGAAAGCGCTTGGTGTTAGCAGCCACGTGGGAGCTTGCGTGCACTCAGTCACCCCTCGGGGCTGATGGGGACAGCTGCATTAGCCTTTAGAGCCTCATCTTCCTCGTCACCTGCAGCTTTCAGCCTTGGCAGCATGGACAGGAGAGGAAGAGCCCTATGGCCAGGCTAACTATGCACCGGAGGGGGTAGGGACTCACCCCACACCGAACATGGCTTCTGCATGCTCGCCGATCCGGTCCAGGTTCATGGCTGCGGCTGATGGGAGAGGAAAGGGACATGAAAAGGGACAGCCACCATGATCTGCATCGGCAGAAAACTGCAAGAACCAACCCAGCTCCCTGGCCACTGCTCCAAGCATCCACGATGGACACAGAACACCTCATCCCATCTGCACAGACTCCAGTCCCCCCATGCTCCCTGCCAGCAGTGGGTGGAGAGCTGCTGGAGCTGTCACCTCCACCGTCTGCCTGTCCCCAGCCTGTGGGGTTTGCTGAGTTGAAGGTGTACCAGGAGCAAAGTGGAAGAGTTACTTGTGGAGTCAAAGGCTGGAGCCGTCCCATCAGCCGCACTGTCCTGCATAGGGTAGACTTCCACAAACTCCTTCTTGAAGACAGAAAGCAGGTAGGAGATCCTGTAGTCCAGCCGCACGTTCAGGATGAACTGGCAGCAGCAGCGAAGAAGAAAGCAAAAGTGAGTGTCCTCTTCATACCAGCTGTCTCTCTGCATCAGAAAACCATGTCTTCCCCACACCACCCCATCCCACAGGTCCCACCCACAGCTCCACAATGCTTCTCCCTCCCCACTGGCTCCAACCTGTAAGATCTCCAGGATCTTCAGCTTGGTCTCCATCACCACAATGTTCTCATTCTCGATGCTCCTCCCTCTGTCCACTTGCTCCGGGGCAGACCCGGCACTGAGGCTCGGAGGGCTGAAGATGGACTGTTTCCTGCTCAGCACCATGGTGGACATCATCTGCCCAACGCCCTGGATTGATCTCCGCACGTTCTTCCCTACAGAGGCAGCCACAGTGGGCAGAGTTAATGCAGATGGAAAGGGAGGTGGCAGAGGACCGATGGAAGGACCCACTTAGACTGGAAAATGCTGTAGACATCAATCAGAGAATGAGTAGGAGGGACTGGCCATTTCTCTGGCATGGCCAAGGGCTCAACGCCTCCTGTCTCCCAGTGCAGACCAGGCCAAAGCTTCCATGTCAGCAAAGCAGTGGCTTGTTTTCTTGCAGCCAAAACCGGACGGCACTGGGCAAACCATGGAAAACACCTTCCTGCAGGACCATGCCTCGTTATGGAGCAGGGACTCACCCGTCACCTCATCGTTGTAGACCGCCTGCATCATCAGCTGGGGGTTTTGGACGCAGTCGATGATGCCCAGCAGTGTCCGTGTCAGGCGTAGCAGCTCACTGAAGCTGTAGAAGCCGAAGTAGATGAGGTTGTGGGCAAGGCTGACGACCTAGGGAAGGACAAGGCAACTCCAGACCTCGCCATGCTCAGGGCTGAGCAGGAGAAACAAACATAGGGAGAGGGATGCCAGCACAGCCACCCTCGACACAGACGCAGCAAAATAGTGTTGCATCGTGCAATGTGCCAGTGACACCAGCAGGACTCGCACCTCGAAGGTGAGCTTGTTCTTCTCCTCATTGGCGAAGGGCACCGCCTCGCTCACCACGTTGTTGAGGTAGTCCTCCACGAACTCCATGGTGCTGGCGAACTTGTTCTTCTTGTCATCACGTGAGACGTTGAGGTTGGAGTCGTAGCTGTGAGGGGAGATGGTGGGGATGAGCTGGATGGCAGTGAGTCTCCTTGCATCCAGCCTGGAAGAAGCACTGTCCAGGCAGCTGCTGAGCTGGACAGGCATCTGTCTAGGCATCAGGGCCAGAAGTGAATCTCATGACTGTGATGGAGCCCACTTCCTTCTGAAGGCTGAGACCTATTGAAGTCACTCCAAAAATTCCCCCCTCACAGTCCCTGCTAAAGCCAAGCCAGTCCCTACACTGGATGGCATCTGCCATCCCACTTCCTGCCCCATCCTCAAAAGCCCCTGCAAGACCCAACATGTCTCACTCTTTGATTGTGATGGCTGTGGGGATCTCAGTCCAGAGCCGTGCAAACTTCACGGGCATCACCAGCTCCTGGGGGTCCCTGTCCACGTGCACGTGCAACATGAGGTGGCAGAAGGACGCCCGGAGATCGAAGGGCAGCATCTCATCTGCCATGCAGAGGAAGATCAGGTCCACACCCAGCTGCTGGGAGATCTCCTTGATGGCCAGGTACTGGCGATCCAGGCACATGCGGGCAAAGAGCTTCAGCTGGTACCTGCCCAGGGATGAGGGGGAGAGGGAGTGAGGCCATGCGACCCTTACACCCTCACCTGGAGGGAAGATGCCACGGGATCGTCACCTGTAGTAGCTGAGCACGTTCTCGTCATGGGCATTGCCAGCCCGGGCCTCCTGCGCCAGCTGCCGGATGCTTTTCTCATGGTGGTCATTGTTCTTGTCCGTCCAGGTGAGCCAGACCTCCTCCTCTGAGTACTCGATGCTCAGGTACTCGTGGGTCTGGGACATCTCCTTCACCGGCCTCAGCCTAGGACAGAAAAGGGGTACATCTGGAGATGCTCCTGCGGACAGGGAGCAGCTGGACCTTGAAGGGTGACGGGAGTTTCACCAGGGCACTGGGGGAGCTGGTGGAAGGCAGGGCCGGGCATCAGACCCCAAACGTGGACAACCTCTCCCCTTGGCTACTCACTCCGTTTTGATGAGGATGTCACTGTTCTTTGGGTCCAGCACACACTTGCAGATCAGCTCCTGGGTGACAGGGATAGCAATGTGGTTGGACACGCACAGGTCCGAGAGGTAGTCCAAAAACCTGCAGAGCAGAGACAGCTCGCTGTGAAATGGAGGTCTATGGGGGCTCTCTCCACCCCTGGTCGAGGCACATCCCACCCATCACGCAGCACAAAGCCCTTTGGGACGAGGCCTTTCTGGACACGCACCGTGGCTCGCGGTTCTTGCGCACCAGGCTGACGAAGGTCTCCACCTCCGTCTTCGTGATGTGCTTCTCCAGCAGCTTGCGGTTGTTGTGCAGCAGGGCCGTGATGGTGTCCTCAGCGAGGATGTCGTAGCCAATTTGGGACTGCATCATCCCGAACTGCTTGGCAATGTGCTCCTGGAGCAGGCAGAGAGGCGGTGAGCACACGGGGCTGTGTGTCGGGGTCTGGCAATGTCCCCCCTGCCCCACCGAGACCTCAGCAGCCCCCCAGAGCTTTGCAACAAGTGGTGGGATGGGGGCTCGCCCTGTCACCCCCCACACACCTGGTTCTTGCGATAGTCCTCCTGGGAGTGCCGGAGCACACGGTAGCACAGCCGAAACATGTACTGGTAGGGAGCGTTCTTCTGGTCCGACAGCTCTTCCAGCCGCACCAGGGGCCCTTCCCCACCCTTGTCCTTGAAGGGGGCTTTCAGGATCCCAAAGATCTGCCCAAAAGCAGAGGTGATAAGTGCTGTGTCCCCCTCCACACCATCACCCCCATGGCATGGCTGGACACCAGCTGTGCTTGCCAGGAGGGCTTGGTGCCCCACTGGGGCATGCGCTGGAGACCAGCTACACCTCCTCCATGGGGGCTTCCAGATCCCTGGTGTCCAGCATGGCCCTGGGCAGCACAGGACATGTCCGCAGGACCTCAGCCTTGCTCGGATGCAGGGCCCCATGGCCACTCACCTGCTTCAGGATGTTCTGCTCCCGCATCAGCTTCTGCCGCTCCCGGTTGGGCTTGGTCACCACGATGTCCAGCACATTCTGGCCATTGTTGGGGACGTCGCTGACGAAAAACACCAAGTCCTCCAGCAGCTGGATGACGAACCTGCAAAGGGGCATGGTTGGACTGTCCAGCCAGGGGGGCTGCTTGCCCACCTCACACAGCCCACCCCGACTCAGGTCCCTGCAATGATGCCAACGCATTTTGGAGGACCAACGAGACCACGTTCAGGGCTGCCAGGGAAGCTGCTGGCCAATCCTCCCCTCCTTATTAGATGTTAATGGCTGCCCTGAGGCAAGAGGTTTTACAGCCCCTATGGTTCCTCCGGAAACTATATGTGCCAGGGTAAATGCCAGGGGCCTTTGCTTGTGATTCATGCCAGGGATTTTGCACTTAACACCCCTGTACCCTTAGTGACCCTCGCGGGGCCAACGCGGGGCAGGCTGGCAGGGTGGAAGCAGCTCACTCTGTCCCATGGGGGATCTGTGTTTGCTCAGGAAGCACCAAGAACCCACCCACCTAAAAATAATACCGTGACTAACCCGGCTGCCCCTATCATGGGGCCATCTCTCAGCCCCCTCGGATATTTTTCTAGCAGCAAAGGAGGGGCCGGAGCGGGGCTGCGGCGTTATCTGGTTTCCTCGCCAGACTCTTGGGAGAAGCAGGCGTGGATTTGGGTTGTGGGCAGGAAAGTAAGACAGCGCTGGCACCAAGACCCAGGCAGGGGCCCCATCCTGCAGCGATGCTGGAGAGCCCTTGGAGGAGCCCGGCACGGCCCCATCTCCCAAGGGAAATGACTTTTTACCTCCGGTCGTTCTGGCTGAGAAAACCTTCGTTCATCTTCTCCACCACGTTGGCCAGCATCGAGCTGGCATCATTAGCAAAATCCAGGTCCCGGATCTCAGACACGGGCACGGAGACGATGGCAAAAGCTTCTTTGTCTTCTTTGGTGGGGCACGTGCCCAGCTGGGAAGCAATGGGGAAGAAGCATCACACAGACAGGGCAATGCCAAGCATGTCCCCACCATCCGCCACCCATCCCAGGCGGGAAGTCAGAGATCCAGTTTGTACCCATCAGATGGGCTGGGGTGGGCTCTAGGTTACTGGGGTGGGCTCTAGGCTGGTGTCCAGCCACCCCCTTGGATCATCAGGGTATTTCAGTCCCTGGGTGCTGGGTGGGAAGGAACACGCTAAGAGCTACTGGGGCACAGGGGATAAATCCACGCACGGGAGGAGGGAGCGGGGCCGTACCATGAGGCGAATGGGCCTCTCCTCATCGATGTCAATGGGCACGTTGGTGCTCTGGATCCAGGTGTTGGTGCAGAGGTGGCGCAGCCTCACATAGGAGTTCCTGCAAATGGCACAGTGTCCTGGTGAGCGACTCTCACGTGGACACGCCACCACCCTCCACATCCCCCGGCACAGCCCCCGATTGAGAACAGACTTGCCACAATTTCACACCGTGCAATTAAGCCTCCCTTCTTTATTTCAAACCCACCACGGCAGCGCGTGCTCACGTACCGTGGGACGAAGGAGTCCGTCTTCTGCAGCGTGGTGGGGTCCAGCTCGAAGAGGGAGGCGATGTCATTGCCGTGGGGCACGGCCACCAGCCGGTATTTGATCTTCTCCCCCGTGTTCCTGCGGCTGGCGCGGCTGCTGCCCCCCTGCGCCGGGGAAAGCGGCTTTGAGCCCGGCATGGGGCGGCCGCCCCACCGAGCCCAGCGTCCCTGCACACACACGGCATCGGAGGAGACACGCAGCGGCTACGCTCAGAGCAGAAGCTTTTGCTCGGACGAGGGGCTGCAAGAGCACAAGCGCGGCGTGATGCACCTGAGCTACGAGGCCACCCCTGCGCCAAATCTCACCAACAGCAAAGAGGAAAAAACCCCTGAAAGTCCAAATCTCTCTTCTACCGGCACTTCCCCATGGCTTGGGGATCCAACATGCACCGGGACCCCTCCAACAGATTTCGGCAGGGTCCCCTCGCAAGCGGGACATAGGGATGCTACTCTAGAGTGCGGGATGCGGGGATGCTCTGCTGGGCAGCGGGACAGCCTACGGCCACAGCCGCGGCACCAAGCAGGACCCGGCGGCACGGCACGGGCACTGTCCCCACGGCAGGCTCTGTTTCAGGGCATTTCCCTGCTTTCAGGCAAAGTTTAAGAGACGGCGTGATTTCAGGCAGCGGCAGCAGCATTTCTGCTAGCAAGGCTGCACACAGCTCACCGTGGGCGCTGCTTTGGGCTCAGCCACGTCTCCTTTATAACTTGGGTTTTCCTGAAAAGTTAAAGAGGGAGATGAAAGACAGCTATCAGTCCTCCCGCTCGGTCCCTCCAAAAACCCTGTGCATGGGGTGTTATCTCTATTCCTGCCTTCCTCCGTCGCATGGCGGAGAGAGGAAACCGGCCCAGGTGGGGCTGGAGGACGTGACCCGTACCCGAGGCGCGGGACGGGGTGAGCCCTGGGATGCAGCCCCGGGGCTCTGTGCTGCAGCAAGACGAGCTCTTGCTGTAAATCCCTCAAGGCCCCAGGCTGAGGTCTCAGTGAGCAACACAAGCCGGGCAGCGCCAGCCCGCGATCACCCTGCGATCTTCTTTCCTCTGCAGATGTCACCTGAGTGTCTTTTGGTTTAAAGCAACCATTTCAGAGCCCCAGTGTTTGCCGTTTTCCATCCCACAGTGGTGGAGGGTGCCCTGGGGGCTGCCTTTGGTTGTCTTCTCCAGCTAAAGAGCATCTTTGGCACATAGACGCCCCCCACACACACCCTGCGGTACATCCCTGCTCCCCGGCAGCAAGGCGTAACACTGTCTTTCTCTTGGTAGTGGCAGCTAATTAGTGTCATATAAACCACAATATCTAAGTGCGGAAACCTCTTTGTGCCTCTACCAGGAAGCCTTGAGCTGGCCTTAAATAAGAGCAAAAAAAACCAAACCTGGCAGATGGTGTTTCCAGGCCCAGCTTTTGCCCACACCCTCCCCAGGTAAGGACAGCCCTGGATGCTGCTGTGGACCAGAGGATGAGGATGGGCAAAACCTGATCGGGAGGAGTTAAACGCAGCAGGATGAATTATCTCCTGCTCCCATCTTACCAGGAGGTTATACCAGTACCGTTGCTTGGCCTGGAGCAAACAAATAGAGGAAAAACCCGACCACCTCCTCCTGTCCCCCCCGGCCAGAAGAGGAGGGAGCAGGGAACAGCAATTTTGGCAAGCGAATGCCTGCACCATGGGGTGGGGGATTTCACGGGAGAAAGCGTAGCCCTGCCAACAGGCAATGACGATGATGCTCACAGGCGCCAATGCCTCCTGCGAGCGAGGAGGAGCCGTGGAGGTCCAGGGCAGGATGGCTCCAAAAATGGGGCCAGGGACAATCCTGGGCATCGCTGCTCTGTCTAAGGCAGGTGGGCACTGCCTTTGCAAGGGATGGTACCAGCCTCTCGAGGGCAGGGCAGGTTTCTGCATCCCTCTGCTCGCCCCCTTACCTCTGCTGCCAGGTAGTTGCCCGTGGCAAGGTGCTTGAAGCGGTACAAGCCGTTCCAGTGCCCAGCTCCCCCTCGGCATGGGTCGTGGTGGACCACCTGGAAGAAGCAGAGGAGAGCTCAGCCAGCAACGCGTGGGGCTATGGGGAACAGGGATGCTGTTCCTGCTCCCTCCCGGGCAAACACGCTGGTGATAAGAGCCCCGTCCTATCTCAAAGGTGGCCACAAGCTCAGAGAGACAGCCCATCCATCAGCAGCCAGCTCTCTCATGGAGCTCGAGCCTTGTACTGGCCTTCACCAGGGCAGTCAGGCTACCAGAGGTGGAAATGGATAGAAATAACCACTGCTTCTACCAAACCCCGCTCCCCGTGAAAGTGCGGCAGCCCATGGAGGTACCCCGAAAGCCCATGGACACGAGCTCCATCCCCTCCCCGCTCACCTCCACCTCCCACAGGGCGTTGGAGCTGGTGGCCGAGGTGGCTGACTGCCTCAGGGTGGTGCGGAGGAAGACGTGCAGCTTGCCTTTGTACTCGTCGCAGGTGAGAAACTTCTCCTGCTCGGCATGGAAGAGCCTCACCACGTCCCCCTGGAGCAGGACATGGTGGTGAGACCCAGGGACATGGCTCTCCTACAAGCCATGTATCTCCTCCTGTGACCCCCCATCCTGCAAGGGGATAGGATGTCCCGTACGGGGTCCAGAGCAGAGCACAGCTCCCAGCCGTGGCACGGCAGGACCGCGGGAGACCAAGCATTGCAGGGCACCATCAGCTCCTCCAGTCCTACCTACCTGAGGCTGGGCTAAAACCTGCCTCTAGCAGCACAAATGCTCCTCCGAACCCAGGGAAGGGCACTTCGCATGGGCACGGGGCACCCCGCACTCCGCAATGCCATCATTCCATTTACTAATTCAAGTCTCTTCTCTCTGCTTCCCCTCCCCGGGCTGTAAAATGGGTGCGAACCCCCCATTTTACACCCCTGGAGCAGGCAGAAGCTCCGCTCCCCAATGTGTTTAAGGCATCAACGCCCCGGGGAGGAGGATGCAGTGGATGCGGGAAGTCGGGGATAAGTGTGGCGCCCGGAGACGAGGGTCGGTAAGATCATAACAATCAATACCCGTCCAGCTGCTTCCTGGAGGACCTCAGCCCCGAACAATAGCTCCGCAGGGAAAGTTCCTTTCCCAGGCAACAGCCAGCCCTGCTGCACGGCTAAACAGCCGAAAATTGTCCTCGCAGCTAGAAGCCACTGCTGGCACTACATATGCCTCCTATTGCCCTCAAAAGCCAATTCAATGCAATAAGGCGGAGGGTAATTTCATGCCTCCTCGGGTACCTGCTGCCAGGAGACACTAAAATACCCAACTCTAGCTTGCTGTTGAGTTCTCCAAGTGATGAATTCTCCTAGAAATTAAGGTCCCCAAGGCAGGATCTCTTTCCTCTGCCCTTGTCACACAGCCAAACGGCTGTTCACACGTCCTGCCCCCGCAGGGGAGCGGGGCTGGGTCCCCAGAGCCCACCGTGTCCCAGGCGGCTGGCGGCGGCTGAACCTCCTTCCTTACCCCTTTCAGCACTTCCTCCATGTGGTCGCGGAACTGCATGAAAAGGTTGATTTTCCAGCTGGTGTTACAATTGACTGAGTTCACCTAAGGAGCAAGAGCACACAGTCACGACCCCTGGGACAAGGAAAAAAAGGAAGAAAAAGGGAAAAAAAAAAAACAACCCAGGCAATCCCCAAAAGCCGGACCCCACGCAGGCAGCCCAGCCTCCCCGTACCTCCTTGCAGCCGGCGTTGTCAGCAAGCTCATAGTTGCTGGCGTGCAGCGGCTGCCCGGCGTTGACAGGGTTCAGGATGACTTTGTCTCCCACAACTACCTGGGGAGCAGACAGGGAGAGGGAGGATGAGGCCGGGAGGCGAGCACTGGCAGGCGGCACGCACGGTGCTTTCTGCACATCTTCGTCTGGGGACTTTTTGGCCCCCCGCTCACATTATCTCCATTGCTCCTCAGCTTCCAGAAGGGCTGGATGAAGAGCCAGGATCCTTCGTTGCCGGTGGCATCCAGCGTCACCCGCATGGCGTTTTTCTCGAGCAGGGCCGGTAGCCGCTTGTTCACCGTCAGGTACTTGTTGCTCTTCATGTGGAGGAGCTGGAAAGCCGAACACCGGGGTGAGCCGTGGTGGTGCAGCCCCTCGAGGTCCCCAGGGCTGATCATACCCAGAAGTGACCCCCACGAGCCCCTTCCCAGCCCAACCCGCCCGTGCTGGATCTGTGCATCTCCCCCAGAACCCATCGCCGAGCGTGGGAGGGGAGAGCGAGCGCCCGTACCTGTATGACGCTGCCGTATTTCACCACGTCCCCATGTACTTTCTTGTTCTCCGTTTCGTTCTGCTTCTGCTCCATCTGGGCCGCATGCTGAACACCAAAAGGAGAAGAGCTGGGTGTCGCAGCAGCCTCCTCACTCCCCAGGAGCAAGCCCCAGAGGGGCCACCTCCACAGCTATGGGGAGGATGGGACAGGCTGGGATGCAGCACCAGCATCCTTCTGTCCCCCCAGACAACATGGGCCAGACCTATATTATGGTCCTCAGACTCTGACAGCTCAGCCCGGGACCCCAGTGCAGCCCTGAGCTTTAAGCCGAGGAGTTAAAAATTTGGACAACGACAAAATGGCACTGAAATTCCTCAAAAGCCCCAGCAGGTCTTGTGGGGCAGCAGCAAAAAGGGGACTCGGTGCAGGGGCCAGGGGCTGGGGTGATGCACCCAACTCAGCTCTGCGGCAGCAGGGGGACACTGGGGGCTCCCGACAGTACGGAGACCGAAGAGCAAGAGGCGCCAGGCTGGCGGTGCCGTGCCCGGAGGCGGCTGCAGGTCCAGACGTGCTGCTGCGGATGCGGCAGGATGGGTCCGCGCCGGCTGAGATGCCTCAAGAGCGAATCGCTCAGCACTGCTTGCAGCCCCTCTCTCCAAAACCACAGAGATTTTCCGCGCGGTGGCTCCGGCAGTTGGAGGAGTGATGTTGACATACGTGGAGCAAGGCAGGAACTTGCTCCCGCAGCGGATCCGTCTGGGAATGGCGAGGGTGTGCAAACAGCCCCGGCGCCAGCCCGGGCAGTGCCAGCCCAATGTTCCCCCACAGCTTGGATGGGAAACAGCGGTGAGGGCTGGAGCTGGGAGAGCATCTGCCCTTTCCCATCCTGCTTTCACCCCCTTTTCACTTGAGGGCAGAGGAATTGGGAAACAGCTGGAATCGCAGCTCCGCACTGGGAGGACGGGGCAGCCGGTCCATGAGTGCCCCAGCAGCCGGTGCCGGGGCTTTGAATGCGCCTGGCACACGTTGTGGCAGTGCAAACCCTTTGCTCTTTTGAATGTTGCCACCACTTTAGTTAAGCCTGCGTCCCCACGCAGCTCTGGGTGCCACCCGGGGACGTGAGCCCCGTGGTGGTGGGTGCTGCCATCAGCAAAACAAACCCGCTGCCAAGAAATCCCGCACTGATGCGGAGCTGGGAGTTTAACAACCACCCCATGGAGCAACACGGCTCCCCGCAATCGATCCGGCACTGTGGCGCGTCCTAAATCTGCATCCAGATCTGAGCTCCTCCCTTGCCGAAAGCCTGCGGGGCCGGGAGTGGGAACTGTCTGCCCCGAGCACCCAAGCTCACGGGGGCTGATGTTCCCAGCCTGTCCCGTGGATGGGACGGGGTCTGTCCCCAAGCCACGGTGGGACGGGGGGTCAGGGACATGCACAAGGGGGTGGGCGGCCCGGGAGGGTGCAGGGAGGATGGGGAGACACCAGCGGAGCAGGAGGAAAGCCTCCACGGCACGTCTGCGCTGCGCCTGGCTGCACCTACAATTAGTCAGGCCAGGAAACACCGAGCCTTAAACCCACTAAAAACAACAGTGGGAGAGCACAAGCTGGGAAAGGGCTTCTCCGCACGAGACCTGGGCCGCTTCTGCTTCAGGAAATTATCTCCGTGAGTTGGAAGATGTTTTCAGCCTGCGGGAGACACTGACAAATCGCAGCCTGGAGCCCGGTGTCCTGCCAGATTGACCAGGGGCTTTGCAGAGAGCTCCCTCCCAGCGCTCGGCTCCGGACGCGCGGGAGCGTTTGCCAAAAGGGCAACACCGGGAGCAGCGGAAAGGAGCAAGGAAATGACAGAGTCTCTTTAAGACAAATCTTAACCAAAGTGCAATCAATCAGGCTCAGAAATGAGTTTCTCTGTCCAGTCGTGGCCAGTACAGCTGTGGATGTTACACGTTACAGTCTAACCGGGGCGGGAAAATAGTGTTTCTACACACCAGCGACCGCGTACAGCTGGACATGGCGGGAGGCACCGACCCTGCCCCGGCATACCCGAATCGAGCCGGGACGCCCTGTCCTGACACCGCACCAGACCCCGCTCCCCCATGGCGGAACTGGGGGACCTGCGGGGATGGGCTTGAAGCCTGACGAGATGATTTAACGAATCCCTCCTGAGCTTCGGTTTTATGAATCATCCTCGGGGCCTCGCCAGCTGTCTGAGGCGATTATGCAATGTTTAACATGGGCCTTTTCCAAACCTCATGGAAGTCAACAGGAGCCTTTCTCTTCCACAGCCCTTTGGAGCAGGTCCGGGCTCTCTCCTCCGTGCCAGGCACCCCTGGGTGCTGGGGAAGGGGGGGTGTGCGGGGCTGGCAGAGCCCCTCTCCCTGCTCTGCCATGAGCTCCTCTGCACGAGGAGCACCAGAAGGGCTGAGACAGCAAAGGCTGGGCATGGTGGGGAGGGTGGAAAGGCAAGCGGACATCACCTCTCGCCCCAAAAGCAGCAATGCAGCCCTACCTTCCCCTCCCCACCTGCTCAGCCCCCTGGATCCGTCTCTGCAGGTCTTCCCTGGGACATCTCCCTTGCACTGGGAGTGACAAAATCCCATGCGGCTCCTTGGTCGCTGCTGCATTCACCCTGCGCTGTCCCGGTGTGGGCCGTGCCTGGCCATGCCACGCTGCCCAGGGCTCCCCGCGGCGCTGAGGGCACACGTGCTGGCATGGCATGGTAGCTCCATCAGGAGAACGTGGCAGGATCCAAGGTTCAATTGCCTCTCACATCAGAGGCCAGATAAGAGCATCTCCTAAGAAGGGTAACCCAGGGTGCAGCACCCATCCCTGGGGACCAACCTTCAGTCCTGCAGGTGCCAGCGCAAAGCGCCTTACGGAGCTCCTACCTCAACCCCCTTATTAGACACCGTATGCCATGACTAATTAAGAGCTGAGGGCTACGGAAGCCGTTCCTCTAGAAAAGGTGTCTGTGGCTAACAGTCTGTGGTGAGAGGAGGGCAATGGGACAGGAGACAGCTGGGCAGAGGCACACCCTGAGGACAGCAAAACCCAGGCCAGCCTGCATGCAGGCTGTTTTCTGGGAAGCAAAACATACCAGCGTGTGCACGATGAGAGGTTTGGGCATCATCACCCATCCAACCCATGGGGACCATCTGCCCCAGGGAGGACGGTCCCTCGCGCCCGCTCCCTGTCCCTCGCAGCCCCGCTCACCTGGAGTTTCTGCAGCAGCACCACGTCCGCGATCTTCTCCTTGTCCTGCTTGGTTTGCTTGGCCTTCCAGTACTGCTTCTGGGCAGAGTAGCGGTTCATGGGACACACTTTGAAGAGGCAATCTGGGAGGAAGAGAAAAGCAAGGCTGAGGCTGCAGCAGCCACATGGCCACCAGCCAGCAGGGCCAACATCACTGAGGGGCTGGAGTGAGTGGTCCTCCGGGACACTGCTCCCGTCCCAGCAGCGTCACTGGGAGATGGTCCTCCTAACCCACAACAACCCTATCTGCTGCTGGGGGTCCAAGGGAGAGCTGGCTGGGACTGGTGAAGGGTCAGGTCACCTGGCATTAGGGGGTGGATTAGTTTCAAATCAGGACAAATAATGAGCCCAGGAGCGTCTCCACTTCTTGGACTCGCGATTAGAAGTGTTCTCATTGGAAACGGCTGTGCAATTTGGGAAGAAGAAATACTGATGAAGCCCAGCTGTACCGAACGAGGAGAAGATCCTGCCAGGAGGGAGAGCAGCTAGCAGGACATGGCCACCATGAGACCGGAACATAAGCAGATATCTCCACACCTCTCTTGTCACCCTGCCCACCGGCCACCCCGCACCAGCAGGGCCGCAGGCGGCCGTGCCGTCGGGATCCGCTGGTTTTGCAAAGGGGCCGCTGTTCTCCCATGACTGCTCGCGGGGAGCCGCAGTTACCAGCTGCTGGAAGCCACGAGCAAACCACTCCTAAAATCTGTATGTCAACAGCTGCATTTCAAGTCCTAAAGGAAACATTTTGGGGACCCGGAGGGCCCAGGTTTGCATCCCAGCTCCCCCAAACACTTGCAGCCCATCCGCGCTCTGCAGATTGCCCCAAAATGCCTGGTTTTCCCCAGGCTGCTGTGGCCGGGATGCGGGGGCGGGAAGTGCAGATGCCCAGGTCCAAGCTTTGGGAGCCAAAGCAGGAGAGCGGATGTCTGGAGACGAGGAGGCACTTACATCTCCCAAACCCTCGGTCAGGGCTGGAAGCTGCGTGGGGTGAGGGCAGGAAGGGCTCCGCAGCCCGGATCGCCCTAATTACACCTGAAATAGCAGCCCAGAAACCTCAGGCACAAAAAAAGAAAAGAAAAAATAAAATAATTTAAAAAAAAAAAAAAAAATCACCTCCATCTCTGGCCCCGGTCCCGAGCGGCTGGCAAGCACGTATTTATTTACCTGGGAGTGACGAACAAACAAGCGCAGAGCACAGTTCTCACCGGCTCGGGCTGCTGGGAAGAGGCCAAGTTTCACATTTCGTTTTACAGGTCTATTTGCTAATGGCACATCCCGTGCCAAGGAGGCCGGTGACGCCAAGCTTTTAATCGGGGAGCGAGCGTAGCTGCTGCAATGCCCGGCTGCCTTCTCCCACTGCCTCCGAGCGGGGCTGCAGAAACACCGGGGCCACCTGCAGCACCTTAAATCGTTTTCATTAAATGGCTAATTAAGGTTGCAAAAGGAGCTGGTACAAAGTAGAAATTGGGGGGGGGAGTTAAAAAACAAAACAACGTAGCTATTAGGAGACAGATGCCAATCAAACCCCTGGCTCCAAGCACGCCCTGACATCCCCGTCTCAGCGTTAAGCTCTGTTTTGCAAGGAGGGAAACTGAGGCACGGAGTCATTTGCACACAGAACGTCTCCAGCAAAGCTTCTTTGGAAGCCGGGGATTTTGGCACCCGGGCCTAAGCACTGATGAGTTTTTGCAAGATGGCTGGTGGGCGGAAGAAAGAGGGAAGCCAAGGAAAGCTCCCACATCAGCAGGGCCCGGCGGGAGCGAGCCAGCACAGCGATGCTCGGTCGAGCGGCCGCGACCCAGCACGGTCACGGGGGCAAAACCCCCAGCGACCCCGGGTGGGAGAGGGGCATTTCAGGCAGCAGCACGGCCGGGGGTCTCACTGCCATCCCGGTGCCTGCCCAGCGCAGGATTGAAGCACTTTATTTGCTTTTTTTTCCTCCTGACGTGCCTGAATGCTGGGAAGAGCCTTGGGGGGGTGGGGGTGGGAAGAAACCACAAAGAAAAGCAAATAACGGAGAGGTGCCAGGCGCCTCAAGGAGGGCTGAGCCCCGGTGCGACGTGGGCGTCCCTTGCCGCAGGGACAGGCTCCCGGGTGGCTTTTGGCATTTCTAAAAAACCCCATTTGTGCCTGACTCCGGGAGAAGGGTCCTGTTTTCCCACCGGGAAGCCGAACTGTGCCCCGGAGTGACCTGCATGCACCTCACCGCAGAGCAGGATAGGGCAGGGTCCGGCCACAGGATACGGGGACGGCAACAGCACATGAAAATCCTCTTAAGCCTCTTGCTGCTGCCGCAAGGAAACAGCAGCAGCCCGTTGTTTTTACCTCCCTCGCGGTGATAGCCATCGAGAAGGCAGACTGCTACTTTTCCGGCCATTAAAACAAGCGCCTGGATATCCTGATAGGGCTTTGCATGGAGCAAGGCTGAGTCTAGACCAGACCTTTGCCTGGAAAAAAGATTCAACACCCGCCCGTGGCCAGGCAGGGAGATGGTGTGGCTGCTGGGACAAGGCTTGCACTGGCCACTCCATGGCTGCTCCCAACTCTTCCCATCCAGCCCCAGGTGAAAGTCTGACGATGGCCGGGATGGCTCTGCAGGCTGGGAGGCTCTGGGGAGCTGTGGGACGGCTCGTTAATTAGCCCCATGTACAAATTAGTGGCACCAGCTCCCACGGAGAGGCAGGTCGCTGCTCGGGTGAGACCCCCGTGGGGAAGGGTGCCCGCGCAGCACCCTGATGTGGGATGTTAAAGCCACCCTGAGAAAGATGCGGAGGCACAAAGCAGAGCAGGGAACCAGTATTTTAAATGACATTTTTTAAAGGGGACTTGAAATTAGAGTAGCTGGGATGAAAGGAAGGGCTGTCCTAAACCAAACCCCGACTCCAACAACACAGTCCCTGGGTTTGGGGCGTTTTCTCAGTGTACACTCAGCCCTATCGCCACATCCCAGCCCTATGCTCTGTGCACCGGCCACTCGAACCCTTGAGCCCAGAGACATCCCACTGCTCCCCGGGGGAGCCCCAAGGTCGCGGCCACCTCGCTGGCCAGCCCCAGGGCTTGCAAACCGGGGAAGTGGGAGGCACAATTTGCTTTTCCAGGCGGCGTGTCCTGGCTTCTCCGGAGCGTTTCCACAGGCCAGGAGCTGCCCCAGCTTCCACTGACTCATACCCTTTTCCGCCTGGACCTGGCCACATTTGCCCGCTCCTGCCCGGGGCTGCCCCTCGCCCAAATGGGAAATAACGAGCGCAGCCCCGAGCGCCGGAGGAGACAACGCAGCCCAAAACGTGACGGCTGGGGACAGGTCGGGATTTACCGTCTCTCCCTAAACCCTGCCTGTCTTGTAAATGGGCGACTTAATCCCCTGGCTCTCTCTGAGGTGCAGCCAAGCACAGCAGATGTAATTAGTGCTGAATGCTAACAGACTCGCCTTGAAATAGTTTGCCTGTTGCAACTGCCCCTGCGTCTGTCCCCTCCTGTCCCTGGCTCCTGGTGGGTAGCCATCCAGCTGCCTGGATGCCTAGGGATGCATTTGGGGATGGTCAGACCCACCCTTGCAAAGGGTGGTTCCCGGCCAGCCCTGCTCCTCAGGGCTGGGCGAGGGGTCCCCAGGACCATCCCACCGCGGAGGTGGTTCCAGTGAATGCATAAACCTGGAATAGGTTGCCCAGAGAAGCTGTGGCTGCCCCATCCCTGGAGGGGTTCAAGGCCAGGTTGGACGGGGCTTGTAGCGACCTGGTCTAGTGGTTGGTGTCCCTGCCCAGGGCAGGGGGTTGGAACTAGATGATCTTTAAGATCCCTTCCAACCCAAACCCTTCTATGCTTCTGTAAATGCCCCCAGAGGCAAACGCAGGAGGGTAGGTGGTTTGGCCAAGTCACAGAAACAAGCCTACAAAGGCTGTCCGGGATTCTTCCAGGCTCCTCTGCAAAGGACAAGCAGCATTTCCCAGCCCTGGGTGAGCTGGGGTGCCTGGGACCCTGGTCCCCGTCCCTGGCACGGATGCTCGGGGCCAGCATCGTCCCCAAGGCTGCTCACGGCCGTGATGGAGCCGCCCCAGTCTCACCTCGAAACTTCTTGGGCGGGTTGTCCAGGTCGCCGGCGGCCGGCTCCACCACGCACCGATCATCCACCAGCCTGTACGGGGACAAAAGCAGGAGCAGGGTGTCAGCAACAACGCGATGACAGCAGGGCCCGAGCGAGCGGAGCGGCTTCACCACAAACCACAGCGCTGCGCCAAAAGTCACCTGGCCCAAAGCGACAACATCAAAAGCTGCATCTCCTGTTTCCCACCCGTTTGCACTCTATAAATATTTAGCACGACAACGCTCGGCTCTTGGGGCAACCAGCTGCTCTTGGGTACTTGCTCCGAACACGTCGCCCCTGGTTCGCCACCACCCGCCATTTCTTTCACGTGCGTTTTTCATCCCCGTCCCTTGGGGCAGATAAAAATCAGCAGCGAAGAAACACGGTGCTTGGTGTCAGCCGCGCTCCCGGAGCCTTTGCTCAGCGACCCGTGCGGGAGGCTCTGATGCCTGTGTCCTGCCAGAGCGAATCCTGCCTTTCCCAGCTCCCGGCTGAGCCGAATCCACCCCTACAGCACGGTGCACTTGTTGCCTCATTATTTCACTGTTAATCTGGCAAAAAGGTGATGAGTTCGACTTTTATGCAATGGTTCTCCTTCTCCGGCTGGGAGCTCACCCCACTGGGACATGGAGGGTGTAACTGCTGCAGACGGAGGTGGCAGGGCCCCCCCAAACCCAGTGATTAATTATTATCTGATCAGAGGTGCTGGCTCTGCCCATCAGATGCGAAGGGCTGTGTGTCTCCTCCCTGCCCACCTCTTTGTTTTCCCAGTGTTGAGCAAAAATCCTGCGGGTTTGGCCCTGGGCGCTGAGGACCGATGTCAGGTCAGATGGGACGCTGCTTTTCAAAGTTACCGAGACCAGCGAAGCGTAACCCGGCGCAAGGTTCAGCTCAGCCCCCAAAGCGTGGAGGGGGACGGACCAGCATCGCCCCAGGGGCTGGTGGCGCCGGGGGCCACCCGGAGCTCGTCTGCACGGGCCCCGCGAGGCTTTCAAGGGAACTCGGTGCTCCAGCGAGACAGGCTGTACCCGCTCGCCCGCTTTCTCCCAGCCCTTGGGAAGGGATGCAGTGAGAGAAACTGCGCTCCTGCCCCGGGCGAGGAAGTGGGAAGCATGTCCCCACCTGCGGAGGCTGGATTCAGGCAGCGAGTGGATGCAGGAACGCACCCACGACGCCACCCCGGGAGGGAGCATCCATCGCGGGGACAGCTCTGACCCTGGGACAGGAGGGAAGACGCAGCCCGGAGAAACCAGGCACACATACGTGACATGGTGGCGAAGGGCACGGCGGGGCCCCCGCCGCCCCCTCCGCTCCCCAAAGGACTCTCAACCCCCCCACCACCCTCCAACAAACCAAACAGCCAAAACACCGTGCGAGATGGACACGCTGCGCTGCAAAGAGTTGGCAAAAGCCACAAGATATCCCGTTCGCAGATCCAGCCTCCTTCCCCCAGCCCAGCCGCTCTCCGGAGGAGGGGAAAATTCCTTTCAATAGCTCGGCAGAGAGGAATTTGGCCTCGGCGCTGATGGATTGGGACCCCGGGAACCTCAGCGCTGCTGCGTCCTTGTCTGCGGGACTCGGGACACCCAGTGCTGTCACTGTCCCCGCCACCAGCTTTAAAGCTCCCCGAGGGTGGGGGAGATTAACCTTAGATTTCAAATAGAGAGAGAGAAAAGCGATTTCTCTACCGCTTTTGGTGGCAGCAGAAGCTTAAAAACAATTAGCAAAGACCTAGAAGATGGTAAAAAAAAAAAATAAACAACGCCAAACCCACGAGGTTTCAGAAAGCGCCCGGTGAGCTGTTTGCCGGACAGGGCGGCCTTGGCTTTGCAAACACTCCTGGTCGGCAGCTCAGGGGCTTTTGGGCTCCTGACCAGGGGCTGCCCAAATTCCATGGGCTGGATGCCTTTTCCATGGGTCCTGACAGCAGGGAAGGAGTTGGGCAGGTTCCCAAACTCCCGCGGGACACGGAGCCTCGGGAGGGCAGGGAAAGAGGTAAAAAGGGGAAAAAACCAGAGCGGAGCAGAAGCAGCCGCGGAGAGGGGCTGCACCATCGTCTCACCTCGCAGGAGATATGCAAAGCCCCGGCCCAGCCCCGGTGCCACTTGTAGGCGGTTTTAGTTTCTATTACTATTATTTTGACGGGGGACAGGGAGGAACAAACACTTTCGGTGCGCCTGGGAGCAAAGACCACTGAAGACCGAGCCCTGGCCGATGCACGGAGCAAAGCACCAACCCTCGGCACGTGCCCGGCTCCCCCCGGCGCCTACAAAAGCAGGGGGTTCGATTCATCTGTGCACTTTAAAAAACCAGAAATCCTCCCTCACCGTGGCTAGGGGTCTCCGAGGAAGCGCCTGACCTGCGTGGCCCGTTTTCGGTGTCGTAAGGGTGCGGGAGGCTCCCACCCACACCAGCTCTGCCCGCAGCAGTCGCCTGCCGCTTCCCCGTGCCCGGCGTTAACCGGGCAGGATTAGAGACAGTGACCTGCCAGGCTGGAAGTCTTAATTGGTTAACGATCTCAAGGCAGTTTCAGCATCTTTAATCCCAGGATTACACATTCTGCAGGAATGCAAAGTGTTGTTATTATTAAACTGATACTCCAGACTAACGTTCTTCGGTTAAAAACTGCTGAAAATAAAAGGATTCTGACAGGGTGGACATGAGTCACCTGGGTGACTGCTGGGGCCAGGATGCGCTTCCACTAATAACCCGCATTAGCACGGCGGGATGGAATCATGGAATCACAGAATGGCCTGGGTTGGAAGGGACCTTTCACGTCATCGAGTCCAACCCTCAACCCGACCCTGAGAAAAGCCATCACTGAACCGTGTCTCTAAGCACTGTGTCTAACCGTATTCTAAATTCCTCCAGGGATGGTGCCTCAACCACTTCCCTGGGCAGCCTGTTCCGATGCTTAATAACCCTTTCAGTGTACAAATTTTTCCGAATGTCCAGTCTAAACCTCCCCTGGCGCAACTTGAGGCCGTTTCCTCTTGTCCTGTCGCCTGTGTTTTGGGAGCAAAGACCGACCCCTGTCTCTGGGGCGAGCAAAGCCCCAAGGGGTCTCTGAGCAAAGGCTCTGGGAGCGCGGCTGACACCAGGCACTCTGTTTCTTCACTGCCGATTTCTATCTGCTGCTCTTGGCCGCAGGGGACGGGATGGGGCGACGCCGAGCTCCCTCTGCTATTAGAGCGGCGGGGACGCGCGGGCGCTCGGAGGGCAGCTTTCGTTTCCCAGGTGTTAATGAGAAAAGGGGGCTGTTGGCGTCTGAGCACCTGGAGGAAGACCCATCAGGCTGGACGTGCTGATGTAAACTTCACCCTTTGCCTTTTCCAATCCCCTCCGGGGAGCACGAGGGGCCGGATCCTGCCCATGGATGATCCTGGCTCCCCGCAGCCCAGCGAAGCGCGGGCGAGCATCTGGTTAGTTTTAAGCCGTGCAAGTCACGGCAGTGGTTCCCAGTGGGGCTTTCGGCATGCTTTACAAATAAATAAATAAGTGAATAAAAATCGAGCACAAAGTGATTCCCTGGCCCGGGGCCAGCGCGCTTGGCCTCGCGCGAGGCAGAGCCTTCGCCGGAGGTCAGGGGAAAAGCAGCTCGTCCAGCGCTGCGATCCGCAGCGGTCGGACACCCCGAGCCTCCCCGGGGACGGCGGCAGCTGGGGCTGACGTGGAGGCATCGCTCCGGCAGATGCCTCCTCCCAGAACCTGGGCTGGGGAGGAGGAGAGAGTCGTCCCTGGCCACGGTGCACCCCATGCCGAGGGGAGCTCCGGAACGCCGTGGTCCAGGGGTGCACGGGGAAGGAGCGCTCTGGGAGACGGGGAGCCCCAACCCAGGCAGGAGCACCCAGACACAAAGCCCACGAACCCCTGGAGGTGAGGATGAGGCGGAAGAAGATGAGGAAGAGGAGGAGGAGGAGGAAGAAGAGGAGGAGGAGAAGGAGAGCTCGCCATTGGGCACAGGGCTGGGTCAGCCCCTCTGGCTCAGGGTGCGAGATGGGCACCGAGCCCACAGGGAGGATCAAAAATAAAGTGAGCGAATGCAGGGAAGACAGAAAAATGCAGCTTTTCCTCCCGCTGCCCCAGTGCCGGGAGGAGGAAGCCGCTCTTGGCCTTGCGTGCTTCTCCTCCCCGCAGAGACGAGTTCGTCCTGACCCGGCGGAGCTGGAGTTACCCTTTAACCAGCTGCATTTCCCTGAGCTGCTCCACCCTGCAAATCCACCTGCAATCACAATTACAGCTATGAAAGGTGTTATTTCACCTGAAACAGCCAGCTGCCATTCGAGCAGGTTTGCCGCTGGCTCTTCCCCTCTGCAAGCCCACAGTGCCCGTCCCCGAGCCCCTGGCGGGTCCTGGCAGCCCCCCGGGGATGGCAGGGATGGGGCAGCACATCCCCCCGCCAAGCGCAGGCGCCTGCACTGCATTTCTACTCCCTTCTTGCTCCGGCCATTTGGTGCTGGCTTATCAGGGACACCAGATACGATGGGGACACTCATGACAGCAGCGTCCAGGGCTCACAGCATCACCCCATCCATCACAACCCGAGGAGGAAGGAAATCAAGGTCCCCCTGCTCCTTTCCCTGCTTGGCCACTGGTTTGCTTTGCCTGAGTGATCGCCACAGGGCACCCCACAACAGCGGCTGTTCCCCCCGTCCCAGCCCCGGTCCCAAAATTCCCTCTCCCCAAGCACAGATCTCCCAGGAGATACCAGCGATAGTCCCCAGGCAGCTCCCCGCAGCGGGGTGCCATGCCCTGGCAAAGCTGCTGCTCAGTGCCAACCCCACGTCCCTGACCCACGCGGTCCTTTTGTCCCAAACTGTCTCAAGCCGCCATCTCCTCGACACCTTTAATTGGCAGCAGCGCAGTCGGGCAGCCCCGCAGAGCCGTTCCCCATCTCCCAGACAGGAGTACCCTCAAAACAAGCCAAGAGGGAAGAACAAACCACCCTCGGGCCCCTGCATCTCACAAACTCCTCCTGGGCACCTTCCATGTCCCCAAAACCACTTGGGGCATCTCCGATACGCCCATCCCGTCCGCCCATCTCCCCGCAGGGACCGTGTCGCTCCTGCGGGCAGCTCTCCCTCTGCCTTCCCATGGGACTTCTTAAGTAACCTCCTCCTTTTGGGCTGCCTTTAGCATTTTTGCTAGTTTGGGTATTCTGGTTCGGCGTTCCCCCACCTAGCCCAGCACTTGAGCGCACAGGATTACTCCCCACCCTTCGGCGGGTTGTTTTTCCTCCTTAAGAGCAAACGCCCACTGCAGAGAGGGTGTGCAGGAGGAAGGCTTTGTGCCCGGGGGCCTTCGCTGGTGCGATTTGGGGGGGACTGGGAGCAGAGGAAGCTCAGCCGGGGGCTGCGGGGCTCCCTCCACCTCTGCCACCAACCCCCTCCATCATCTTCAGCAAGTTTCCTGTACAAAAGGAGGAGGAAAGCGCTTCAAAAAATAAAATATAAAATAAAATAAATTGAGACTTAGTGTTAATAAGGGGCCTGAGTCTGCTTCCTTGCTGCTTTTTTAAGGCATCCCCCTGACCGTGGGACACCAGTGTGAAGAGGGAAGCCCGGTGCTGTGCGAGTGGCTGGTCCAGCCCCCAGGTACCCCCAGGTACCTCCATGCACCCGGGGCTCCAGGGAAAGCTGCTGCTTTCCTGGCAGAGCTGCCAAGAGCCTGGCAAGCTCCTGCAAACGATGGCACCCATCCCTCAGAAGGATGGCAAGAGCTACCAGCCCAGTCCTGGCCAAGACCCATCTCTTCCCATTTTCCCACAGCCCAGGGCAGGGCTTCCACCCTGTCACCGGCGCGGTGGGGCTGCCAGACCCGCTGCTTCTTGGCCAGACACCACCAGTGACAAAGCACTGGGATTAATGGGTTTAAGGCAAAGCAGAAGCTGCAGCAGAGCCAGGCAGGAGGGAGCATCTCCACCGCACACCCCACTTCTTCCCCTGTGCTCTCTTCAGACCCGTTTCCCCTTCCTCAGCCTCTCCGGGCATTTTGGAAATGCAGCTGCAGAGATGCTCGGTGTAAGCGGCTCCAAACTCCGCTGCGCCTCCCACCAGCGCTGCATCCCGAGCAGAGACGGACAGAGCCCCGTGTCCCGCAGCACCACCTGTAAGCACCACCAGGTTGGTATTTAGTTGACATTCACATCTGCATCCCCCAGGACACCCCAGAGATGCCATCAGCGCTCTCGGGAGCAGCTCACTGCCCTGCTGGGACGCTGGCGCCGGGATGTCACAGCACCGGCACATTGGGGTACATCCCTTAACGTGACACTTGTGACCTGGAGACACTCCACATCATCCCACCTAAACAGAGGATCCCACTGCAGACCCTCAGTGATCCCACAGCCCAAACCAGTCCCTCTGGGAGGAAGGATGGAGGGAGCGCTTCCGCCAGGGTGCTCAGCACCCGGCGTGGGGCTGGCAGAGCTGTTTGCCTTGCAAATGAGCTAAATAGGGTCCCAAGCTGTGGCAGGAGGGCTAGGGAGAAGCACTCTCGGTGAGTCACCCAGTCCCTTATCGCAGGAGTGATTTAAGGTGTGGTTGGGTCTCCCAGGTCGCCGGGCACAAGGGAAAACAATTTCAGAGGGCGGGAAACAACCCGGAAAAAGCAGAACGCGGGAAAGTGGGGCTGCCCAGTAAAAGCCGTGCTGGGGCCCAGGAAAAGAGGGTCTCCAAGCAAGCCCTGATTTTCAGATGCTTATAAGTCTAGAGACACACCCTGCAAAAAGGGGGACCTGGGGTCCAGAGCTGCAAAGGGATTGGAGCTCCAAATCATCTAAACATCTCTTAATTCAGCTCCCGGTGAGCCGTTGGGACCTGCTGCGTGGGCTAATAACCGGTGTTGGGTCCCAGCAGAGCCTCCTCTGGACCTGATTTCACAGCCAAGGCTGCAGCCCCGGCCTCGGGACGGCTCTGGCATGGGGAGAGCAGGTCAGCTACCAGGAGACCTCTCCAAAAAGGACCATGGGGATGTCCTCCCACCCATGGGCACAGACGGGCTGCATCCTGCACGTGCAGGACCTGCGCCCCAACACCGTATAATTGCAGGGATAGGGATTTTGTGCCCGGGTCTTGCACCCACGTGCACCCAGCAGCCCATTTCTGAACAGCATCCCGCAGCCGACCAGAGGAAGGCTTCGATGGGCATTAACCCAGAGGCTGCTCGTGCCCAGCGGTGGGTGCGCGAACATGTGTAGGCGAAGGTATGTACGTCTCCGGTTATACATAGGCATGTGGGAGCAAGTGCATTCATCGCAGATTATAGAGCCGGGCAGTTCCTGCCCCAGGAATCCCATCCAAGTCAGCATTCCTGGCTGAGCTCAGCCTCTCCTACAAGCAGCATGGGGCAGGCATGCTGGCGCAGACCCATATCCACCCGCCGGGGGCTGTGGGCAAGTTTTGGGTCCCTGCTTCGGGGTAAGGAAAAAACCCACCCGTGCTCGGGGGCATCGGGCAGCCTCGCCAGAGCCCTCCCGGTGCCACAGGGGAAACGCACTGCTGGCAGGAACAAGCAGCCAGCGGATGGAGAAGGGCATCTCTGAAAGTCTTAGAATCATAGAATGGTTTGGGTTGGAAGGGACCTTAAAGATCATCTTGTTCCAACCCCCTGCCCTGGGCAGGGACACCTGGCTTTGGCCTGGCTTCATCCGGGTGCTGCTTTAGCACCGTTGGCTTGGACAGAAACAGCAGGGACAAGGGACAGGTCCCCAGTCTCTCCGCTCATCTCCCCAGGTCGGGCCGTGAGATCCCCTCGCCCGTGCTGACGCGTCCAGGGGGCTGCAAGGAGTCGGCTCAGCCTGGACCTGGCAGTGCCCTGCTCCCCCCAGCCCTGAGCAGCGCTTGGTGACCACGGGCACCCACGTGTTGGTGGCCCTGCAGTGATTCCCGCTGACCACCGGGCGTGTGGGACCCTGAGAGGGCACAGCGAGAGCCACCACTGCCTGCTCCGGGGGACGGCAGCCTCCAGCCACACCGGGCAGGGCTGGAAGCACTTACTCACCCCAGGAGGGTGAGCCATCCCGCTCAGCCACACACACAACCCCTTCCTAATCCCACCAACCCCTCTGGCTGCTTAAGCCCATTTCGTCTCCCCCAGCCCCAAATGGGAAGGAAACAGTTTTTGGCCATGGCTGCCGGAGAGGGTGTGCTGCAGGGTCCCTCCAGGGCCCCATCCTGCCCCCGGCAGCGACTGCAGGCACCCAGCCTCCCCTCCCCAGCACCTGCGCCCGTCCCTGCTGCAGCACCCGGACTTTCCAGCCCCGTTTCCCACCGGGATCGGTCTCAACACCACTCCCCTGTCCCGTCCCGGCTGCCCCCGGACCAGGCTGGCTGGTGAGCAGCCAGGGGAGCATCTCACTCACCCCAAAGTGCTGATGAAGCCATTGACGGAGCCCTCGGCGTACAGGGAGACGATGTCCCCGATGTGCAGGAAACTTGACATCTCATTCATGGTTGCCCTCGACCCGGCGCGGCCCCGTTCCTTCCTCAAATCACCTTCTCGTGTCGAAATCCACCATGGGGCGAGGAGAGTTTGGGGGACCCCCTTCTCCGGGGGGATGGTTTGAGCCCAACCCGGCTCCGGCTGGATCCCTGCGAGCAGCAACCGGGAGCGGGCGGGCAGCGAGAGCCCCAGGCACAACTTTTACATGTGCTGAGCAGGAAGGGAGCCAGGGAGGAGGAGGAGAAGGAGGAGGAGGAGGAGAAGGGGGGGGGGGGGAATGAAGCTCAATTAGAGGTTTTGCATGAGATCTGTCCGTCTGTCCGTGTCTCCGTCTCGGCACAGCTTTCTACCTGCAGCCAATGGAGAGCGATCAGGAAGTCCTGCTCGAAAAAGCATGCAAATATTTTTGGCCTGGGAGGAGAACCGGAGCTGCCTGGGGAGGGGAAGGGAACGAGAAGGGGAGGGGGGGGGGGGGGATGCCCAAAAAGAAGCCCCACCCCCCCGCTCCCCGCCTCCCGCCTCGGGGGGATCCACCGCCCGCACCCGCGGGTCCCGGGGCCGCGCACCCCGTTGCCCCCGAGCGGACCCGCGGGTGGGGACACCGGATCCGCCCCCCCCCCCCCCCAAAACTGCCACCGCCCCCGGGGGGTCCCCCCGTCTCACCCTCCCACGGCCAGGCACCATCCCGGGGTGCTCGGCGCCTGCGCTCCGGGACGGAGCCCCCTAGCCGGTCCCCTCGGGGTCTCCCCCAACTTGCCCTCCTCCATTGGGAGGACACTTTTTGGGGAGCGATATGGGGTGGCGGGCTGTTCGCCCTGCACAGCGGGCCAGCAGCCAGGGGCTACACAGCCGCGCTCGGCCTCCCATCAGCTGAAGCGAGTGGCCGATGCAGCTGGGATGCGCCCGCTGCCCCAGCCCCCTGTGCCCTCCCGTAAGTGGGCGAGGGAAACTGAGGCACCCAGCTCCCACAACCAGCCTCTGCCCGCCCCCCCCCGCCCCCAAAGCCCCTCTCCTGCCACCCCAAGGCCCCCCAGCCCAGGTCCTGCTCTCGCCATTTGCTTCATCCCCCTCCTCGCTTTGCAAGCGGGACCAGACAGCAGGAGCCGCAGCTCCCTGCCCGTCCCCATTCCTGCGTCCCAAGACCTGACAGCCCAAGACTTCCACACCCTTTGGCCAGCGCTTCCCCCAGCCCGGGGCAAGCACGGGGATCCGGGGCAAGCACAGGGATCCTGCACCGCCCGGAGCAGGGAAAGCCCCGGCCGAGGACAAAGCAGATCTCGCTGGATTTTTCTGCCCCAGGCGAGCACTTGCGGCTTCCTGAAGCCCAGCTGCCTCCTGCCAGCCTGCCGCTCCCGAGCTGGTTCAGTTCATCCCCGCTTCGCCTCTCGCCACCTCTGTCCCCCTCCTGCCCCCACAGCATCGTCCAAACTCTCCCCCAGTTTGATGCACAAGCTTTCCCCCTGCACCCCCAAAACCAGGGCGATGCTCCAGCCGCTCTCCCCAGCCCCGTCCAGCTTGACGGTGCCGTAGGGTTCAGCCAGCGCCCAACACGGCTGCACCCAACCCACCCATCACCACCGGGAGCTGTGAGGAGTCCCCCCCACTGCAGCCCTCCCGGTCCCTGCAGCCCACAAGGAGCCTTTCCGCAGCCAACCCAACACCGCAGGGCTGGGCAAGCAGCTCCGGGCTCCCGATATAACACCGGTGGAAAAGGACCACGTCCTCAGGGCATCTTCTGGACAGCACAAGTGCCCTAGTTCCACACTTTAATTAAAACTTGCCTGCTGTAAAAACAATATCAGAAAGGGAGGAAAAAAAAAAAAAAAGCATGATGCTTTTCTCATTTATTTCCCTCCTGTCCTCTTTTCTCACAAACAAACACACAGGTTTCAGGAATATAAACCTTGCCCTAAATAGTGAAATATTTTTTTTTCCACTAGGAAACGGACAGGTCCCCTGGCAGAAGAAAGGGAAAAAAATTAGTGCAATTCCTCCGGGGGAGATGCGAATTCAGGTCCATCAGGATTAGCTGCGTTTTCAGCACAGGACAAATTTAGAAGCCTTTATCTCAGGGCAACAGAGGGGGAAAAGAGAAGATCATAAGAAAAAAAAACTCGGTGCTGTTAAAAGCAAATGAAGGTTTCACAACAGGAGCTCAAAGAAAGCCCCCAAGGAATCAAAGACCAAAACTTTGTGCACTGATCAGCCACTTTGATGAAAGGCACAAGCAGCATCTCAGCCACGGGGCACCACGGCGTGCCCATGCCAGTGTCCACACCAGTCCCACCAGCCTCGCTGGGCACAGCTGGGCCAGGCGCCACCTCTCCCAGCCTGGCCCAAGCCAGGCTCCCCATGAACCCGTCCTCCCTCGTCCCCCAGGGACGGCTCGTGTTTGCAGAGCGCCAAGCAGTAAAATCATTTGAAAGCGCGAAAAAACCACATCGCACTAAACAAACAGGCGTCTGGCCTGGTTTCTCCCACCCACGAGAACGGGGAGCGGCGAGACGGAGCCTCTCGACGTCTCCTTCCCACCCCATGGCAGGAGGCAGCCCTCTCCCTGCACTCGGGGTGGTGGACGCCGTCTGCAGCCTGTGCTCGGGGCTGAACGTCCCAGCTCAGCTCCATCAAGGATGGGGAACCCAAAAGGTCTCAGGGGTGCACCCCTGCCTACCCTGCACCTTGGGGATGGTGACGCTACATCTCCAGGTCTCCAAATCCCCCTTGGACGGAGCTGGGGTGGATGAAACCTTCCCCATTCTCCAGCCCTGGGAGGGCAACGCGCAGCTCCAGCTCCCTGTCTGTGACAGCTCTGTCCCTGTGGTGGGCACAAATAGGGACCCCCGGCATCTGCCACCCAGGGTTTGCCAGCACACAGTCAGCAGCACAGACAGGTGGCTTCTAGGAGAAAAAAATGCATTTCTCCCATGTCTCATTCGCTCTCAGCTGCGCTCAACATAGCTATGAGCCGTCACGCTGCCCACCCTGCATGTCCTGACTCTGCACAGCGGCTCTGGGCTGCTCCCATCCCACAGGGACATTTTGTGCACGGGCTCAAACCCAAAAATACTGCGGGAGCTGCAAACGGGCTGCAGGTGAGCGAGCAACCATGGCCATGGGGATGCTCATGGGCACGTGCAGCAGGGCGGCCACCTCGCTGGGCCTACACTCGCTCCCCCAGGCCCCGGGGAGATAGAGGAGTTAAAAATAAGAGCGTTTCCTTCCTTACCCCCTGCTTTAAGCCACGTGATAAATAAAAACTGGGAGTTTCTGCCTCCTGGAGAGGAAGCGGCTGTGGAGAGGCAGCCGGTGAGTCAGTCCAGCAGCAGCCATCCCCATCCCTAAGGCGCAGCCTGCATCTCTGGCGGGTCGGAGTCACATTCCTTTCACATGTTGAAATTGCTCCTTTTCAGGCAACCACTGGAAATGCAGGGCCACCTCCCTCCCCCCGGGCCCCCAGCCCCATCCACAGGATGCTCCTTTGGCAAAAGCTCCCCTCTACCTGCACGCCCTTCCCACGACAGCCCGTGGCAGCGAGCCCTCCCCGATGTGGGATGGTGTTGGCTTCCCAACCATGCCACAACCCTCCGACAGATCAGATGGAATCGTAGCCCCCCAGGGCGGGACAGGAGCCCAACTGGAGCTCAGCTTTGTCCAGATGCTTTGGGAGCAAATCTATCGCTGATGGAGGGGCTGATGAGCAGGGATGCTGGCTGGGGAGGCAGATGGGTTAGTGGTACCCGAGCAGCATCCCTGCGCTCTGCCAGGTCCCCATCTGGTTTTTGCATGGGTCTCCTCGAGCATCCAAAGTCAAGGCCGGGAACTCAAGGGTGAAGCCACTTGGAAGAAGAAAGTGAAAAATAACTGTAGCCGCCTTTGTTTGAGGAGGAGGAAGGGAGACACTCGGTCCCTTGTGCGCGAGAAGAGCGGGGAGCAGCAAGGCTCTGCTGACAGATGCACATAAGAGGGGGATTCTTCAGCCAGGAGGCGAGTCTGCCCCTCGTCTCGCTGGCTCTGGCTGCGCCCTGACCCTGCTGCTGCCCACGGATGCAACACAAAGGCTGTCCGGGCTCTGTATGGCGCCTTTCACGCTGCTGCACCATCCTCCCCCTCCAGCCACCCCACAGAGAGCAGTGGAGTTGGGCCAGGACCGACTCCAGGCTACAGCTATCAAGAGAAAAAAAAAAAAAAAAAAAAAGGGAGGTGGTTTCAACCTTGTTTCTCATTTTGGGTGAGGATTTCAGAGCCCAGAGTGAAAAAAATCATTCCTTGCGTGCAGAAGGTGCTATGTGCATCCCCAGTGAGCAGCGTTAGACCCTGAATCTGCTTTGCTTGAGCTGCAAACCCAAACTACAAACCTGCCCTCCTGCAGCCCTTTGAAAGGTGACCCAAGGTCTGCCAGGGCAGGGCTGAAACCCCCTCGGGCGACTTCATTAACCGGCAGAGATGAGGGCCAGATCCCTCCTGCCTGTCCCATCTGTGCCTCCGCTCCCGCCTGGCCGTCTCCGGCTGTGGCTGTGCGAACGGTCTCCCGGGAACAGCCACGCTCCCCCAAAATAGCTCTCAGACTGGATGACTTTGGCCCACATCCTCAAAGGTATTGAGGCTCTGGGTTACCTCGGAGAACCTCAACCTCCGAACCCGCAGGGGTGGCAGAAGATGGGAAGGAGAAGATGCCAGTGCAGACGTGGTCCTGCTCCGACTGACCCCCACCACGCGCGGGAGGATGCCCACGTGCTGGTCTCACCCCGACAAGACAGAAGAAGAGGATGCCATAGGAAAATAGGGCAAAATAGAGCAATTCCTCCAGTCTCATGCTTGCTCCTTGTCCACACGTCCAATTCCGTGGGTGGGCGCATCCCGCCCCGAGGATGGTCAGGGTGAGCAGCGGGAGCCGAGAGGAGGGGAAGGACCCCCCGCTCCCCTCCCTGAGAAGGGTTAAGCGACGCTTGCATCGAAGACACTTTGTACTTGGATTTAAAAATACAGCCAATGCCCCGGTGGCTCAGCTCCGTGCAAGTTGCAGGTATATTTCCACACTTGAGCCAATAACCTTCCCCGAGGGAAATTTAGGCTTTTTATGATTAAAAGGGGAAAAAATAATAGTGGGGAATTAAATATAGTACAGAACAAGAGAACAATTAGCAGTTGCTGTTAGCGACACCGGGCCAAGTTTGGGACAAACGCCATGGTTGTCTGGAGAGCAGCAGGGCTGGGGACAGCCACCGGGTGACACGGGAATCGGCCGGGTGCTCGGGGCAGGGAGGGACTCTCGGTCCTTGGCAGATGGCCCTCGGGAGCCCGGACCCGGCACGACCCCGACCCCTGCGAGGAGCCTGCCGGCACCGGCCACACCTCATGGGCATGATTTTATTTTTATTTTTTTTTCTACCTTCACTTTATCAAAAGCAAATGGAAGCGTTTGCACAGGCTTGTAGCTTCCCTAATAAGCAAACACGGGTTAATTGTGGGGTGGAGCAGGGGCTGGGGTTGCCAGCCAGGATGGCAGCTGGCAGCAGGGACAAAACGGGCGAGGGATGAGCCCCATTCCCCGTCCTTTCTGGTGCATTACGACAAATTTTGCATTGCACAACCCTCCTCATCTCGGCTGGCCATCCGCTGCCCCGCATCTCGCTCATCGCCTGCCTGCAGCTGCCACGCGAACTCCTCCAGTTGCACAACCGTTTTGCTCCAAATCAGCTGATTTGTTGCCCACTGCGGTCATGGCCATGTGAGAGCATCACCGACGCCTTTGCTGCCTCCTCGCCACGGGCACACGCTGATTTACAGCCCCAGCAAAACCTCCTGTTCTTTCCCCCAGCCCTCCTCGCTCCGGCACATCAGGGCAGGGACCCAGCCTGGGCTGCATCGCACGGTCCCCCATCGACGGGCAGATTTCCAAGAGCAGCCCGCAGCTCCAGAGCAACGCTGAGCCCTGCTGCAATCCCATCCCACCAGCGTGTCTCGGCCCCTGAAGAAATCCAGAGGGATCCACCGCAAACCGGGCTGCAGCACAGAGGAGCCGGCGGCACAGCCTCTCCTTTCAATAGCTCTTGTGGAGATGGACTGCCGCGCCAAGCAGCATTTCCTCTGCCTCCGAGTGGACCACGCAGGCCCTCTTGCCTGGCTCGCGGTCAACACGCAGCGATGAATGAACAACACATCTTATCGGAGAGCGGACGGGAAACGCTCTACAGCCCGGGACGGGCACCGTGCCCACCTCCGCGCGCTGCCGGCGGCAGGATGGGCTCCGGCTCCATCCCGCCACCTCCGAGCAGGGGACAGGGATGCTCCGCCGGGCTGGTTTCGAACAACGTGCACTGCTGCACCCAGTCCAGCGCCTCCTGGGGTGGGTCGGGTCTGAAGGGCGCAGGGACACGTGGGAATGTCACGGAGAGGAGAAGGGACAGAGCGCAGAGGAGCTGCCTTCCCACTACAGACCTGTCCTGCCCCAGCCTCCATTTTTCCCTGTAAAGTTTCATATAAAATGGCTGATCTGAGGATCTTCCCTCCTCCCCAACTTTTTGAGACAAGTTAGTGCCAAGCAGCCTAATTACAGTCTTCACTGAGATAACCACATGCTTTCCTGCTGAATGACAGGCTGGGTTACCGTGTGGCTCCGGGCCAGGACCAGCTGCCTCCCTGTCTAGGCCAGGCCACCGCCTCCGTCACACTGGTCACGTCCCCAAGGGATGGGGGTAGGGGACGACAATCAGATGCTGCTCCTCTGGTGCGTGCCGAGAGCGGGAGCGTGCAGGCAGCCCTACGGGCAGGAGCCCGGCCACCGCAGCCCGCGCTTGCCCTCGGTTTCATGGGCTCCATTAATGTGACAATGAAAGGAAACGCGCTGCGAGCGCGGCCGGGCTGCTGCACGCGTGTCACAGCCCCCACATCAAAGGGGATGCTCCGGGCGAGCTGGGGGATGTGGCTGCGCAGGCAGCCATGCACCTGGCAGCAGGGGGGGGGCGATCCCACACCGTGCTGTACCCCCATCCCAGCGCCACAAGCCAGGAGCGCCCCGGGCACAGCCTGCCGTCACCTCGAATCGGGAACCGGCTGCAGCGCAGGACACTGGGAGAGCTTCTGTGCTCACAGCGCAAGGGCTGGCTCTGCCAGGGGGTCCCTGTGCTACTGGGGGGGGTCAGAGCACCCCCACTGCAGGGGGGACATGGGGACACAGGTGCTCGATACAGGGAGGTCCCACGCAGGGCTCAGGGCCCTTCGGCGTGGGGATCCCGGCCGCGGGCACTGTGCGGGGAGGTGAGCGCAGGGAGCGGGGGCTCTGCTCGTGCCCCAACCTGGGGGGCTGCGTACAGGCAGAGCCAAACCCAGCCCAGGGCAGCAGCAAACCCACCGCAGGAGCCCAGGACAGGACCAGCTGCCAAGGCTGGGCATACATGGACACCCCCGGAGGTAGCCAGCACACAATTTACCAGCCCAGGCCACAAAAGACATTTTTGCTCTCATCCCAGGGGAGCTCTTGTGCCCCCTCCCTCCCCCTGCTCTCAGACTAGCAGGGGAGCAGCTTTCCAGGCTCACATCCCTCTTGCATGTGCCCCAAATGCAGCAAATCCCAGTTGCACCAGCTGCTCACCAAAGAGCCCCCCAAAGAGGACTCAGAACAGGACTCGCCATAGTCAGGCAACGCATGCCATCGGCCCCAGAGCTGCATCAGCCCAGGCTGCCAGAAGGAAATCCCTCCTCCAGCCCCATGGGAAATGTCCCCCCTGTGGGTCCCTCCCCTTTAAAGGCCCCCCACCCATCACTGCAATTAAAGGGCCGGGATGGGCTCACCTCCCCACACACACTTGGGTGTTGCTGCACCAACGAATTGGTCTCTCGGTTTCCTCCCACTTAAAATTTGCTCAGCAAAGAGAGAAAGGAAAGATGGGGTGTGCGGCAACGGTGCCCCATCGGACACGTTTCCACCCTCGGGGTGACGGGTGTCCCAGGTGAGGGGCATCCTCGCTCCCAAGCCCATCTCGTGGTGCTGGAGGGCGAGGAGAGGCTGGATTCACAGCCCAGAGGCTGGATTCACACGCCAGCAGCCAGCAGCTTTGCTTTGACAAACCCCCCGCAGCGGGTTCAAAAGCTGCTGGGGAGGAAACAGCCCCAACAGCACCAGGAGGGTTGATAATAACCAGCCTGAGATCTGATTTCAAGGCACCGGCCACATCCAGTTCTGAGAATAACACTTGCTGGGTGTGATGAAGGGAGCGCCGGGCTCGGCTTGGGCAGGAGAAAGTTGGCTCTTCCGCTGCTTCCAGCCCGGCATGGCCGCGTGCGTGGGTCCGGCCCCAGCTCCCGCAGCAGGATACGTGCAGAAGTGACGCTGGAAGACCCGGACATCCTCTGGTCCCGGAGATCGGCGCTCACCTCCTCGGGATGAGTCACGCTGCTGTGCCAGGGCGGTGCGTTAGGCAGCTTCCACCAGCACAGAGGAATGCATTGAACAAAGACCCAAAATCCCTGTTTGTTGTAGAGGGAAGAGTTAGTCATGCTTGTGCTCCTCGCTGCTGAGTCACCCAGCAGCCACGGAGCCTTGGGATAAGGGACTGGAGAGGGTGGGAGTGACTGTTTACTGACTTTACATGTAAATCAATCAGGAGGTTGTGACCACGCCGTAAACCAAGACAGTCACAAGCTGAGAGGGAAGAGGAATCGTTAGGCAGAGTTTACAGCTGTTAAAGAAAAGAAAAAAGGAACCGCAGAGGTATTTTTTTTGCAGGACCAGAGCTGGCTTTAAAAATTATAGGTAACATTATATTACATTTTATATACCACCAGCAGACCCGAAAGCTCTTTTATATGCTGCAGCAGACGCGGCTCCTTCCTGCCTGATTCAGAGCAGCAGCTGGGCCATGGTTTCTGAAGGCATCAGCATCTCGGCTGGGGAAAGGCAGCTGCGACTGGGCAGCTGATGGCTCGAAAACCCATCGTCCCCGGAGCAACGCTACTTCGGTGCGGCTAACGAGGCAGGATGCCGTCGCCTCGTTGGACCTTTAAACTGGGACACAAAGCACGTTCGTGCTGGTAAAGCGGAGTTTTCTTTATCATGGATACCAGCTCAACATCTAGCATTTAATTTTAACACCAAAGGCTCGAGTCTCCAATGACTAACGTTTCCTTTGATCGAAATCAAGGCTCTGGCGAGCAAAATGCCGCAACGCTGCTGGGAGGGAGCGTGAGCAGCACGCAGCGCCCGGCCCCGTGCAGGACACGCTTGCTGGAAATGCTGCCTTGGATTTCTGCGGTGGGGTCGGGCCATCCGTTGTCGTTCCTCGTCCTGGCTTGGAGCATCTCTGGGCTCTGCCAGCAGCGTGACAGGCTTTTCCCAGGTCTCTGCTGCTTCGTCCCATTGCAGGAGCCCAAGGCATCCCTCCGGGAGGGCTATGGATGGGTGCAAACAGAAAATAGGGGTATCTCTAGCCTACGTCCACAAGGGGATTCGAATCATTCCTGACAGTAAAGCAGGAATTCTCCCTGCTCGTAAAAGTAGCCCTTGCTCCCGTTGCGGACGAGGCAGGAGAACCGCTCAGCCCGTGACATGAGAATTTCCTACCCACGGCTGTCTCGGCTGCTGGCCTCCGGAGCTTGAATCATTTCTCTCATTCGACACAGAAGTCGGAGGATTTCCTTGAAAATAGAGTCTTTGTTTGGTGAATATTTCTCCCGTCTGCTCTGGGGCTGTAAGCGCCCTTTGTTGATTAAATGACAATCTCTTTCTCAGCCGGCGCGATACCATCAGCAGAAGAGGGAGGACTTTTGAGGCCCGTCTGAATTGCCAGGGAAGGGTCCGTGCCTGTGCAGACGCCCTGCGCGGAGGAAGTGCTGTGGGTGTTAGAGAAACCGGTTTGTTTTTTTAAAAAAAAAATACCAGGCTACATCCTTAGCGGTTTCAAATTTGGGGCACAGGTTGTAGAGCTGTTCTGTGATTTTAGAGCACCTGAAATAATGGGATCTCAGGCTGGAGGCGATCTCCTAGAACCTCCCAGCCACCATCATAATACAAATGGGTCGTAATAAAAAATAAATTAGTGTGAGTCCACAGAAGCCAGCGGAGCTCTATCCCTTTCACAGGCTGAGGATCCAGATGAATATTTCATTTAAAATATTCTATTACATTGGCTCCTATCATTGCAATATCTGAGTGTCTCACATTTGTAATGCAACTCTACAACAGCTTTGTGAGACCTGGAAATCTCTGACTGAAAATGATTTTCAGGAACTGGCCATTTAGTCCGTGTCGGTGCGGCATCTTGCACAAAGCAGCCCACGAGCGGGGCTTCGTGGCGCTGCTGAAGATGCAGAAGCAGCAGAACAAGACCACGCATCTCAGGCCAAGGTTGAAGCGAAGCACGGGGCGACGCAAGAAAGTGGATTGTGCCTCCCAGTGCCAGCTCCATCCATCTCCGCAGCTGGGACAGCCGCAGCAGTTCGAGCACTCCAGCGCCGGAGCGTCATCTTCTATCGGGACATGGGAAGGCAACGAGGTTTGCGGAGGCTTTTCTGTCTCGCAGGGTTGGTGAGCAGCCTGGCTTGCTCTAGCACCGCACCAGTGTTTGTAAACAGCCTTCTTAAAATACATCGAGCAGGATGTGGGAGCATCACGTGAACGCGCAGCTTCTTGTCAAGGCAACGGGCCCGACTCTGCCCTCGAAGGGCAGAGCAGAATAACTCACCCAGCTCATTTCCACCAGCCTGCCCCGGGCATCGCCAAGGACAGCTCGGCGTAGGCGTCTCCGCTTCCCACCTACACAGTGGGAACAGCACGGGGACAAGGACCGCGCTGACCAGGGATGCTTGGATGCTGTGGAAACGACTTGCTGCCTCTGCCAGACCTAATTTAGCAGACGACACCAGCTGCTTCCCAAAGAGGTGCACATAACCCTGAAACAAGCTGCTACGAAATGACTCAGCCAAGGCAAACCCTTCCTCCCAACACCTCCTCGTGCTGGTGTTTGACATATGACCTGGCAGAGGGAGATTGCTAATAATACCTACATCTTATATAGCACTTTTCTTCGGGAAATCTCAGAGGTTTTACACAGAAGTCAAGTCTATTTGGAGCTCAAGGCTTCTAAGGATGTGTCAAGGACAGAGAGTTTTGGTACCTGGGAAGGCAACATGGGAAGGGTCTATTGCCAGGACAGATCTACTAAACCAATCTCGCAAGAAAGTAATGATGGCTGTGGTTAATTTGCCATTGTTAGGGGCCAGAGTAAACACCCCAGAGGTGATCAGGGAGCTCATCTCTTTCACAGCCATGGTTTCAGGGTTAGCCAGCAGAGTTTAGGTGCTACAGCCCCATTTTGTGATGTGCGCCAGAGCGCGGCAGAAGCACGAGACGGCTGTGAGAGCAGCTCATGGCGTGCCAGGCCGGGAGCCCTGTTCTATCACGGGATGACCAAGCTCTGGCACTGCAGCCAAAGCAGGTGCCTGACCCTGGGGCAAGTCCGGGGAGGGAACCAGCGAGGCCTGACGCGCTGGGGACCGCTCAGAAATAGCCCTGAGCTGCGCAGAGGAACGCCTGGGGAGAGCTGGTGCGTACACTGCAGGCTTTGTCTCGGGCAGGTCGGCTGGGTGTGTGCTTCCTGGCATACAATTCCCAGATTAGCAGGAGCCGTGCTGCCAGCAGCTCCTCCAGCCCGGCCGTGAATGAGCCGCTGGGGCTGGGAACCGCTGCCGAGGTCAGTGGTTCAAGTGCCCGGTGCTGCCCAGCAGCTCAGGGCAGAGGCAGGGGATGGGACGAGGCGAGGATACGGGGATGGGGCACCTCCTCCCACGCACCCGAGGGAAAATGAAGGGGCAGGGGGCACTTCTCCACCCCACGGGCACAGGATCCTCTGGCCCCTCTCTGATACCTTTGTAAGAGGTTGGCTTTGCCTTTCAGGGGATGGAGAACGCCACTGGCCAAACCAATCTCTCCACTCCTTTCGCAGCGGGTGGGGAACAGAGGCAGAGACCTATCTCTTCTTACGCCAAAATTAATAAATAAAAACCTTAAAAGCCACAGAGAATAACTAATGTGGAGAATATGAAAAAGCAGGAGGGTGGAAGGGTTGGGAAAGGAGAAAAAGTAATTCAAGACAGAACAGTTTAATAAGGGAAAGTGAATAATCAGAGGGAGAAGTGAGAACAATTTATTCACACTAAATGCTTAATCTAAAAAAAAAAAAATAAATTATTCAAACCAAAGCCAGGCTGTGCCAGCCAGGGGAGTGAGACTCATGGGTCTTTCCCAAGCAATAGGAAAGGAGAAAGCAAAAAGGGAAACATGGTATATTCATTAAAGGGAAACGTGGGGGAGAGAAGAGGGCAAAGCTGGAGCCGAGGACCTCCTTAGGACAGGACTAAGCCTGGCGGGTACCAGGACGGGGGCCAGAGAAGAAGAGTCACTCTCTCCTCCGGGAGGGCTGCCCATGCAGGGTGGTCCATCAGGGGCTGCTCCCGACTTTTCCCTGGAGCTGGATCTAGGGAGGGAAAAGGATGGACCTCAGGGACTGAAGAGGCCAACACAGAGTGGCAGTGCCTCCCACCAGCCCTGCCACCCTCTCCCACCGTCTGACGGGGCTCTCGGTGCTGTCCCAGGCCAAATAATGGGCTCTTCCCCTCTGTCACCTGCAGCCACTGGGCAGCGTGGGGCTCTGGGCACCTCCAGCACATCTCACCACGAGAGCTGGACCCATGCCGGCACGTTGCAACCATCAGCATGAAGCAAGGTGGCTCCAACACCCCACTGGCACCCGGCTGCTTGCACCCGTCCAGCCTCCAGTCCCGTTTACAGCCTCAGAGAAGCCGGACACCAGCAATTCCCCACCGAGTGCGGCTCCGGGAGCCACGCCAGGAATGCCCCTGCCTTTATCCGCCCGTGCAGACCGTGCTTATGAATCGGCGTCTGTTTGCAGACACCCCCTCAGAGGCTGAAAGGAGCCACTGTGCCGGGAACAGACCATGGCAGATGGGTTCAGATGGAGAAGCATCCCTGTTAAACCCCGGGTGCTTCCCTAAATGCTCAAAGTCTGCGCCTGCCCACACACTGCAGAGGGAGGCGGCTGCAGAGAAAGCCGAGCACGGAAGAAAGAAATAAAATAACCAAGCTAACAACCCAGTAAAACTCCTGGCCCGCATGGCGTGAGACAAAGAAACCGCCTCCACGCTCCGTTTTCCAAAGCTATTTGGGAGTTTCCCATCCCCCTGCTGCAGCTACTCAAGTCAAGACAACACATCTGGTCTCTGCAGGAGGGAGGAGATGGGGCGCTGTGAGGTGACCCCCACATACCCGGTGGGCAGCGAGGCCAGGCAGCCCCCCAGCACCCCCTCCCCACCTCCCAGGCGCGCTTTTCCTGTGCATGGAGCGAAGGAAGTCGCTTTTTCCTCTCTCCCGGGCTGTCCCTGCCTTCGGGAGGAACGTGCTGCCGTTTGGGTGTCCTCGGCTCGCACCGGTGAGGAGTGAGAACCAGCGCGCGGACCTGCCGTCGCAGAGCCAGGCGTGGAAACTCCCCGCCTTTCCCCCGCACGGGGACAGAGGGTTTCCGTAACCAGTCGTCCAGTACTGCCTGGCGCCCTTGGCAGCCCAGATTTCAGAGACATTTAGAAATATGTCACTCATTCACGAGGTGCTTTGGAGGGGAGGAGTTGGGATGCAACCCCTAGTATGAAAGGGGAAACTGAGGCAGGGAGTGCAGAGCCAGTCTTCTCAAAGGGGAGACTTAAAACTAGGCTAATTTAATAAATAACCTCACTGAAAGGTGCCTTTTTTTTTCCCTAGAAACCACTAGCTCTTCTAAAATGAATTTATAGACCTGACACTATGCAATTTTAAGCGTACTGGCACAAGTGCCCTGCTCGAGGCCCCACAACGACTTAGTGAAGGAGGCAGAAATACAGCTGTGGCCGCAGAGCACCATGGTGGCAGGTGGTGCCGGGAGAGATGTGCCATCCTAGTGCACCGATGGCATTTTTCTCTTCTAGACTGACCTCAGACTTTTCCAGGGGCTCCTCCTCCACCTGCTCCCAGCTGTACCCAGCATCTCCCAAAGCAGCCAAGGGTTCCTCCTGCTCTGTCTTCTGAAAACCTCGGGTAGAGAAAGAAATATGTCAGAGACAGACACCCTGAAGTACTGCAGCAAATTGGAATAACACTCTGAACGTGTCCTCACAGCCAGGAGCTGACCCCAGCCGCTGCCTGCTTGGCCTCTTCATCGCAGACCTGCAAGACCTTTTAAGCAGGTTGTCCCAAGCTTCTTGCCCGCAGAGAGCTCTGCTGCCACGCTTGAGCACTCTCAGTGCTGACGTGCCAAGGATCTGAGTCTTCTCAGGGTGCTCACAGGAGCCCCCTGCTTCAGGACTCACACCCGGGAGTCAAGTGATGGGTTAGCCTTCTTACCCGATGAGGAAAAATCCCCAGGAGATCATGGCGTGCCTCCCCGAGGGAAGAGATGGGAGTTCCGTTATTTTGGAATATTTCAAATCTAATGGGAAAAGTTGGAGGGAATGGTCTGGACAGAACAATTCTGCGCTGGGGACAAAGGTGAAAAGGAGGAAGGTCTGGGAGTCCCTTCTCTCCCCCCTTGCTGGGAGGGATGACACTCAGCCCCCACAGAGATTTATCAGTCCTCCGATACATACACGCAGTCACAGGAACCCCCCCTCTCTTCCCACATTTGTACAGCAGATTATCAGAAGGTGTATTTATAAGTTATTTTGTCCTAAACAGATTATAGCTTGACAGCTCTTCCAATGCCTGAAAAACACAAGCTGGCTTATGCTGGCTTCTCTGGACACAGCAAACAGACGATTTGATTAACATCCAACATGCTCCAATAGCTATTATAGGAACAAGGCCTGGATCTGTTGTGGGTTTTTTTAATCAATTTGATAAATCTGCTGCGTGCGAGAAGCGCTTTGCCTGAAGCCTCGTATTCTCTCTTCCTCCAGAGCCCAGAGACAGCACAGCCGTGATAAACTCAGCGTGGAGACACCCATGGTCTTGGCCCGGCGGCTGTGCTCTGCAGGGAGCTGGGGCATTACAGCTCTGACCTCGGCCCCCGGGCGCTTGGCGCCGACACCATCCTCATCCTCCCACCCTGCCCCACTGGGAAAGGCGCCTTGCCTCCCCCAGCAACCCCAGAGGGAAGCAGGAGGAAACTCTGTGGATAAAACCTGATGAACAACAGGGGGTTTGGCTGTTCCTTTTCACAGTTGCAATTGCTCTCCGTACCGCAGCATCCCTGGAGAGCCATCACACCCCGCTGAGCTGGGTGCTGCGGACCCAGGCGAGCTGGACCAGCTCCCTCCTGCTGGGGACCAGCAGGGTGGCCCAGCTCCAGAGCAGCCTGGGGAGCAGAGAGCAACTTGCCCTTGGTCACATCCTCTGGACAGTTAAGCAATGCTTGGGGGAGCCAGAGTGAGCCATGGGCTCATGGTTGGACTGTGCAACCCACGACCGACAGCGCTGCAGCAGCCTCGGGGCAGGGCTTGGAGTCCTGGTTTTGCCAAGGGTTTGCAGGAGGCGAATACGCCCACCCCTGCGTGGGGTCACCAGACCTGGATCACAGAATCACAGAATGGCGGGGGTCGGAAGGGACTGCTGGAGATCAGCTAGTCCAAACCCCTGCCAGAGCTGGGCCACCCAGAGCAGGTGGCACAGGAACGCGTCCAGGAGGGGTTCGAATGTCTCCAGAGAAAGGGACTCCACAGTCTCTCTAGGCAGCCTGTTGCGGGGCTCTGGCACCCTCAAAGGAAAGAAGTTTTTCCTTATGTTCAGATGGAATTTCCCACGTTCCAGTTTGTGCCCGTTGCCCCTTGTCCCTGGGCACCACTGAAAAGAGCCTGCCCCCATCCTCTTGCCACCTGCCCTTTAGGTATTGATCAACACCGACGAGATCCCCTCTCAGCCTTCTCCTCTCCAGGCTGAACAGCCCCAGGGCTCTGTATGTTGATGGAAAACCTCTTTGGCCCCTGCAGAGATGGTCCCTCGAGGCGCCCCATCCTCCTGTCCCCGCTGTCCCCCTGCTCCCCGCAGCCTGGACCCGGGTGGCCCCGCAGACACCCAGGGGTGTCCCTGTCCCCCGGCTGGGTCAGCCCGGCTCGGCTCAGCTCGGTTGGAAGTCGGAGAGTGCCACCTGGTGCTCCGAGGAAATGTCTGTCCCCGGCAGGTTGGCGCAGCTCTGCCGAAGGGCTGGGGGCTGCCAGCGGGGGGGTTCCGCTCCCAGCCTGGGCGGGGGGGAGCCCCGGAGCTCACCTCGCCAGGGGGGTTCGGAGCCCGGAGGGGCAGAGCCGGTGTTGCAGGTCTATTCGCCGCCGCGTTCAAAAGCGGCTCCTCTTCGCTTTCCAGCTCCATCAAGCTTCCCCGGGCACGAGGCTGCAAAGGGAAAAAAAGGAGGGGAAAAAAAAAAAAAAAAAAAAAAAAGATGATGTACAGAGACATTTTGTCAACTCTGACAACAGCTTGATCCTGAGGCAACGCTAATTTCAGTAGGCAATCTGGAAAATAAAACCAAATTCCCCCCAGTGCCAAGTTACCATAGAATCGTCAAGGTTGGAAGGGACCTTTCAGATCATCGAGTCCAACCATTAACGTAACACCGATAAAAACATCACCAAACCCTGTCCCTCAGCACTACGTCTACCCGTCTTTTAAATATGTCCAGGGATGGTGACTCAACCACTTCCCTGGGCAGCCTGTTCCAATGTCTGATAACTCTTCCTGTGAATAAATTTTTCCTAATATCCAGTCTAAACCTTGAGGCCAATTCCTCACGTCCTGTTGCCTGTTACTTGGGAGAAGAGACCAATCCCCCCTCACTACAACCTCCTTTCAGGGGGTTGTAGAGAGTGATAAGGTCTCCCCCGTCATCCAGAGACCTCAGAGTGCTTCATGCAACTGAGTAGATGTCTCCGGGCACAGATGGGAAACTGAGGCAAGCAGGGAAAAAGGTTGTCGCAGGGTCACATAGGGAGGGAGTGACAAAACCCAGCAGACCTCTGGTCTCCAGGCTCCCGCACCCTGACCGCTAACTTGGCTCCTGTCTCCTGCATTTTGTCAGGCAGTGGCCATATTGAAAAGAAATCTATTAAAACCCCAAGTTTTTAACAGCTTCAGGCAGCTCCCCAAGACTACTTTTAAAACACTGCCCTGGAGTTCCCCTTCACTGTCTGGAACAAAACATTGACCATTTCTCAAAGAGCTGATTTAATGCGCTGCACCATCCAGCAGAGAGGGGGCCTAATTTGCCTTGTATCTACATGCTGCACCATTCACACCCCACACCCACGCTCCGGCAGAACGGCTTTATTAAACCACCAACCCACCCGCCACCCCAGCTGCTTCCTGCAGCTCTACCAGGTCCTGCATCTTTTTCAGCGTCTCTCAGAGCCCTGAGCGAGCAGCTGGAGTCTCTGCTCTGCTGCAGATTTGTTGCTCTGCTACAAACCCACCCTGTTTATTTTGCCTGGATTGGAGACACCCATCCTGCGCCATCCGTGGCCTCCTCTAGGCTTGCTTACACTGTCTTGGGGACAATCACCAGCATCCCTGACCTGACCCTCATCTCAGATGAAGACCCAGTCTGCAGGGTCATCCCTTGTTCTACTTTGGATGGACGTTTTAGGGAGATCGAGGAGCTATTACAACAGGATTGTCAGGGATGGCAAGATAATTTTGCACGTACAGCTTGTTTCAGGGTGGGTGGGTAACAAGTTAACCTCAATTAAACGACCATAGTCACAGCGTGGGTCTGTAAGAAGACCAGGAAGGGAATCCCAAAGGCCTGGCTCTGGCTACTATCCCTATTTCACTCCCATCCATCCCATCTCAGCAAATGTCCCAAAACCATGTGTTGCCCATCACTGACCTGCAGCATCTTGAGACCATTCCCTGCTCAGCTGGAACGGGCCATGGAGGTACAGAAGAACTTCAAAGACACCCCTGAAAGTCCACAGCCTCTGACACGGTAGTGCCAGGGCTCAGTTTTAGCATCCCCCATGCTGATCTAGCCCTATGCCTTTTCTAAGGCCTGAAGGCACTTAGATCTGCCTGCACGTAGGGCCTTCTCAGGCTTCTCCGCCTTAGCCCCATGCTCCACGTCCTTCCACCCACCTTATGTGAAGTCTGTCGATGTTTGTTTGTGCTGAAGATCGTGTTCCACTGGGTCAGCTCTGCTGTCGGGGATCCTGCCCCCTCATCTGCTGTTTAAAACAAGCCCAGAGAAAACAGTGACTCCCCGGGGCCGGCACCTCCCTTCCTTCATGCTGTCCTTGCACAGCAATCAACCGTGGCCCCAGCGGCGTGTCTGAGAGAGCATATTGTGCCAGGTCCAGATCCTCTAGTACAGCAAAGCAAACGGACTTACTGCCAGGCACGTCAGGCATTGCATTCAGCAGTCAACTGGCTGAAGTGCCCCAGCCCCTCACATCCCCTGGGCCATTTTCAGTGCCCTCTGCCCCGACTCTTGGGTACTCTCCCGGATTATGAGACTCCCTGGGCAATCCCCCTGGTTGGTCTTCTCCAAGACGCAGCTTTGATGCCAACACTTAGCCAGCTGACAGCGTGCAGCACTAGCCCCCGGGGCTTGTACACAAAAGGCAGCACACGGGCTGGGAGAAGGGCTACCAGTCATTCCTCAGGACTTCTCCCACCAACCAGCCGCCCCAGGCAGCCCTCAAGTCCTCAGGGATGAGGGGGGATCTCCTTCACCGCTGAGCCATCCTCTCACCTTTCAGGAGCTGCTCTTTCTCACATTCGGCGTCAAAGTCCACAGAAAACATTGGCTCAGGGCTTGCACCACAGGTAACATCTTCACCATCAGCACCTGGACCTTGAAGGAGCCCATCCCTGGAGGCAAAGCACAGTCAGGTGTGTTCAAACGGAGCCCAGCAGCACCAGCGTTGTGATTCCTGACCCTCTAGCAGCAGCCCTAACACAACAGGATCCGGTTGCACCCCTGTCAGCAGCCTGGAGAGGCCAGAGACTGCAAAGGGCTGTAACTCGGGTTCCTGGTGGGTGCCGCACTCCATACGGGGCCACCTGGGGACCTCTGGGGAGGTAAGAGCAGCGCAGGCAGCGGTGGGGATGGAGCCTGCCCGCTGTGGGTACAGGATGCCCCGAAGCTACGCAGGTTCTGGAAGACAACTGTGGCCTTAGGAAACACTGGGCTCATTTCAATGTTTTAAGGAAGTAAAGGGAAAACTGGATTTTATAACACCCAAATGAGAAGCTCTTTATAAAACCCAAACGAGCAGCCTTCTGCAAAACACCGGCTGCTTGGGATCCGACAAGACCCGCAGCCAAGCGGGCTTCTCCCTGTCCCTCTGGGGCATCCATGTCTACGAGGACGTGGTCCCTTGATAGGGGCACGGGAGCGAGCCAGGCCTTTGGCCCCATGTCACCCCCCGCCCTAACGCTTACGTCTCCAGAGATTTGTCACCGAAAGCTTCTGGCACGGCCATCCCCTCCTGGCTGGCCACCCCGTGGCCTGCGTGTTGCTGGGCTGGGCTACTGGCAGGAGTGTCCACCACCTCACAAACCAGCTCCGTGTTGCTGGTGCTCCCTGTCAGGCAGCTCCCGCTCCTGCTGCTCCCCAGGGAGCCGGCCAGGCTGAGCCCCTCCAGCTCCCCCAGCAGCGGCTCCGTGCTCTCCCCCTCGGCCCCCTCCCAGGGCTCCCAGTATGGGCGCTGCTGGCCTGCCAGCCCCCCATGGCTGCTGCTGTCCCCAACGGCGCCCAGCTCTTCCCCCTCCACCCCGGGCTCCTGTGTCCCTCGCACGTTTCGCAGGAGCCCGAAGAAGCTGCGGAGGAGCTGGAGCAGGGAGGGACGGCGGGGAGCCCGGGCGGCCGGCAGGGCCTCCATCATGGCTGCGGGGGCAGCCGGTGCCTCAACGGCTCAGAACTGGATTTAAACCAAACAGTCCCCAACCGCCCGGAACCCGGAGACACCGAGACAGCGACAGGGGTCTGAAACAGGGCTGAGGGGGGACAAATAGCACCCGGGGGGGGCAGAAATGGTGCCCGTGGGGCAAAGGGTGGAGAACCCAGGGCTGGAGGGGGGGATGCAGACCAAGCTCAGGCCAGAGCTGGGGGAGAAGAGGGGCCCCCAAAAGGCGAAGCCTTCCTTCCACCGACGGTGACTCATCCTTGCAGCATTCCTGCCTCTGCCACACTTTGGCCTAGCCCGGAAATTTCACGCAAGAACTCCTCCGGCAGCGCAGTTCCACGGGCAAAGAGAGAAAGATAAAAAATTACTGCTTCTGCCAGCCGCAGCGGAGCAAACAGCTTTTAAAAGCAACGTTTGCCATCGCAGTGCAATGCTTTCATGACAATCATGGCAGGAACCGAAACAGCAGCAAACGGCAAGGACCTGTTTCTCCCTTGGCCACTCAGGCACGTTTCCGACGGGTGTTTTCCTGGGATCCCAGGCTCAGGCAGGGGCATGATGTTCCCTGCAATGTTCCTGCGCTCGACAGAGCCGTCGCTGCAGTAACACTCGCCTAAAGCTGCTTGGGCGGATGTCACGTATCCCTCAGACAACCCCTGGTAGGACTTCAGCTTTGCTCCTACCCTCGGAGTCTCTTCTGGCTGTCCCTGCCTTGGCTGTCCCTGCCCACCCTCGGCTCAGCTAGCCCACAAGCTACTGGCTGCAAGAAGGGCTTTTTTTCCCCTCAAAAAAAACCACCCCGTCATCTAAAAGTGCCATGTCACCGTGACTGGTTGCAACCGAGATTCTCCCACCCTCCAGCTGCACCCTCCTGTTTCCTTTCCTCTGCCATCGCCGGGCTCGGGCGGCCAGCACCGGGCACGGCTCCCGCAAAGCACAACCCGCAGAGCACAACCCGCAGCCCTCCTCACTGCAAAAAGGGGGTTTTCACATCAGCCCCTTGCTCTTGCTGGCACAAGGGGGCCGGGGGTGCACAGAGGAGTGCAGCCCCCTGTCCTCCAGCAGCAGATTTAGGCTGCATCAACCAATTGGTGAAACCACGTCCTAAAACACTACGTGAATCCTGAAAGCAGAGGCTCCTTCTCTGCCACGAATCTCTTATTTACACCCGCAAATATACCTCTTTATTTACACCAGCAAGTACACCTCTCTATTTACACCAGTAAAAGGGGATACCAGTGGAAGCAGGGAATGTTTCCCGATAGCATCAGCAATCCTAAAGCCAGTGCAGGAATTTTTTCCCTATTGCCTCAACATCTTAAAGCCACTGCAGTAGCTAAGCAGGCCGCCTCCGCACCAGCAGAGCCACACGCAGGATTGAGACCACTCATCAAATGATCTCCTAAATACTTGCTTGCCACCCGCCATCATTTCCTGACGTCCATGTTGGCCATTCCCGTAACAGAGCTGGTACTTTCAAACTCATTTCCCTCTATCCCTGATATCTCCCCCCTCTTCAAGACTCTCCAGCAGCCAGCAGCATGCCCAGGTGGCCAAGAAAGCCAATGGCATCCTGGCTTGTATTAGAAATAGTGTGACCAGCAGAAGGAGGGAGGTGATTGTCCCCCTGTACTCAGCACTGGTGAGGCCACACCTTGAGTATTGTGTCCAGTTTTGGGCACCTCAATACGAGAGAGATCTCGAGGTGCTGGAGCGAGCGCAGAGGAGGGCAACGAAGCTGGTGAAGGGCCTGGAGAATAAATCTTTATGAGGAGCGATTGAAGGAGCTGGGACTGTTTAGTTTGAGGAAGAGGAGGCTGAGGGGAGACCTCATCACTCCCTACAACTACTTGAAAGGACATTGTAGAGAGGTTGGTGCTGGTCTCTTCTCACAGGTAATTAGTGATAGAACAAGAGGGAACGGGCTCAAGCTGCAGCAGGGTAGGTTTAGGCTGGACATTGGGAAAAAATTCTTCACAGAAAGAGCGGTCAGACACCGGAATAGGCTGCCCAGGGAGGTGGGGGAGTCACCATCCCTGAATGTGTTTAAGACTCGTTTAGATGAGGTGTTGGGGGATATGGTGTAGGGGAGAACTTTGTAGAGTGGGGTTGATGGTTGGACTCGGTGATCCCAAGGGTCTTTTCCAACCCGAATGATTCTATGATTGATTCCCCACTGCCCACCCACAGCTCAGTCCCCACAAGCTCTTTGTTGTGGACACAGAGGAGTTGTCCAGTCCCTCTACTTATTTTCCACAACTTTTGCTGCTCGATGTGATTAGAGGCACCTGTGAATACCATACACCTGATGCTCACCTACCACCACCTTCCCAGCTGTTTTTCTACAGCTGTGCCACAGAGGTGCTGTGCAATGTATTTGAGGTGGAAGAGAAGTGGTTTGCAAAAAGGAAGGAGGATTTTAGATAAGAATTGCTTTTGCAGAAGCTCTCACCCATGCTGCCGCCCAATGAGGTAATACTCGGGGATGCTAAATCTGAAATGGTGGCGAGACTCAGGAACAGCCCAGATTGATGTAATGCGGTGGAGAGAAGCACAGGATTCACCCTGCAGCAGTCAGCACATCCCCATGTGCCTGTGCTGGTATTCAGCCTAAAACCCGGCCACCCGTCACACCGGCTGTGCACAAGAGCGGCCACCACCAGCACAGATGGGCAGGGGCACTGGGATAACCCAGAGGCAGGGAAATTCAGACCCAAACAGCCACCATTGCAGCATTCACCACCAAAACTCCCCCCAAAAGCTCAGTGCAGAATTAAGGGTCATGGTGAGACCTCGAGCCTCCCCCCAGGACCGGGAGTTTCTCTGTTGAGCGCACGCTGGGAGGAAGGCAGACCCCTTGCTACCAGGCTGACGGTGACAGTCCCCAGTAGCTGATTCCTCATCTCCCTCTGCTCCATGACTAGTCTTACCCCACCAAAAGCCAGGGCACATCTCTCCTGGCCCCTGGCCCCCGCAGTCACTGCAGCCATCCTTTGCTTCACCCTCCACAAACATCCTGGTTTGAGGTAGAACAGAACCAAACCACGACAACAACTTGCTTTTCACTGGTGTTGATGCAGCTACCACCCTCAGAAAGGTCTGCCAAGGCCACGTCCCCAGCAGCCCCTGCCTCCAAGGGGAGAGGGCATCTCTGGAGCCAGAGCAGGGCCCTTTGCACCCGGCGGCCCATTTTCCCCAGAAAAGCTCAGCCAAGTAAGTCAAGGATTCAAAAAAATCTTTCTGTTCGGCTCTGGGGTAGGGAGCATCCCACAGGGCAACGTCGTTCCAGGGCATGAACAGTGCTCCTACCACTGGACAGACAGGTAATTTGATAATTAGCAGTCAGGCATTTATGCTGGCCCCAAACCTCTGCTTATCTGGCATTTTTCGGCACCAACAGTGAAGTCCCTGGCAGCCTCCCAAGGAGCAAGGAGAGGAAAAGCAGCCAGGGCAGCTTGCTGAGCTGAGAGCCACCTCCAGCGAAGAAGCTCTCTATCTTCTCTCCAGGGTGAATCACACCCTTTCCTCCAGCCACTGTGATTTTTTTCTAATCTCCGTGGATTTCAACTTTCCTAAATCACTTGGTGTGAACCACCTCTGCCACCAGTGACTCTTTTTTGCTGGTGGATCAACGCCGAAGTTCCCTACTAGAAACTCCTGATATGCTCTAAGAATGACTTTCACAGGGCTCCTGGCCCTACCTGCTGGGGACCCCGACAGAGGGCAAACCGATCATGCCATGGTGCTACAGCCTTAACAAAAAGGTCAGAAAATGGAGATGAGTGGCGTTCCTCAGGGGTTGGTATCGGGACTGCCTCTAACATCTTTGTCGGAGACATGGACAGTGGCATTGAGTGCACCCTCTGCAAGTTTGCTGGCGACACCAAGCCGTGTGGCATGGTCGACATACTGGAGGGAAGGGATGCCATCCAGAGGGACCTGGACAGGCTGGAGAGGTGGGCTCATGCGAAGCTCATGAAGTTCAACAAGGCCAAGAGCAAGGTCCTGCACGTGGGTCAGGGCAATCCCAAGCACACATCCAGGCTGGGGGATGAAGGGATGGAGAGCAGCCCTGAGGAGAAGGATTTGGGGGTGCTGGTGGAGGAGAAGCTCTACATGAGCTGGTAAGGTGCGCTGGCAGCCCAGAAATTCCCCACAGCCTGGGCTGCATCCCCAGCAGCGTGGGCAGCAGGGCGAGGGGAGGGGATTCTGCCCCTCTGCTCCATTCTGGGGAGACCCCCCTGCAGTGCTGCCTCCAGCGCTGGGGCACCAACAGCAGAAGGACACGGAGCTGTTGGAGTGGGGCCAGAGGAGGCCCCGGAGATGCTGGGAGGGCTGGAGCCCCTCTGCTGTGGGGACAGGCTGAGAGAGCTGGGGGGGTTCAGCCTGGAGAAGAGAAGGCTCCGGGGAGACCTTCCAGCCCCTTCCAGTCCCTAAAGGGGCTCCAGGAAAGCTGGGGAGGGACTCTGGAGCAGGGAGGGGAGCCATGGGATGAGGGGGGACAGATTTACACTGGAAGAGGGGAGATTTAGATTGGATATTAGGAAGAAATTGTTTGCTGTGAGGGCGGTGAGCCCCTGGCCCAGGTTGCCCAGAGAAGCTGTGGCTGCCCCATCCCTGGAGGGGTTCAAGGCCAGGTTGGACGGGGCTTGGAGCAACCTGGGCTGGTGGGAGGTGTCCCTGCCCAGGGCAGGGGGTGGCACTGGGTCGGCCTTAAGGTCCCTTCCAACCTAAACCATTCTGTGATTCTAT